>NC_139563.1:46081741-46460123 GCF_965112155.1 Podarcis liolepis
CCAGAAGGCCCTCTGCGCTGGACCTCAGTGTCCAGGCTGAATGATGGGGGTGGAGACACTCCTTCAGGTCTGCTGGGCCGAGGCCGTTTAGGGCTTTAAAGGTCAGCACTGACACTTTGAATTGTGCTCAGAAATGTACTGGGAGCCAATGTAGGTCTTTCAGGACTCCCAGTCACCAGTCTAGCTGCCACATTCTGGATTCGTTGCAGTTTCCGGGTCACCTTCAAAGGTAGCCCCACGCAGAGCGCATTGCAGTAATCCAAGTGGGAGATAACCAGAGCATGCACATCTCTGGCAAGTCAGTCTGCGGGCAGATAAGGTCTCAGCCGGCGTACCAGATGGAGCAGGTGGACAGCTGCCCAGGACACAGAATTGACCTGCGCCTCCACTAAGAGGTTGTTGGATCACAACTCCTATCAGTCCCAACCACTCTGGCTGTCTTGCTTGGGACTGATGGAAGCTGAATACCAAAATCCCTGGAGGGCTCCAGGTTGGGGAAATCCGATCTCATGGTTACTTCAAATATATTGTGTATGTTGTCACAAAGGCTTGCTGCACATTTCTGGTGTCAGAAGCCGCTGGTAGACAAAACTGAGAAGGAGGTTCTGTGAACTTAAAATACCCCCCAAAACAGTCCAAAGAAGGTTCACTAATTAAACAGAACACCGGGGGGACTTTAGGGAGCTGAATTGTGTAAAAATGAAATCACTTCTTTGAACAGCAGACCCACATGGCATAATACGAGCTACTTTGAAAGTGCTCTCAGGGTCAGAGGTGATTTTGCTGTAGGCCAGGCATGTCCAAAGTCCGTTTTGGGGGTTTAATCCAGCCCCTGTGGCAGTTTATATCCCGGGGTAAAATACTAAAAAACCCTCAACAACTTCAATCCTTAAAAAATGGTTCACAATTTTGGTTGGCCCTTCATTTCACCAAATCTGGCCCTCTTTGAAAAAAGTTTCGACACCACTGCTGTAGGCAAACACAAGCCCAAACCCTTCTAGAATCCAGCACAGTTGTGGTGGTTGTTACATTTATATCCCAACTTTTCCCCAAAGAGCTCAAGATACAGAATTCTCCCCCTGTGCATTACAACACTAAGGTTGGTTAGGCTGAGAGTGAGTGACTGGCCAAAGGTCACACAGTGAACTTTATGGCTGAGCGGAGATTCGAACCCTGATCTCCCAGGTCCTAGTCCATCATCTAACCACTACCCCACACTGACTCTCTGCTTTTTTTTTGTACTGGTTTTGTATGAAGTATCTCTTCATGCTGGCTCTCCTGTGCTAGAATTTCTCTTTGTCATAACCAATGCTACCTTTAGTTAGCAGGTACCGTCAGAAACTTAAAGATGAATTGGGCCGAGACACAAAGTTCATCATGTCGTATGCCCAGAAGGAGGACATGTTGCTTGAGGAGATTTATTCCTCCAACATCATGGAGTTTATCAAGGACAACAACGAGAAACTCAGCAATGTGAATAGCTTGGAGGACCTGCTGGACGTCAACGTTGGTCTGATCAATGAAGCTGGAGAGGTGATCTATATCTTTGGTGATGCAGGGATTGGGAAGTCCATTCTCTTGCAAAAGATGCAAAACCTCTGGTCCAAGGGCAAACTCGACGTAGGGGCCAAATTCTTCTTTCGTTTCCGATGCCGGATGTTCAGCTGCTTCAAACAAGACGAAGCCATATGCTTGAAAGACCTCCTGTTCAAGTACAACTGTTTCCCAGACCAGGATCCGGAAGAGGTATTTGACTTCATTGTGAAGTTCCCTCACACAGTTCTGTTCACATTCGACGGCTTTGATGAGATCCATTCTGACTTTGACCTCAACAGCGTTCCAGAGATCTGCTCCCCCACTGAATCGATCCACCCGCTGGCTTTGCTGGTGGGTCTCCTCAGCGGGAAACTTCTGAAGGCATCTCAGAAAGTCCTGACTGCCAGGACAGGGACGGATGTTCATCGGAACATTGTCCGGAAGAAGGTACATCTCCGAGGGTTTTCCAGCAGTAACCTGAAAGAATACACGAAAATGTTTTTCAAAGATGAAGGGTGCAGGACCTTAGTCCTGAACCAATTGGAAGCCAACCCAAATCTGAGCAGTCTCTGCTTAGTGCCTTTGTTCTGTTGGATTATCTTCAAATGCTTTGACCACTTCCACTCGGCCTTCGACAGCCACGAGCTCCCGGATTTCACCGTGACCTTGACCGATATTTTCTTGCTCATGACCGAAGTCCACCTCAACCGGATCCAGAAGACCAACTTGCTGAAGAAGAACAACAGGAGCCAAGTGGAGACCTACCGGTCCAACAAAGAGACTCTGTTTGCTCTGAGCAGAGTGGCCCACGCGGCGATGCAGAAATCTCTCTTTGTCTTTGACCAAGAGGAAGTCCTCGCCAACCTCTCTGAGCAGGAGTTGCAGCTGGGTTTCCTTAGGGCGGTTCCCGACTACGGTGGCTGCGGAGACCAAGTTTCCTACGAGTTTCTGCACTTGACCTTGCAGTCCTTCTTCACCGCTTTGCATCTGGTCACCGACGAGAAGGTGAGCACCAAAGATCTGCTCCGGTTTTTTGCCGAATGCTCCACCTCGGACGCCACCCTGCGTTCTTGCTTCCCGATGGCTTGGCTGAAGAAGCACCACCCGACGGGAGAGGACCCTTTCCGGAACAACGAGCACTTCCACTTCACCAACCTCTTTCTCTGTGGCTTGCTGTCCAAGTCGAAGCAGAAGCTCCTGCAGCACTTGGCTTCTCCCGCGTCCCTTAAGAAGAAGAGGAAGGTGCTCCTCACCTATTTCTTTGAAAGCATGAAGTCCCACCTGAAGGGGCTAACCCGGGCGAGGCTGAAGGAATACCGGCAGATTCAAGTGATGCCCAATTTCATATGGATGTTGAGGTGCATCTACGAGACTCAGAGCGAGAAGGTGGGCATGGGGGTGGCCAAGGGCATGGGCGCCAACTACATCAAGCTCACCTACTGCAACGTCTACTCTGCCGACTGCAGCGCCATCTCGTTCACCATGCATCACTTCCGGAAGCGCCTGGCCCTGGACTTGGACAACAACAACATCAACGATTACGGGATAAAGCAGCTGATGCCGTGTTTCAGTAGGCTGGCAGTACTTCGGTAAGTTCCTGGGCTTGTTGTCTGCTCTTAAGGGTCATCAGCCCATCTCTGATAACTGTGGTAATTTATTTTTATTTATACCCCGCCCATCTGGCTGGGCTTCCCCAGCCACTCTGGGCGGCTTCCAAAAAAAATAAAATACTGTAGTACATCAAACATTAAAAACTTCCCTAAACAGGGCTGCCTTCAGATGTCTTCTAAAAGTCTGGTAGTTGTTGTTCTCTTTTACACCTGGTGGGAGGGCGTTCTACAGGGCGGGTGCCACTACCGAGAAGGCCCTCTGCCTGGTTCCCTGTAGCTTTGCTTCTCGCAATGAGGGAACCGCCAGAAGGCCCTCGGTGTCCGGGCAGAACGATGGGGGTGGAGACGCTCCTTCAGATATACTGGACTGAGGTTGTTTAGGGCTTTAAAGGTCAGCACCAAAACTTTGAATTGTGCTCGGAAACGTACTCGGTTTTGGTACCTCGGTTTTCGAACGCCAAAAACCGGAAGAAATAAATGCTTCCGGTGAGTCCCCCCCCCCCAATTTTCTCTATTGAATTTGCAGACCGCCCTTTGCGCCTCATTTACCGAACATTTCTGGAGTCGAACGGTCTTCCGGTACAGATTACGTTCAAAAACCGAGGTACCACTATATAAGACTGCCGGGCTAACAAAACACGGTTTGTTGGAGGGGAAGCAAACAGCAAGGTTTAGCATGCTCTCTTCCTTTCTTCTCTTTCCTTTTTAAAAAAACTTATATTTTATTAAGTTTCAACATACGCAGTCAAAACCCAGTTTCGTCTTTTCTCTTATTTTTCCCAGCCCGTTTTCCATGGAGTTGTTTTTAACAATTTTTATTAAATTTTCTGTTTTACAATTTAGAATACTCATTTAAACATCCTTAAAATATCAGCGGCTTCCCTTCCTCTCTTTCCATGCTTCATTTTGCATATCATAAATCCCTGCATATCTTAGGTAAACCAAACCATTCAGTATTCCATTATTACATCCATCAAGACTTACTTACACTGTTGAATTTATCTTAAGGCTGCCAACGTTTTCAAGTGTACACAATTCCTACCTAGATATTCAATAAACATTTCCCAATCTTCTCTAAACGTATGTTTTGTTCTTTGATGCTGCAACAAAATCTAAAGAGCACATTTCAGTGCCTATTAAAAGGATGATTCTCCAACCATTTTCACCCCTGATGTATCTCAACGAGTCATTTATTTTCTTCCGCCTTCCCCTTTTATTTCTTTCAGGTTAAGTGTTAACCAGATCACAGACCAAGGAGTCAGAGTACTTTACGACGAGATGTCCAAGTACAGAATTGTGAGTTATTTGGGGTACGTATGAATGAGGAGCTCGGATAGCTGTCACGTTCAGGGCTGGTCCCGATGACCGAAGGGAGCCTCGTGAACATCGTGTGTTCATGTGCGACTCTGCCTTGCGCCAAATCGCCTTGTCGCTCCCTCATCAGTGTTGGCCCCAGGGGAAAACTTTCCAAAGGAAAGGCATTTGGATCCGGCTCCCACTCATTTTCCACCGAGTCTTGCAGTTGTCTTTTTTTAAAAAAACAAAACACCAAATTTTATTTATGGCTTTCAGGTTTATACATTTCAGTAATTTAAATCCTGCCAACGTTCTTACTGGTTTACAATTTGTCAGTAAAAATTCCATAAACCACTTCCATTCTTTTATAACAAAGTTTGTTTTCTTGATTTCTTATTTGATTTCTTGATTTCTTATTATTTCATTAAAATGGCAAGTTTCGCCATTTCTGCATATTCTGCAAGTTTTTGTATCCATCATTCTTCGGCTGGGACTTCTTCTTCTTTCCATTTTGGGGCAAGTGATGTTCTTGCCGCTGTAGTCGCATACAGGAATAAGTTTCTGTACAGTCTGGGTCATCTTGCAGTTGTAAGTGGGTCTTGTTCCCGAATGAGTGGGCACAGTATTGCAGCTGTGCAGTGAAATGTTTATTTCTCTGTCTTATCACACGCTGGCTCCAAGCCAGGTCTAGGTGCAGGTAAACATGGCGTTAATTTTCCGTGAATTGCACAAGAAGGCGGTGGGTGTTGGCAGGCTGGAATAATAGACATTGGCATGTGCATTCCATTCAAAGCCTCTCTAGAATGTGCAACTGATAAGGATCCATATTTTCCCACATAGCAAGCAATGCGCATACAGAACAGTACAGAACATGCTTTGCAGAATTGAGGCAACTGGAGCCTTAAAGCAAACTGCAAACCTCCTTCCTGAACTTTTGCACAGTTAATTTACCAGGTTCTCGTACAAAATAAGCAGGTCTCTGACCCTAAATGAATTGTAGTGGGGAGTTTTCTTGTAGGGAGAGAATCAGATCCTATGCATCTGATATAATAACCCTACCCGGTTTGCAGCTGTTAGGTAAAGTAAAGGTAAAGGGACCCCTGACTGTTAGGACCGACTCTGGGGTTGCGGCACTCATCTCGCTTTATTGGCCGAGGGAGCCGGCATACAGCGTCCGGGTCATGTGGACAGCATGACTAAGCCGCTTCTGGCGAACCAGAGCAGCGCACAGAAACGCCGTTTACCTTCCCGCCGGAGTGGTACCTATTTATCTACTTGCACTGGTGTGCTTTCAAATTGCTAGGTTGGCAGGAGCAGGGACCAAGCGACGGGAGCTCACCCCGTCGCGGGGATTCGAACCACCGACCTTCTGATTGGCAAGTCCTAGGCTCTGTGGTTTAGGGGTTTTAAAAAGTTACAAATCTAAACACCGGTTCCTTTTTTATTTCCCCCGCCGCCCCACAGCTTGTACAACAACCAGATTACCGACGTTGGAGCCAAGTATGTTGCAAGACTGATTGAGGAATGTCCAAGCCTCATATATGTTAAGTATGTATTCCTAACACCCCCTCTCTACCGTGTTTCTCAGTGCAGCGAAAGCTTGAAAGATACAAGCAGGACTGGAATAACACTTGTAGTTTGATGGTGAATCTAGGAGATAATGGAGATATAAAAGATTTGGATGATTATAAAAGATGCAGGAGGAAATGGTTAGCAAAAGGACCCGCAAAGGGGAGAAAGGAAGTCCAGGAGATTCCCTGGAATTTTGTTTTTACGTTATATATTGGATATGTGATTGTAAAGCTTGGATTTGGAAACCAAATAAACAATTTAAAAAGAAAGAAAAAGAAAGCTTGAAAGATACAGGGAAAGATCATTTTTCTTAGATGGAGTGAAGCTTCTGCATAGATAGCTATTATTATTATTATTATTATTATTATTATTATTATTATTATTATGCATTTAGGACGTTTGTACCCTGCTGTTCAGCCAAAAAAGGCTTCCAGGGCAGCTTACATGCACTCAAAACAAGACAGTGCCTCCCCACAAGCTTACAATCTGAAAAGACACGACACACAAGGGAAAGGGGACACGGAGGGAAGAGGAAAATAAAAATCAAAACTCAGACACCAGTTTCTAAACAGTTGTTCCCATAACAACCAGCTGGCAGAGTTCAGGGGTAGGAGCTCGCCTCTCGCAGCATAGAAAGAGTCATGCTTCTCTGCTTCTGAGTGATCTATCTCTCTCTCTGTCATAGCCAGTTGTCCGCCTGAATAGGGTTAATGGTAACTTTAGTAAATTTAAGTGGTATAGCCAATTTTAATCAGATCTTCATTTTAATTGGCTGGCAATTAATGACACACTACGTAAAGCTGATTGTGAGGCTGGTGCATAGGAGTGAAAGAGAATGAAAAATAAAATGTTGAAGATGGCCTTTTAAGAGTACACAGTAGCTTATTATTATTATTATATTTTATTTTGACAAAGTAATAATCATACATACAGAAGAAAAATGTGCACCCCACCACCGTGACCATTCCATTGTAACTATCCAGCCTCCCAAAATTTCAACACCTCTTGCGATGGGTTGACCCCTTTCCGTTTAAACAGTACAAATTCTACAAACGTACCTTCCATATCTCCTCAAAACCATTTCTCCTGCATGTTTCCCGTCTTACCTTGAATTAACTCACATTTTCTTTAGAGTATCTCTAGCCCTGTGGAGGTTTTAAAATATGGACACTTATTTAAATATGAGGATCCCAAAGGCAAATAATTGGGCAACCAAAAATTCTTTAATCCGCTTATTATGTTGTTTCATAAAGCATTCAGCGAAGTATCCCTTTGTTGGAACCGATTCCTTAATAGCTGTTCCAAAGAGACACATTCCGGTTACAAAACAGCAAACACACGTTGTCAGGGGTTTAGGAGCAGAGGCACGGGCAAGGGAGGAAACAGAGAGCGAAGGGGAGGAGGCAGAAGAAAAGATGAGTGATGACGACGACCCGAGATCTCCTAGTCTTTCCAGTGAATCAGAGGATTCACAGAAAGGAGCACCAGTGGCCAGGGCAAGGGGGGAGTCTAGGGGGGCACCCCAGGAAGATAGAGCCAGAGGGGACTCAGGGGGGAGCAGCTGGAAATCGGGACCAGCGTCACCGCCAGGAAGCAGGGAAGAGGAAGGGAGCCAGGGGGGAAGCGCTGGCAGCTCACCACAGGAGGGAGGGCATGAGTCAGGAGTAGCCACACCTCCATCGGGGAGCGAAGAAACGGTTAAGAGGAAAGTGGAAGGTTGGGCGCGCGCGCCAAGTTCAAATGCAGAGGAAGGCGGCGCAGTAAGCAGCCCCGAAAGGGAACCAGGTCCTAAAGCCCGGCGCAAGGAGGCAGGAGGGTCCGGGTCAGCGTCAGAAGAATCCCGGAAGGAAGAAGCCCCGGGGGGTAGAGGGACCCAGAGGAGGACAGTCAGGCGGAAAAGGTGGAGCAAGGCTAGGATATTAAGTTGGTGTACACGGGGCGGAGACTCAGACGGAGCTTCGCCGATCTAGCTACTAGACGTAGAGTTGCGCGCAGCAGCGTGAGAATGGAAACTGTAATTCAATAAAGACTTTTACTTAATGATCGCTGGCTAGCGTGATCCTCTGTGAGCTAGGATCTTCAAGCAGCTCTGACAGTAAGCTCCGTCTCTCGATTGTGGGCATCTACAGCCTCGAGGAGGGGAGAGAAACAGGTGCCTACTAGCGAGCTCACGAACGGCAGACGACATGACGGCTGAGCAGCAGATAGAGGAACTCAGAAAAGCAGTGGCACAACTGAATGCCGAGGCTCTCGCATCCAGGAAGAGAGAGGAGGAAGCAGCTGCCGCCTGCAGGGATCTCCAGGTCAGGTTAGACGTGCTGACAAAGCAGACACCCCGGCAGGAGGGAATTGGGTTGGCGAGACGGACAGGCGGGCTGGTCTCTCACTTCGATGGGAACCTGCAACAGTATCCCAACTTTAGAGCCGACGTACTGTGCGCACTGCAACTGCTGCATAAAGACTTTAGAGATGAGCAAGAGAGAGTGGGATTCATCATGTCCCATTTGCATGGGGATGCTAGAGCATGGCTACGCAATTTATGGAGAGATAAGGATCCGGCGCTCCAGAATGCAGATGCCTTTATTAAAGCGATGGATGGGTGTTTTTTATCAAGTATTGACGTGGATCTTGCACGGAAGGAGGTGCATGGGCTGAGACGAGGGAGGGCCAGCGTCAGGCAGTATCATGCCCGCTTTTTCGCCTTGGTCAGTGCCCTGGAATGGGACAGAGATTCGGCTCCTGTAAGAGACCTCTTTTGGGAGGGGCTGCACAACTCGATTAAAGATGAGATCGCGAGGGGGGAGAGACCCCGGACCACCCAGGAGGTCGTTCAGAGAGCACTGGCAGTGGGGGTGAGGCTGGAAGGACGTCCGTGGAGCAGGGACGAAGGGCGTGGAGGGCGCGAACCAGCCAGGGGCCCCTCCTTCCTTCCCAGAGAAGCAGCGCGGGCGCAATCCACGCCTCCGCCAGGAGGAGGAGCCGAACCTATGGAGGTTGGAGGTGCAAGGGCTCAGTCAGCAACCAGAGCCCTAGCACCGGCAGCAGTGAAAGCGAAGCCTCCTAGAGGGAACAGGAAGTGTTACGTCTGTGAGGAGCCAGGGCATATGGCAAAAGAGTGTCCCCAGAGGCTCCACAAGCTTACTGCAGCCTCGGCAATGGTGACTGCAGCAACGCAGCAAGGGGGACCACAGCAGGGAAACGACGCAGTCTGGCTGGAGGAAGAGGCCCTGGGGCCCAGCCAGACGTGTTAGTGACGCAGTCCCCAGAGGTTTTACAGCCCGTGAACCCCCTCCCGCCCAAACCAGTGGTGAGGCTCACCGCATCTCTCCAGCTGCCCAATGGAATCACCACTGACGTGCCCATCACAGTTGACTCGGGCAGCAACGCGGACTTTATAGGGCAGGACTTTGTCGACAAGCACGCTATACAGTTGCTGCCGGCCACACTGCCCCTGCAGGTTGTCACGGTGGATGGCAGGGAGTTGCTAGGGGGGCAAGTGGTGAAGCAGACGCCGCCCATGGCGATGCGACTTGGAAATCACAAAGAAATCATCAGCTTCAATGTCACTCAACTATCGGATACGCCCATTGTATTGGGAATGAGTTGGCTAGACAAGCACAGCCCAACGCTGGCTTGGTACCAGAGGCAGCTGATCTTCGGCTCTTCCTTTTGTGCTGAACACTGCATCGTGCCCCGGCAGGAAGGAGAGGAAGAGGAGTCACAGCTGCTGCTAGGCACGCTGCAAGCGATTCCCCACAAGTACGCAGAATTTTTGGAAGTTTTCTGCGAGAAGGAGGCGGACAGGCTACCCCCTCACAGACCATATGACTGCAAGATTGACCTGCTGCCGGGGGTGGCGCTGCCTAAGGGGAAACTGTATTCCATGTCAGAGGACGAGCTGCAGGAACTCAAACAGTTCATAGATCATAATTTGGAGCGCGGTTTCATCCGAGAGTCCAAGGCAGCGGGGGGCAGTCCAGTATTCTTTGTTAAAAAGCGAGACACGCCCCAAAAAAGACTGGTCGTGGACTATCGCATTTTAAACAATGGGACCAAGCCGTCGGACTTCCCCATGCCCCGAATCGACGACCTCCTGGCGAAGGTGCGGAAGGGGAAAGTGTTCACCAAGTTAGACCTGCGAGGGGCGTACAACCTCATTCGTATGCGGGAGGGAGATGAGTGGAAGACGGCCATGTTCACGCCACTGGGTACCTACGAATACAGAGTTATGCCCTTTGGATTGCAAAATGGCTCCCACGTTTTTCAAGCTTTCATGCATCACGTGTTGGCGGGACTTCTCTACAAGACGTGCGTCTGTTTCTTAGATGACATCCTGATCTTTTCGGAATCGCAGCAGGAGCATGACAGACACGTCAAGGAAGTGCTGACCAGACTAAAGCAACATAGGCTCTACGCCAAGCTGGAGAAGTGCCAATTTGACGTGACGGAGGTGGATTTTCTGGGCTACAAGTTGTCTGACAAGGGGCTCGCCATGGACAGCGCCAAGGTTCGCGCGGTATTGGATTGGAAGAGTCCACGCAACCGGAAGGAGGTCCAGAGGTTTGTCGGCTTGGCGAACTTCTATCGCAAGTTTATCAAGGGCTTCGCTATGCAGACAGCGGCCATCACAGACACGCTTAGCTCCAAGAAAAAGAAGTTCGTTTGGACAGAGGAGGCGGAGCAGTCCTTTCAGGCACTCAAGCGTCTCTTCGCGTCGGAAGAGCAGCTGCTTCACGTCAACCCCAGCAGGCCGATGAGGGTGGAGACAGACGCCTCGGACAGAGCCGTGGGGGCGGTCCTGCTGCAAAAGGACCAGCAGGGGGTGTGGCGACCGGCAGCGTTTTACTCCAGGAAGCTCAGCAAGTCCGAGCAGAACTACACCATCTGGGACAGGGAGTTGCTGGCCATTCATGCAGCGTTCAAAGCGTGGAGGCACTTCCTGATCGGCGCCAAGCACACGGTGCAGGTTTGCACGGACCACAAGAATCTGGAGCACTGGCGCACGGCACAGTTCCTAAACCAGAGGCAGATACGTTGGGCTGAGTTTTTTGCGAACTTCGACTTCCGCATAGAGTATGTCCCGGGGGACACTAACATCATGGCGGACGCCCTCTCCCGTAAGCCACAGTATCTGGAGGACGCAACGCCAGCGGCCGCCATGCACATCTTCGCACCAACAGTATGGGCGTGCGCCGCGGCCACCGTGGACCTGGAGGCGGTGCGACGAGCGTTGCAGGATGACTCCTTCGCGCAAGCAAAGATGGCAGAGGTGCAAAGGGGCACGGCTGCGGCCGACGGTTTCCAGCTACGAGATGGATTGCTCATCCGTAAAGGGGCCATCTACGTGCCGGGAGACGACCTTCGCGCCAAGGTGCTGCAGCAGCTGCACGACGCGCCCACGGCCGGGCACTTTGGCAAGGAGAAGACGGTGGAATTAGTAGCCAGGGATTTCTGGTGGCCTGGAATGAGAGGGGAGGTCGCAGACTACGTGGCGAGGTGTGACACCTGCCAGAGGGCCAAACCAGTGCACAAACCGCCGGCCGGACTGTTGGAACCGCTGCAAACTCCGGTCGAACCTTGGGAAAGGGTGGCCCTGGACTTTGTCACGGATCTGCCCAGCTCGAGGGGCAAGACGGCAGTGCTGGTGGTGGTAGACCTGTTTTCCAAGATGGCGCATTTCATTCCGTGTGCTAAGGTGGCCACGGCGGAGCAAACCGCCAAACTGTTCATAGACCACGTGTTCAAGGTTCACGGTCTGCCACGGTCTATTCTGTCCGACCGGGGGTGGCAGTTCATCTCGAATTTCTGGCAGAAGCTGATGGGCTTCCTGAACGTCAAGATCAACCTGGCGTCGGCGAGACACCCGCAGACCAACGGGCAAGCGGAGCGGGTCAATGCCATCATGCAGCAGTACCTGAGATGTTATGCAAATCAACAGCCTGCGACGTGGGTGGATTACCTGCCGCTTGCCGAGTTCGCCTACAACAACACGAAGCACGTGTCCACGGGGGTCACGCCGTTCTTCGCCAACAACGGGAGGCACCCCAGAACCTTCCCGGGACTGGAAAGAATGGGAGAGGGGGAGCCGCAGACAGCAGATGCGTTCGCGTCGGAGCTGCAGGAAGTCCACGATCAGCTGAGGCGCCACCTGGAGCTGGCCAAGCACGCATACAAGGTACAAGCGGACAAGCACAGAAGGGTTGGCGAAGAGCTCCACGTGGGAGACTGGGTTTGGTTAGCAGCCCACGCAGTGCCGGCCAGGTCGTTGGCCAAGAAGAAACTAGGGCATAAACAACTGGGGCCCTACCAAGTCGAAGAGCAGGTCAACCCGGTAGCGTTCAGACTGGCACTTCCGGAGGGTTCCAGAATGCATCCGGTATTCCACAGATCGGTGCTCACTCCCTACAAGGCACCGCACAGGTTCCAGGAACCCGGAACGGCGCCGAGTCCGGTCAGAGACAGAACAGGGCACGCGGGAGTGGCACAGAAGGAGCGCATCAACGAAGTCACGGAGATTTTGGACTCCAGATGGGGGGAAGAGGGGGTAGAATACTTTCTCGCCAAGGAGGGCACCCCGGCCAGTGCGAACAGCTGGGTGCCGGGCTACGCCTTGGACGAACCTCTCCTCAAAGACGAGTTTCATGCCCTCTTCCCCCATAGACCTATGCCAGCAGACTTTTTCGACGACTGGCTTTTCACGCCCACGCTTTCGGCCAGCACTTTCCGGGGGTTCGACTCGGACGAGGACCCGACAGAAGACGTCCGTTCCCCGGAGGGGTCACCCTCGGGATCTGCATCAGAACCCTCGTATTGGTGGGACGATAGACCAGAGGAGCAGTTCCGCAGACGGTGGCTGGAAGGCCCAGGACGAGCAACACCGCCAGGAGGAAGTGAAGGAGAGACGGACATGGACGTTTTCGGGGACGACCCTGGTTTCGAGCACGGCGGCACAGAGATGGAAGCGGAGGTGACCGTTGTCGACGAGAGCAGGGAGGAAGACCCGCGAGACTTCAGATGGAGGCCCGCCACGGGAAGCGACCGATATCCGACGTTCGTCCCTTTGCAACAGCAGCCCCCAGCTCCAGCACCGGAAGGAGGGGAGGGGGGAATGGGGGGCTTCGAGGGGGGGATGGATGTCAGGGGTTTAGGAGCAGAGGCACGGGCAAGGGAGGAAACAGAGAGCGAAGGGGAGGAGGCAGAAGAAAAGATGAGTGATGACGACGACCCGAGATCTCCTAGTCTTTCCAGTGAATCAGAGGATTCACAGAAAGGAGCACCAGTGGCCAGGGCAAGGGGGGAGTCTAGGGGGGCACCCCAGGAAGATAGAGCCAGAGGGGACTCAGGGGGGAGCAGCTGGAAATCGGGACCAGCGTCACCGCCAGGAAGCAGGGAAGAGGAAGGGAGCCAGGGGGGGAGCGCTGGCAGCTCACCACAGGAGGGAGGGCATGAGTCAGGAGTAGCCACACCTCCATCGGGGAGCGAAGAAACGGTTAAGAGGAAAGTGGAAGGTTGGGCGCGCGCGCCAAGTTCAAATGCAGAGGAAGGCGGCGCAGTAAGCAGCCCCGAAAGGGAACCAGGTCCTAAAGCCCGGCGCAAGGAGGCAGGAGGGTCCGGGTCAGCGTCAGAAGAATCCCGGAAGGAAGAAGCCCCGGGGGGTAGAGGGACCCAGAGGAGGACAGTCAGGCGGAAAAGGTGGAGCAAGGCTAGGATATTAAGTTGGTGCACACGGGGCGGAGACTCAGACGGAGCTTCGCCGATCTAGCTACTAGACGTAGAGTTGCGCGCAGCAGCGTGAGAATGGAAACTGTAATTCAATAAAGACTTTTACTTAATGATCGCTGGCTAGCGTGATCCTCTGTGAGCTAGGATCTTCAAGCAGCTCTGACACACGTGAATCTAGTTTTCTTTCGAGAAGTGCAGAAAGAAACCACTAGCTAAAATGGCACTGAAGGAATTCCATTGCATCGTTGACTTGATTTCTGGCAAAACAAAAACCTACCCACATGGTATTTCTTTGCAGAATAGGAGCAAACAGAATAACCACAGAGGGAGGGAAATGTCTCGCTGATGCCATCCGGAAGAGTAAAACGATGTATGAAATTGGGTAAGTTGGATCACTTTTGTTCATGGTTTTTAATAATTGGGGTTCCTCCCCACACACAAAAGATCCTGGACACTGGGTGACAGTTTGACTATTCAGAGGGCATTCTTTTTTCTTTTTGTCCATTGCTAATGCAAGTTTTGATTTATTTATTTATTTATTTATTATTGAATTTATATACCACCCTATACCTGGGGATCTCAGGGCAGTTCACAGAATAAAATCAAGAGATAAAACCAAAAAATACATAATAAAAATAAAAACAACAACCCAATAGTTTCCCCCCCACACACACACACAAAAACCACATTTTAAAAGGGCAACTGAGCTAACCTGTCCTGAGACCTACTAGTGGACGATAGTAATAGTAATAATCAGTGCTTTTTTTCTGGGGGGACGCAGGGGTATACATACCCCTAAAGGTTTTGTGAATCTTTGTCCATTTACTGTACAGTGGTACCTCAGGTTAAGTACTTAATTCGTTCCGGAGGTCCATTCTTAACCTGAAACTGTTCTTAACCTGAAGCACCACTTTAGCTAATGGGGCCTCCTGCTGCCGCCGTGCCTCTGGACCCCGATTTCTGTTCTTATCCTGAAGCAAAGTTCTTAACCTGAAGCACTATTTCTGGGTTAGCGGAGTGTGCAACCTGAAGTGTATGTAACCTGGAGCGTATGAAACCTGAGGTACCACTGTATCTATTTTTCCCAGTTTGAACTATGAAATGGTGATTGGTTTCTTGAGTCAAAATGAGAGTAGCCCTAAAAAAAAAAATAAGAAAAAAGCACTGGTGGTAGTAATAATAATAATATGTCCCATCTCTTTCTTTTTGACAGGATGTGGGGTAACCAGGTTGGAGACGAAGGCGCCAAAGCCTTTGCAGAAGCACTGCAGAATCACCCCTCTATAACAAACGTCAGGTAAGACCATATCTGAGCAGGGAATGACGGCTTAGACCCTTCAGACGACCCATATCATGAAGGATTATCCTCATGTCAGAAGAGTAAGCACCCCACATTTCAGAACAGTGGGGCACCTTAGCATTGTTAAATGGGGCTGGTGAGGCTGGAGTCAACCATCCAGCATCCTGGGATAGGTGCCGGGGCCTCAGCCCCACAACTGATACCCGCCTCAGGTGATTGGACCCGGCCGTCCTTTTAATTTCCCACAATGCCTCACAGGGATGCTTGGAGAGAGGCACTGTGGGAAATTCAAAGGGTGGCCAGACTCTAGGCCATGGGTAGGCAAACTAAGGCCCGGGGGCCAGATCCGGCCCAGTCACCTTCTAAATCCGGCACGCAGACAGTCCAGCGTGTTTTTACATGCGTAGAATGTGCCCTTTTATTTAAAATGCATCTCTGGGTTATTTGTGGGGCATCGGAATGCGTTCATTTTTTCCCCTTCAAAATATAGTCCAGCCCCCCACAAGGTCTGAGGAACAGTGGACCGGCCCCCTGCTGAAAAAGTTTGCTGACCCCCATTCTAAGCCTAGGTAAATGGAGTCGGTTGTTGTCAGGCTCTGTCTTGGGCAGCAACTGAGTCATCCTCCGAGTCTGTTGTTGTTGAGCAATACCAATAGGTTGTTGGCAGAGAACCGGGGAGCCTAATTTAGAGCAAAGACCTTTTAAAAAATCAAAGATGATTGATGTCTTAAATGGTGGCGTTACAGTACCAAAACAGCATTGTCAGTCCATATTTGGCTGTAAAAAGCATTAAAAAATAAAATTGGCGTTGGCAGATGCTCAGAATTCGGAGAGACGCTTTTAAAACACAATTTTCCTTAAGGGAGAAAGCAAAAGCTTGTCAATCACTTTTCTTTCATCTAACAAACAAACCTCGACGATTTTCTGCTACGGAGAATGGCCGTTTTCCTTCTCCCACAAGATGGCAGACTTCATCAAGTGAAAATCTCAAAAGTCTGTTTAGTTGGGTGAGAAGAGAGGGCCGCTTCTTGCCGCGCAGTTTTTTTTGAGAGTGCTCCACCTGCACACAAACGTGTGAATACAAAACAACAACAACACACATTTATGCAAAAATAAAATATCATACAAGGAAGCCATAATTATTTCTAGTTCTTTCTGGATGTACAAACCACAGTAGACCCATGTCTGCCCATGCTGAATGTGTGAAACAGCTGAGAACCACAGAAAACGTTGAGTCTTTTGTGTTTGGAAATCTCTGTTGAACTCACCAGTGATCCTTGCTGGCTAGTTTTGGTCAAAAGTCCCTGTCTGCCTTGCCTTCTTTGCAATGGTGTTGGAAGGTTCTGATCTCTTTGAGAAGGCAGCTGCAGGGAATGAATGAATGATGATGATGGTGATAATAATGATAATAATAATAATAATAAATAAATACACAGCGAAAGCTTAAAATCCAAGGCATTGCACAGTTGAAGTGTCCAATGTTGAATTAGAAGCCAATTGGAAAAAAAATGTTTTCAAAAGTTTAAATCAAAGGCTTTGCACAGTCAAAACATCCAGCGTTGAATTAGAAGCCAGGTGGAATAAAAATGTTTTCAAAAGCTTAAAATCCAAGGCTTTGTGCATCTGAAATGTCCAACGCTGAATTAAAAGCCAGATGGGGAAAAAACATTTTCACTGTCTGCCTGAGAAAACTCAGGGATAATGGTGCTCATCTAAGCTCTTTTGGGAGGGAATCCATAACTAGGGGGCTGTCACCGAAAAGGCCCTTTCCAGTTGTCCACACTCCGCAGTAACACTTTACCTGATTGGCTCCTTGCTTGTCTGTACAGGCAGCAGCCATTGGAGGCTCAGTGAGGGCAGCCGACCTAGCCAGCACCCCAGTTCTGAGCTTGCTTTGTGAAACCTCCCCAGAAACTTCATTTGGTTGCACCTAAGGGACCTGATGGGAAGCACTGTCTTCTTCCAAGCCAGGCTTGAGCAGAGCAAGTGTAAGAGTGGCCTTGCGGGATTGGGCTCAGGGAATCCACCTGCATCGGACCCAGGGCCTTACATGAGTGGCCTCGGGTTCAAGAGTCGTAAAACAGCAGCACCCCTCTCCATGCCACCGCGCAAACTCCATTTTGAAACAGAGAAGCGTGAAAAGACATTTCTTGATATGGCGTTGCTCCCCAAAGACCAAAAATGCTTTCAGGTCTCACTAGGAGACGGTAACAGCACGGATTCTGCAAGCCTCAATTCCTTCCTCGCTTCCATTTAAGACACACATTTGAGGAGGAAACTCACAGGTGAATCTGTTCTCTTGTATATGTGGATTCTCCTGCTTCCAAGCTCGAGTTTTTGGTTGCCACTGCAAGCCCAACCTGCCTCCCACCCTTCCATTTTGCTGTCTCCATGGGGCATCATTTATCCCCCTGATGAGGTACAGTCGTACCTTGGTTTTCGGACAGAATGCGCTCTGGGAGCCTGTACGACTCCCGAAACGGTTCAAAAACCAAGGCGCGGCTTCCGATTGGCTGCAGGAGCTTTCTGGACTCAGCCAGAAGCTGCGCCGGATGTTCAGCTTCTGAAAACCGTTTGAAAACCGGAACACTCACTTCTGGTTTTCAATCGTTTGGGAGCCGAAACATAGTTCCAAGGCGTTCGGCAACCAAAGTACGTCTGTACTAGCTGTTCACATTGCGGGCTCTCAGCGAGAGAGACGAAGTTCCTTGTTTTGGGGCACTTCGAACACCCAAGACACCTTGAGCTACAGAAGAAGAAGAAGAATCGTGGACTACTGCAATGCGCTCTACGTGGGGCTACCTTTGAAGGTCACCTGGAAACTACAGCTAATCCAGAACGTGACAGCTAGACTGGTGACTGGGGGCGGCTGCCGAGACCACATAACACCGCTCTTGAAAGATCTACATTGGCTCCCAGTACGTTTCCGAGCACAATTCAAAGTGTTGGTGCTGACCTTTAAAGCCCTAAACGGCCTCGGCCCAGTATACCTGAAGGAGCGTCTCCACCCCCATCATTCAGCCCAGACACTGAGGTCCAGCGCTTAGGGCCTTCTGGCGGTTCCCTCATTGTGAGAAGCAAAGCTACAGGGAACCAGGCAGAGGGCCTTCTCGGTAGTGGCGCCCGCCCTGCGGAACGCCCTCCCATTAGATGTCAAAGCGATAAACAACTACCTGACATTCAGAAGACATCTTAAATCAGCCCTGTTCAGGGAAGTTTTTAATGTGTGACATTTTAGTGTGTTTTTGGTCTCTGTGGAAGCCGCCCAGTGTGGCTGGGGAAACCCAGCCAGATGGGTGGGGTACAAATAATAAATTATTATTATTATTATCATCATCAAAGTGGAAGTTTTGGGCCTGTTTTGAAGGATCTTAACAGTGTTGATACCTCTGGGAATAACGTCAACGGATCTACATTTGAAGAGGAGGGGCAGGAGAAGAGTGAGCCAGGGAGGCAGGCATGCAAAGAGCTCCCCAAGGCTTGCTTGAGCCCAAAATGATTTTCCCTCCCTCTCTGCACTTTGAACAGCAGCAGCCCTTCGTGCCATGGCAGAAATGGCTGTTGAAACACCCACTCACCATATACAGGTGGAAGGAAAAAAATTGTGAGAAATCTAAGAGTGGGGCGGGGGTGGGGGAACCGCTCTGAGACGTGTGGAAATAGCTGCTCTGCTTTTTGGATCCTGACCAAAACGAACAGCTTTTCTAATCGGCTTCATTATCTACGAGTTGTCACTCAAAAACGGTTCAAATTTTACTCGGAAGAATTTCCGGACCCAATTATCGCGGGGTGGGGCTTTCCTTGCCTGCAAACATTTCCTTCGTTGGCAGAGCAAGGCTGTCGGGCGGCACGAAAACGTTCTCTAGTTATGTGACCGTTAATGCTTAATTTCAGGAAGGAAGTCTTTGGGGCAGATATCTAGGCATTGCAAATGTGGTGTGTGTGTGTGTGTTTTTGTGTGTGTGTGTGTGTGTGTGTGTTCGTTCCCTTCTTCTTCTTCACCTTCTCTGCATTTTCCTTATTGCTAATCTCCAAGTGGTTTCTCGTTGATTTCAAAATGCATACCCTCCAACATTTCTCCAATGAAAATAGGGATGTCCTATTCAAATTAATAAATAATAATTATTATTATTATTTTACCTTTTATACCCCGCCCATCTGACTGGGTTGCCCCAGCAACTCTGGGCAGCTTCCAACATACACAAAAACATAATGAACATTAAAAGCATTTTTAAAAAAACCTTCCCTATACAGTGGCACCTCGGATTACATACGCTTCAGGTTACATACGCTTCAGGTTACAGACTCCGCTAACCCAGAAATAGTACCTCAGGTTAAGAACTTTACCTCAGGATGAGAACAGAAATTGCGCGGAGGCGGTTGGAGGCCCCATTAGCTAAAGTAGTGCTTCAGGTTAAGAACAGTTTCAGGTTAAGAACGGACCTCCGGAACGAATTAAGTACTTAACCTGAGGTACCACTGTACAGGGCTGCCTTCAGATGGCTCGGGGGGGGCGGATAACTCCATACCCTTCAACATTTCTCCAATGAAAATAGAGACGTCCTAAGGAAAAGCGGGACATTCCAGGACCAAATCAGAAACTGGGGCGACTGTCCCTGGAAAATAAGGGCACCTGGTGGGTCTGACATAGGCTGTGGTTGGGGGGAGTGCTCAGAGGGTCCTTGCCCCCAATGTCGTCCCCTTATGACACTGTATGAAACAGAAGGAAGAAGGGTCCTATGCGCTCTATCTGTGGCACGTCCATGTGTATCATTGTTTGTATACTGTCCGGTCCCATAAAGCCTCGTCCCGATACGAGGTTGTCAAAAGGAAACATTTGCCCCTGTTTTGTGTGCGCACGCATGTTCATCTTTTAAATATTTCCCCTCCTGTCTTTTGCTTTGCAGTCTTGCGTTTAACGGCATCACCACCGAAGGGGGGAAAAGCATCGCAGAAGCCATGAAGCACAACAGCACTGTGAATATATTTTGGTAAGGATCCGCTTGTTGGCAGATTCTGGGGAGGGGGGCAGCTTCGCGGGGCTCGCCTCTCCTTACAAGGAGAGGGACATGGATTTTACATGGCGGGTGCACCTCTCACAGTCCATACCAGATTGCAGAGTAGGCCTAGGTTGGAGTGGCAGATTTCTATACGAGCTACATGAGGGAACTGGAAGGCTCACTTCGAGCACAGAAGAGGCCAAGGGACGCAGTGAGGAGAACAAATAAACCACAGCAGGAAACTCTTCAGATTTTGTTTAGGGCATTTTTACCCTATCGCATGAGACCAGTAGCGGCCCCTCCCCTCCAGGCTGACAATCGAAAAGACGACACAAAAGGAAAGAGGTTTGAGGAGGGAAGAGGAAAACAAGCAAACCCTTAGAAAGTTACATCCAGGCTGAAGCACAAGGTGGCGCTCTAGCCATGGTCAGGGGCAACTCCTCTTTATCACTGGCCACGCCGACAGGGGGCTGTTGGGTGTCGGAGTCGAACGACACCCAGAGGACCACATGTTCTCCACCCCCGAGTTATGACGTAGCTCTTACGATGACCAGCTGGGACGGAAACAGCTGTTTCCCCTATCTCCCTCTGCTGCAGCCGGATAGGTTGAGTTTTGCATTCGGAGATCACCTCCCTTTTCCTTGTAGCGTGAGCCATGGGTCCTGTTGGAAGGGATGTGTTTTTTCACAGCAAGACATCCAAGCTAATGTGCCCAGCCAGGAAGTGGCGGTGATCCAATAGCTTCGTATTTGTGAAATAGAAAAGCCAGTATCTCCTCCCAATGCCATGTTGCTGAGCTCTGAAGGGTCTGAGAATCTGACCAAATACCGTATTTTTCGCCCTATAGGACGCACTTTTCCCCCTCCAAAAATGAAGGGGAAATCTGGGTGCGTCCTATGGGGCGAATGCAGGCTTTTGCTGAAGCTTGGAGAGCGAGAGGGGTCGGTGCGCACCGACCCCTCTTGCTCTCCAGGTTTCAGGAACACATCCGCAGCCTAGGCAGCCCTGCGGGAGGTCCCGCACGGATGTCTAGGCTGCGGATAGCAGCCTGCCGCCCAGCGCGAGGGGCGCCCTGAAGCAGAGCGCCCCTCGCGCCGGGCAGACATCCGCAGCGTGGGGAGCCTTGCAGGAGTTCCCCGCAAAGCTCCCCACGCTGCGGATAGCAGCCTGCCGCCCGGCGGGCGGGGTGCCCTGAAGCAGAGCGCCCCTCACGCCGGGCAGACATGGGCCAGCCCCACAAGCTCGGGGGACAGCAGGGAGCGCAGCGCCGCCATCCCGCTGTTCCTCGACCTGGTTCAGTTTCCCCGACCTGCTTTTGGGGGGGGAAATAAAGGGGGGGAAAATTCCTTTATTTCCCCCCAAAAAAACTAGATGCGTCCTATGGGACGGAGCGTCCTATGGGACGAAAAATACGGTATGATTGATTGTTTGATTGATTGATTGACTGACTGATTGATTGATTGAATTTATATACCGCCCTATACCCGGAGGTCTCGGGGCGACTCACAGAATAAAATCAAGATATAAAACCACAAAATACAGTGGAACCTTGGTTGTCGAACATAATCCGTTCCAGAAGACCATTCAACTTCCAAAATGTTCAACAACTGAGGTGCAATTGCTGGTCGGCAAAATCCATTGAAAAAATGGAGAAACGCGCCTCAGAAGCTGTTTGACTTCTGAAGCGCGTTCAGAAACGGAAGCATTCACTTCCAGGTTATGGTGTTCGAAAGCCAAAACGTTTGACGTCTGAAGCGTTTGACAACCGAGGTTCCACTGTACATAATGAAAATGAAAACAACAACCCAATAACCCCCCCCCCCCCACAAAACCTCCACATTTTAAAAGGGCATAGGATGTCAATCAGATCAACCAAAGGCCTGGTTAAAAAGGAACGTTTTTGCCTGGCGCCTAAAGGTGTATAATGAAGGCGCCAGGCGAACTTCCCTGGGGAGAGCATTCCACAGACGGGGGGCCACTGCAGAGAAGGCCCTGTTCTCGTGTTGCCACCCTCCGGACCTCTCGAGGAGGAGGCACACGAAGGAGGGCCTCAGAAGGTGATCTCAGGGTCCGGGTAGGTTCATATGGAAAGAGGCAGTCCTTGAGGTACTGTGGTCCTGAGCCGTGGTGTGTGTGGTTTGTAACCCACCATGGTTTTCCTAGCATTTCAGTGTGTTCCGAGTAGTTTTGGGAGAGTAATTCACCACCCAAGCTCCACATTCACATGGTTTCAATTCTTGGTTCCATGTCCTCCTTAAGAGCACTTCCTCAGCGGCAGCCATTGGTTTCTGAACGTCTTTGCCATCGCTTCTGCCTTCTGCTGATAAGGCCCTGCGGGCTTGTTCTAGCAGCCCAAGGATGTCTGAGCTAGCAAAAACCAGCGTCAGAGCTGAGACCACATCCAACCCCAGGGAGCAGCAGCGAGTTTTTAAAAAGTAAACACTTTTAAGTATCCCCGGTATTAAAAGCAGCTGATTAAGTTGACCAAATCTGATGATTAAATGAATCCAAAATGAACTCAGGAGCGTACGGTGAGAGATTTACCGTATTTTTCGCTCTATAAGATGCACTTTTTCCCCTCCAAAAATTAAGGGGGAATGCGTGTGCGTCTTATGGAACGAATGCAGGCTCCATGGCTTCAGCGATAGCAACGCGAAGCCTCCGAAGCGCAGTGGGAGCGCTCCTGCTGCGCTCCGGAGGCTTCGCATTGCTTTCACTGAAGCCAGAAGAGCGAGAGGAATCGGTGTGCACCGATCCCTCTTGCTCTCCTGGCTTTGGTTCGCTGGAGAGGTGCTGCGCAGAGAGGGAGAGAATTTTTTTTACTTGTTCTCCCCCTCTAAAACTAGGTGCGTCCTATGGTCGGGTGCGTCCTATAGAGCGAAAAATACGGTGAATGTGGAAAGGGATGGAAGGCTAGAGAGAAACAGTGCTGGAGGGGTGTATAGCTAGATTTTTAAACCCTAAATTACAGATCCCTGGAGGAAAGAGGGATCTTCAGTGGAGAGCAAGAGACATTTCCTCCTCCCAAACAGAGTTATCCAGGTAGATGAGTCTTTATCCCATTGTGTTAACATACAGGGAAGACCAATGGAGCTTTTGTAGCACTTCTTTTTTATTTGTTATTCCACTCTTCATTTAAAAGAAATCCCAGCACAGATGACAGCAAACATCAGCAAGCAGCGAACGATCTAGCATTAGCCAGGTGCGTTCGCACGGCCTTTTGTGGCACACCTGTAAGACACCCTGTAATTATCGTAAGGAATATCTTGCGACTCATTTGTGCCCCAGACATTCTCCCTCCTGCGCCTTTGAACCGGTTTTGAAGCAGGGACATTAAACACTCCACCTGACGCACTGGAAAGCCTAGCCCTCTTTTGTTCCACCATCGTTCTCACAATGCCTGGCTGATCACAACCACTGCGTTTCTGGGGACAATAAATTATTGTGCTTTTGGAACAGCCAGTCCCGGCGTTGACGGTAAAAGGGAGGCAACTTTGGATCGTGTCCCAAGTGGTGCCCGGGATCTGATGCAAGACAGCAGCAGCAGCAGAAGAAGAAGAAGAAGAAGAAGAAGAAGAAGAAGAAGAAGAGTTTGGATTTGATATCCCGCCTTTCACTCCCCTTCAGGAGTCTCAAAGCGGCTCACACTCTCCTCTCCCTTCCTCCCCCACAACAAACACTCTGTGAGG
Source organism: Podarcis liolepis (assembly GCF_965112155.1). Classification (NCBI taxonomy): domain Eukaryota; kingdom Metazoa; phylum Chordata; class Lepidosauria; order Squamata; family Lacertidae; genus Podarcis; species Podarcis liolepis. The sequence continues at coordinate 46,105,467 of NC_139563.1, forward strand.
TGAGTGGGGCTGAGAGACTTCAGAGAAGTGTGACTGGCCCAAGGTCACCCAGCAGCTGCATGTGGAGGAGCAGGGAAGCAAACCTGGTTCACCAGATTACGAATCCACCGCTCTTAACCACTACACCACACTGGCAGGCCGCGACTCTGTCGATGGCTTGAACCGTGAAGAGCGTGGGTTGAAGGAACAGCACCAGAGCGTCCTTTGTCCTAGGCTGCAATGCCCTGAAGAGAGAGCCTGGGGAACCAATGGGCAGCTATGATCCTAGCTCCACAAACAAAGAAGAGAGGCAGACTCTTGGAAGTGCAGCTGCTCAGAGATAGCATCCTTTGGGGAACATGGATTGGAAGGGCAAGAAACAGGACCTGCTAGAACGTACCCTCCGAGCAGACTTGACTAGATGACTCTTGGGGTCCCTTCGGACTCTACAATTCTACTTGTGTTGATAATTCATCAAGGGATCAATATAATGGGTGAACCGAGCAATACATATAGGACATAATATAGATTTTAATCTCGGGGGGGGGGGGACCTTGGAAGAGCTCTGTAAACTCTGAAGTTTACAGCTTCAAGGAATGAGAACTACCTGAAAATGATTTACAGGTGGTATTTAACTCCAAGATGGGACGCGGGTGGCGCTGTGGGTTAAACCACAGAGCCTAGGACTTGCCGATCAGAAGGTCGGCGGTTCGAATCCCCGCGACGGGGTGAGCTCCCGTTGCTCAGTCCCTGCTCCTGCCTACCTAGCAGTTCGAAAGCACGTCAAAGTTCAAGTAGATAAATAGGTACCGCTCCGGCGGGAAGGTAAACGGCGTTTCCATGCTCTGCTCTGGTTGGCCAGAAGCGGCTTAGTCATGCTGGCCACATGACCCGGAAGCTGTACGCTGGCTCCCTCGGCCAATAAAGCGAGATGAGCGCCGCAATCCCAAAGTCGGCCACAAGTGGACCTAATGGTCAGGGGTCCCTTTACCTTTACCTAGACTTGCTAAGATGTATAAGACTGAATTGGATAAGTGCTGGAGATGCAGTGAGACTGAGGGTACGTGGTGGACTTGTAAAAGGGTAAAAGAGTATTGGGAAATAATTTATAATGAATTGAAAAAAAATGTTTAAAAGTACTTTTCCAAAAAAAAACCCAGAATCCTTTTCGTTGGGGATAATTCAGATGGAAATTCCCAGGTGTCAAAAAAGGTTATTTATGTATGCCACTACAGCGGTCCGTGTTTTGTTAGCCCAAAAATGGAAAACAAGCAAAATCCCAACTAAAGAAGAATGGCAACTTAAACTGATGGAATATGTGCAGCTTGTGGACCTAACATATAGAATAAGAGAACAAGAAGAACATACGTTCAAAGAAGATTGGAAAACGTTTATTGAATATATGGGGGGGGGAATTGTATATATTTGAAAAAGTGGGCAGCATTCAGATAAATTCAACAGTGTCAATAAGTTTTGATGGATGTAATAATGGAATACTCAATGGTTTAGTTTATCTAAAATATGCAGGGATTTATGTTATGCAAAATGAACCATGGAAAGAGAGGAAGGGAAGTCACTGATATTTTACAGTGGCTTATGAATGAATATTCTAAAATGTAAAATAGAAAATTTGATTAAAATTATTGGAAAAGAAACAGGACCTGCAACAAAGTGTTGCAGTTTATTCCCACATCCCAAGGGGAGTGCTTCTGTTGTGCCAGCCAGCCCTCTTGCAGGCTGTGTCATTCCATCTCCCCTCAGGTTTTTTCCATTTCTAGCTAAAGTTCAACATTCTGTCGCTTCTGGGCATGCGTGACCCTCAGAGTTGCACTTTGTTGTTGTCATTCCCTTGGGTTGGTTGGTTCATTTTTAGGGCTCTCCCAAAATATTGGGACCTAGAAGAACTGCTCCCAGAAGTGCAAGCTGGATTTAGAAGAGGCAGAGGAACCAGAGACCAAATTGCAAACATGCCCTGGATTATGGAGAAAGCTAGAGAGTTCCAGAAAGACATCTACTTCTGCTTCATTGAATAGTTATGGTTTTCCCAGTAGTGATTTATGGAAGTGAGAGCTGGACCATAAAGAAGGCTGATCACCAAAGAATTGATGCTTTTGAATTATGGTGCTGGAGGAGACTCTTGAGAGTCCCATGGATTGCAAAAAGATCAAACCTCTCCATTCTGAAGGAAATCAGCCCTGAGTGCTCACTGGAAGGACAGATCGTGAAGCTGAGGCTCCAATACTTTGGCCACCTCATGAGAAGAGAAGACTCCCTGGAAAAGACCCTGATGTTGAGAAAGATGGAGGGCACAAGGAGAAGGGGACGACAGAGGACGAGGTGGTTGGACAGTGTTCTCGAAGCTACCAGCATGAGTTTGACCAAACTGCGGGAGGCAGTGGAAGACAGAAGTGCCTGGCGTGCTCTGGTCCATGGGGTCACGAGGAGTCGGACACGACTAAACAACTAATAAACAACAACAAAGAAGAACTGCCTTGTGCTGAATCAAAACTATTGGTCCATCCAGTTCAGTATTACCTACACTGACTGACAGCATCTCTGCAGGGTTTCAGGCAGGGACTTCTCCCAGCCCAACTGGAGATGCTGGGATTTGAACCCAGGACCTTTTGCATGCAAATCAAGTGCTTCATCCACCCCTATACCACATAATACATCACAACCGCTCTTGTTTCTCAGCGGCTCCTCTGTCTTCATTTCTGTCAGCACTCACTGCCTGTTGTTAGAGAGCTCGTTTCTTCATTTCCCAGGGAGATTCGATTGGTGCCTTCATTATACGCCTTTAGGCGCCAGGCAAAAAACGTTTCTCTTTAACCAGGCCTTTAGGGCTGATTGACATACAATGCCCTTTAAAAATGTGTCAGGGAGGAGATTTTGGGGTTATTCTTGTTTTTATTTTTATTATGTACCATATTTTTTGCTCTATAAGACTCACTTTTTCCCTCCTAAAAAGTAAGGGGAAATGTGTGTGCATCTTATGGAGCGAATGCAGGCTGCGCAGCTATCCCAGAAGCCAGAACAGCAAGAGGGATTGCTGCTTTCGCTGTGCAGCAATTCCTCTTGCTGTTCTGGCTTCTGGGATTCAGAATATATTTTTGTTGTTGTTTTCCTCCTCCAAAAACTAGGTGCGTCTTGTGGAGCGAAAAATACACTATTTTGCATTTTTAATATTGTTATTTTTATCCGTGAACTACCCTGAGACATGTGGATAAATTATTTTTATTTAAATAATTTTTATTTGGCTTTACAAGTATAAGAGTATAACAATACAAAGTACATACCGTATTTTTCACCCTATAGGACGCACTTTTCCCCCTCCAAAAATGAAGGGGAAATGTGTGTGCGTCCTATGGGGCGAATGTAGGCTTTCGCTCTCCAGGCTTTCACCGACCCCTCTCACTCTCCAGGCTTCAGGAAGCTATCCGCAAGCCTTGCAAGCCCGGTGGGAGGTCCCGCGGGCTCGCAAGGCTTGCGGGCAGCAGCCTGCAGCCCACAAGCTCGGGGGACAGCAGGGAGGCGCAGCGCTGCCACCCCACTATTCCCCAACCTGGTCTGGAGGCTGGCGGGGGGAGAAGCAAGCTTGCTTCTCCCCGCCAGCCCCATAAGCTCGGGGGATAGCGGGGAGGCGGAGCGCCGCCACCCCGCTATTCCCCGACCTGGTCTGGAGGCTGGCGGGGGGTTTGCTTCTCCCCATCGCCAGCCCCATAAGCTGGGGGACAGCGGGGCAAGCCGCTGCCCCACGGAGGCTAGAGAGGCTGTCCCTGAAGGCAGAAGAGGGAGACGGAGCACTCGTCTCCCTCTTCTAGCTTGGGGATGGCTGTGAAAACCTGGGGGGGGGGAATAATTTTTTTCCCCTTGATTTCCCCCCCCCAAAAAAAAAACTAGGTGCGTCCTATAGGTGCGTCTTATAGGGCGAAAAATGCGGTATCTATATTTAGAGATTCCTCTGAATCTCTGGACTTCCCACCTTCCTCCTCCCTGGGTCCTATTGTCAATGTTTTCAACTGCATATTATTCAGTAATCCATATTTTATGTCACTCCATTGTCTCCTTAGTACTTGTTACATTACAAGTTCTCTTGCAATCTTGCTAATGTTTTCATCTGCTTACAGTGGTCTCCCAGATAAGTTATAAATGTTTCCCATTCTTTAGTAAAAGTTTTGGTCTTCTTGGTTCCTGAGCTTTCCAGTCAGTTTTGCCATTTCAGCTTAGTTCAACAGCTTAGTTTGCCATTCTTCTCTGATAGAGACTTTGTCTTCTTTCCATCTTTGGGCTAGTAGCGTACGTGCGACTGTCATCGCATACATGAAAAGTCTTTTGCTCCTTTGGAATATCGGTACCTACAATTCTTAATAGAAAAGCTTCTAGGCTGGTTTGTGTGTTTTTTAAAAAAAGTTATTTTAAACATTTTTTCCAATCCATTATACTGTATAAGGGCAGCATAAAATTTTAATTAATTGATTGATTAACTAACTAATAATTTGCAGCTAGCAACAAGCCTCCTGAGCTTGTTAAAATGCTTTGTGGACAACCTATTTGTAGCTTCTGTATATTCTCCACTTTCCCCATTCTAACCCCAAAAGAAGGGGAGAGCCGTACATAGCAGCTTACAAAAGAAAATAAAAGACTAACTTAAAAAAGGCAATTATTCTCCATTAATCCAGCCTGGGGCTGCTTGGTCAAGCGTTGAGCTATAAATGCCTTTAATCTCTATGGGGAGAAGGTGGAAGACCAGTTTTGGTGTGGTCCTAATGGCTAAACCTATTTTCCTGTCCTCGCTAGGAGTTTTCCAAGCTGCCCTCCTCTCCACCAGCCATTCCCATGAATGCTTTCCATGGCAGCATTTTTATTTTTATTTCAAAAAAGCAAAACCAGAAACCCTTCCTTGATCACATGGAAATGCCTTAGGCATGTGGGGGTGAGTGGGTCTCCATCTCACTTGCATTAAAAAAAAACAACCCTTCCTTTTTCAAACGAATGCTGAAATCTTAGCAAAGTGTAAGTTTGCTTGAACGCAATGACGCCCACAATGGCTGTACTGTCAATCACTTGGCAGACCTTTTAGACATGTGCATCTAGCCGAAGAGTTTCCATTTCATTCCTGGCTAGCCAGGATCTTTAATAAAATTGCACCTAAGCTGGCAGAGAAGAAATTCATTTTTTCCCCCAAACCATAGGACGGCCATACACTCTCAGGACTGAAAAAAGGAGGTTCTTTTTACCATATGTAGTGGTCTTGTAGTAAGGTTAAAGCTTACTGGGAAATGATATATACCGAAATGAAAAGGATGTTTAAAATAACCTTTGTAAAAAAAATACCCCAGAAGCTTTTCTTTTGGGAATTATAGGGACAGAACTACCTAAACTACAGTGGTACCTCAGGTTAAGTACTTAATTCGTTCCGGAGGTCCGTTCTTAACCTGAAACTGTTCTTAACCTGAAGCACCACTTTAGCTAATGGGGCCTCCAGCTGCCGCTGCGCTGCCGGAGCATGATTTCTGTTCTCATCCTGAAGCAAAATTCTTAACCTGAGGCACTATTTCTGGGTTAGCGGAGTCTGTAACCTGAAGCGTATGCAACCTGAAGCGTATGTATCCCAAAGTACCACTGTATATAGAAACGTAGTCCTGTATGCGACTACAGTGGCCAGAATGTTACTTGCCCCAAAATGGAAAGAAGCAGAAGTACTATCAAAGGAGGACTTGATACAAAAACTTATGGAATATGCAGAAATGGCAAAACCCTACCAGAAGAATAAGAAATCAAGATAAAAAACTTTTTATAAAAGAATGGCAATGGTTTATGGAAAATTTACAGATAAATTTCAAAGAGATAAAGACACTGGCAGGATAATTCTAATAACTTGCAGTTTCATAAGAGTATATATTTAAAGAAGATGAATAAATGAGCACATTAAGTTAATTTGGACATGCAGAAGATATTAAAAAATAAATTGAAGGAACCGCAGAAAGAGGGGGAAGGAAGTCAACTTTTGAAATGTCAAAATGATTGTAAAATTAGTTAAATATATACACTTGAAAAGTAGATAAAAAAAAAAGAAAAATCCTGTTTGCTTCTCTCACCAGGCTAACAAAGAATGAGCTGGATGACGAAGCAGCCGAATGCTTTGCTGAAATGGTAAAGGTCAACAAGCGATTGGGTCATCTATGGTGAGTTGTCCTGGCTCGCGGAGAAGGCACTCTTGAGTCACTGCCTCAGGCTACGAGTCACATTTCAGTCACTGTACATTTTCTATACAAGGACCCAACCCTGAGCTTTGGGCTCCTTTTGACAGAAAGGTCACCGGAAGCCCTTAATTTGCATCGAGGCATCAGATTCATGCTGCTCTCAAGTTGGAGTGCCTCATTCTTCACAATTCCTGGGAGGAGTTGCTGAACCAATGACTAGGAGAGGAAGCAGTCGAACTTTTGAAGGATTCCTATGCAGATGGCACGTATAAAAATGTGGCAAACCATCAAATGTTAAAAACCTCCCATTAGAGGGCTGCCTTCAGATGTCTTCTAAAAGTTGTGTCGTTCTTTATCTCCTTGACATCTGATGGGAGGGCGTTCCACCGGGTGGCTGCCACTGCTGAGAAGGCCCTCTGCCTGGTTCCCTGTAACCTCACTTCTTGCAGGGAAGAAACTGCCAGAAGGCCCTCGGCGCTGGACCTCAGTGTCCGGGCAGAACCATGGGGGTGGAGACGCTCCTTCAGGTATACAGGACCGAGGCCATTTAGGGCTTTAAAGGCCAGCACCAACACTTTGAATTGTGCTCGGAAATGTACTGGGAGCCAATGTAGGTCTTTTAGGTCCAGTGTTTCTGTGGTCTCGGCGGCCGCTCCCAGTCACCAGTCTAGCTGCTGCATTCTGGATTAGTTGCGGTTTCCGGGTCACCTTCAAAGGTAGCCCCATGTAGAGCGCATTGCAGTAATCCAAGCGGGAGATAACCAGAGCATGCACCACTCTGGCGAGACAGTCTGCGGGCAGGTAGGGACTCAGCCTGCGTACCAGATGGAGCTGATAAACAGCTGCCCTGGACACAGATGTCCCATGTACACAGTGTTTAGTTTAATCACCACCATCAAAGCACCAGCAAAATGTAAGGCTTGGCTTTCGTTTGTTTAGGGATCTACCCCATTGTCAGTAATGCTGACATTTCCTTTTGTCTGTGTGTTGTGTTTTTCCATATTACAGTGGTGCCTCGGGTTAAGTACTTAATTCGTTCCGGAGGTCCGTACTTAACCTGAAACTGTTCTTAACCTGAAGCACCACTTTAGTTAATGGGGCCTCCTGCTCCTGCCATGCCACCGGATCAGGATTTCTGTTCTCAGCCTGAAGCAAAGTTCTTAACCCGAGGTACTATTTCTGGGTTAGCGGAGTCTGTAACCTGAAGCGTATGTAACCTGAAGCATATGTAACCTGAGGTACCACTGTATAAACAAATTACCCTTGAGTGACTAATGCTAAAGAAATAAACGTCTTGAAGCTTTTTTTAAAAAAAAATGAAAAAATAAATTGCAGTGTTCTGGGCAAAGGAAAACAGGAGAGATTGAACTCCAAGGTGACTTTACATATTTTTGATGGTTGGCCCCTGTGAGCCAGTCTCTTCCTGCCTCCTCTCTTGCGGTGCCAGCCCAAAGTGACCAGTGAATTGCCTTCCCCGGCCGTCGCTTTGGATCCATCATGAATAATCCCCCAGACAGCTGCTCTCCTGTGATCAGAGAGCAGCTGTGTGGTCAATTATACAATTAAGCTCAGTAACCCTGAAAGACGCCCGTGCACTTTAGACTGAAGAGGCTTGGAGTCTCTTGGCTGCGCTTCTATGAGGGGATTGTCTGATGCCAAGCAGGCCAGCCATGCAGATGGAAATCAGAAACCACCAGTTCCTGGCAAGACCCCAGCCTTGTTCAGCAAAAAGGAGTGTTGATTTTCCGCTTCAGACGCACCGTGCCCAAGCCAAGTGCGTGACAGGCAGGACGCTGTGGACCGGGCGCAAACAGAGAGTGTTTTCTCCGGCGCTGAGGGTTTTCCTTTCTTTCTCTCTCTTCTAGGCTTATCCAGAATCAGATTACCATCAGAGGTGCCAAGTGCCTGGCGGATGCTCTCAAGCACAATACGGCCATTAAAGAGATCTGGTAAGAGTGACGGCTGTGCGGCTTTCCAAAGTGTGGCAGTCACACTCCAACTGTCTGCTTGGACACATGTGCAGGATCTTGCCTAGTTAGACGGGGAGCCTGTGACCCTTGAACTTCATTGGGTCTCATCCGCATGGCCGATGATGATGAGAGCTGGGACCTAACATCCAGAGAGCCACATGCTGTCCGTTTCTGATGTACAACAAAACGTGCGTGGGATGTTCTCACACTAGACACAGTGGCAAACGCCTTGCGTCTTGGCCATTTTTGTGCTTTGGCAATAGAATGCGCGCCCAAATCCATTTCACCTGTTTCTGGTGCCAAGAGGGCAAATGTGCCAAGAGAGATTGTGGAGCTGAGTTGGGCCGCTGTTCCCGCCACAATCACCTTGGCTTCTGAACATGGGGATCCTTCAAACGCAAATCAGGAGTCTGTATCATTCGGATAGTTGGGAGCAAGTAATCCTGCCCTGTGGGGGACATGGGTGGCACTGGGTTAACCACAGAGCCTAGGACTTGCTGATCAGAAGGTCAGCGGTTCGAATCCCCATGACGGGGTGATCTCCCATTGCTCGGTCCCTGCTCCTGCCAACCTAGCAGTTCGAAAACACGTCAAAGTAGATAAATAGGTACCGCTCTGGCGGGAAGGTAAACAGCGTTTCCGTGTGCTGCTCTGGTTCACAAGAAGCAGCTTAGTCATGCTGGCCACATGACCCGGAAGCTGTACGCCGGCTCCCTTGGCCAGTAAAGCGAGATGAAACGCCGCAACCCCAGAGTCGATCACGACTGGACCTAATGGTCAGGGGTTCCTTTACCTTTAATCCTGCCCTGTGTGCGCAGTCTAACTAAGGGAGGAATAGCAGAGATCAGGAAGAATCATGTTGGGAGCCCTGCATGCAGTCATGGGCCACCAGCTGGCTAGACCTTAGCTGCCTAGCCGTATCTTTAATTGGCATTTAAATCACAAGTCTCTCAATGTGGCTAGCAGTAGTTGTAACCAAGTCCCATAGAAACCTGTGGGCCAGGTTATTCAGGCCCAACGCCCAGCGACACTTAACATTTTAGCTGGCTCAGAATCAGCGTTTGTCAATTTTGCCTCTTGGTTTATGAGCTGGTGCCGTAGAACTTACACAGCCCCGTTCATTTCAGTGCAGGAGATGCTCCTCTCTTAACCTCAGGGTTGTGGGTTCGAATCCCACATTGGGGAAAAAGATTCCTGCACTTGCAGGGGTTGGACTTGATGATCCTCACGGTCCTTTTCAACTGTACAATTCTGTGATTGTCTCCATAGCCGTTTCAGAAATAAAGTACATTTAGTTTAATATACAGTTGTACCTCGGAAGTTGAACGCCTTGCGAGTCGAACGTTTTGGCTCCCGAACACTGCAAACCCGGAAGTGAGTGTTCCGGTTTGCGAACGTTCTTTGGAACCCAAACGTCCGACATGGGTTCCGCAGCTTCCGATTGGCTGCAGGAGCTTCTTGCAGCCAATCGAAAGCCGTGCCTTGGTTTCTGAAAGTTTTGGAAGTCAAACGGACGTCCAGAACGGATTCCATTCGGCTTCTGAGATATGACTGTACTGCCTTTACACAAGCCCCAGGGCCATCTAAAACAGGTAAATCCATAAAAATCACACAATATTTGAAGGGTTAGGGTTAGGTGGCAGATCACTAAAGAGCAATTACTAGTTGCCGCATCAGTCAAGTCTCTCCAGATGCGTCATAACCAGTGTTAGAAACCGAGATATGAAAGCTGGGAGATAAATGGTACCTTAAACCGAGGTTATGGGCACAACAACAGAATGTCTAGGCATGCTATTTTATAACAAGAATATGAAAATGAATGAACTGCAGCTAAAATATTATGTTCGTTTTTCACATGTTCTAGTCCCTGCCCACTCCCCTAATATTCTTAAGAGGGTCTCTTCTCCAGTCTCCTCGCGCTGATGAAATTCCCTGTTGCAAAATACGCCTAGGACAATGGGAGTTTCAAACACTGGTCTTAACAAGCCACTTAAAATTGTACAGAGATGGGGCCAGGGGCATTTTAGTAGGGAGGGAGTTCTATGTCTTAAAGGAGCCACCACTGAAGAGGCCATTTCCCAGGCCTCATCCTGAGAAAGGACCACCAGGAGGGTCTCGCCTCCTGACCTCAGAGCACAAGCAGTTAGATGTGGAGGAAGGCATTCTTGCAGATAGTTGCGCTTCGATATCTGCCCTGTTCTGCTGAGCCCAGAGCACATCAACTAGGTGAAATTTTTGCACCAGAAAGAAGAGAGCCTTAGCTTATATCTTGTGATCTAAAGGGATGTGCGTGACTTTCAGTATGTTTTAGTATTGCCTACTACAGGCTAAGCATTCCCAAGAGATGAAAAGCTCTTGGATTTCTCTAGGTGGAAATTTCACGTCCTCGTCAGAAACCAGGACTACCTTGTGCTGTTCGTCCCAAAACAAACAGGCAAAAGGAAGAGCGCCAAAGGAAAGAGAGCGAGAGAAACTGCAGAAACAGCTGCTTTATTTTAATTTCTCTTTCCCTCCCTCTTTCCACCTCCAACAGCTTAAATGGAAACCTAATAAGCCAAGAGGACGCAAAAACGTTTGAAGATGAAAGGAGGCTCGTTTTCTTTTGAGATGGGGGGGAGAGATCAGGTTGGACGGCTGTCAAGATGCCAGGCCTTTGGAACAGTGGTGGCTGAAGCCCGAATGCAATGCCCAGTTGACTCGAGGGTGGAAGACGTGTGCCTTACGTTGTGTTTCAAAAAAATAAAATATCTCCTTGGTGCTGTTTTTACATCTTGTAACAGAGGCTTGACGGTAGTTGTTGCCTTAAAAACTAACCATTTGCACCCTACTTCAAAGAGGGAATCGTGCATCAACCGACACAACCTTTTGTTGTTACTTTATTATGCACATAGTAAAAAAAGGGATGCGGGTGGCGCTGTGGGTTAAACCACAGAGCCTAGGACTTGCCAATCAGAAGGTTTTTTAACCAAAAAATTAGGTTTAAAATTGGTGCTCGTCTTACACATGGATAGTGCTGAGGGGTGTTTTCTTAATTAGGAGTCCCCAAAAATAGGGGGTGTCTTATACATGGGGGACATCTTATACACAGAAAAATACGGTATATTTGCAAGAGCACGAAGGAGGTTCTACCTCTATCCCTTATTTTATGTATATACAAGACTCACATTCTTTGTTGTCCTGGTTACAGAAGAAAGCATTCCTTTTCAATTCAGTGTCAGCAAATCTGAGAGGTTAAAGGTGAGGGGGGGAGTCATTTGACACCCCCCCCCCAGCTATTGCTGGGTTGCTCCTGCCATCATCACAAACTTTGGCCATGCATCATATATTTTCTCTGTTTTCGTAAAATAAACAATTTCCTCCTTAGTTTTTAATGCATTAAAAGCGTTACTCAAATCCTGCCAAAGTTTTTAGTTGTTTACAGTGTTCTCTTAAGTAAATTGTAAATTTCCCCCAGTCCTTATTAAAGTTTCTATCTTCCTGGTTTCTGATTTTCCCGGTCGTTTTCGCCATTTCGGCGTAGTCCATCATCTTCATCAGTCATTCGTTTCTGGGCCATTAGTATCCGTGTTGCTGTCATCACATACATAGACAATCGTTTCTGCTCTTTTGGTATCTCTGCATCTAAAATGCCCCCAAAAGCTGATTTTTTCACAAAAGTTATTTTAAACATTTTTTTCCAACTCATTATATATCATTTCCCAGAATGCTTTTGTTATCTTGCATGTCCACCACATGTTCTGTGCGCTTGATGATTTCAGCCAGAGCCCAACTATGTCAAAACCTGGTCTAGATAAGAGCTAAATCAATCTGGAGTTAAAATAACGCTTTAGCTTTTTAAAGAGGAACACCAAGCTCTCCCAGGTCATTGGGGAGTGGAGAGCTTGAGTGATCTATTTAAAAATTCTGTGGTAATTTCACCAGCTCCGTCTAAACTGTGCTTCTTGGAAAATACAGCTGGACCCCTTTAATCGTCTCAAAGAGCCTGGCATCTTGGCACAACAACACGGGGGGAATAGGCCTTTCCCAATGAATGGAGCTTGGCAGCCTACAATGGGACCTTGTTCGCCAGAATTCAGGTCTCTGGAAATAAAAATAGGTTTACGTTCCAAGCTAAAATAGACCGGTACGTCACAGGGATCGGTAATTTGCTGAAAAGCACTTTCCACGGAGGTAAGCGACTCTGTTAATAAATTCACCTTTAAGGACTTTAAGGTGAAGCTGACCGGTTTGGCTTCGGTTTCTAGCCGTGCCAGACAATGCGTCGGATCAAACCCAAGCTTGATGGCGTCGTTCAAAGGAACTTGCTGGCGGGTTTAGCTGCTGCTGTTTGGTTCCAGATTGTGTGGGCAGCAAATGCACAACAGCATAAGGCAGCTCTCAAAATGCTTGTCCAAAGCAGCGGAGCTTTGAAGCAACGTCGTCAAAATGGGAGACATCTTTGGAGTTTACCACTAAACTAGGGATGGCGAGTAAGGAATCTGGACACAAATATCACTACTAGCAGTTATGTTTCTATCTCACTCTTCGTCCCCAAATAGCCCAGGGAGGCAAGCAACAAAGACGCGCTACAATTAAAAATACAGTCGTACCTTGGAAGCCGAACAGAATCCGTTCCGGAAGTCCGTTTGACTTTCAAAACGTTCGGCAACCAAGGCGAGGCTTCCGATTGGCTGCAGGAGCTTCCTGCAGCCAATCGGATGCCACGGAAGCCGCGCCAGATGTTTGGCTTCCAATGAACGTTTGCAAACTGGAACAATCACTTCTGGGTTTGTGGCGTTCGGGAGCCAAAACGTTTGACTCACAAAGCGTTCGGCTTCCAAGGTACGACACTAAAAGCATTCACCGCCAGGGCCCGGCCAAGATATTTTGCCACCTGAGGCAGATCCCTAAATGGCTTTCCCCTCCCTGCCAGGTAAGAAGGGGTGAAAGAAAATGTACGTTGGGAACAAGCAGGGGAAGAAGGATCTACATTGGGATCTGCTGCCACAGTGGACCTTGCTGCCTGAGGCAGTTACCTTATCTTGCCTCATGGGTGGGGCGGCCCTGTTCACTACATAGAATGAATCCTACACTGAAGAGTCAGAAATATCCATATTACTAGAACAGGGTTGGGGAAGCTCTGGCTCATGGGCCAAAAGCAGAGACATCACCTTGCCAACAAAGGTCCATATAGTTAGAGCTAGGATTTTCCCAGTAGTGATGTATAGAAGTGAGAGCTGGACCATAAAGAAGCCTGATCGCTGAAGAATTGATGCTTTTGAATTATGGTGCTGGAGGAGACTCTTGTGAGTCCCATGGACTGCAAGAAGATCAAACCTCTCCATTCTTAAGGAAATCAGCCCTGAGTGCTCACTGGAAGGGCAGATCCTGAAGCTGAGACTCCAATACTTTGGCCACCTCATGAGAAGAGAAAACTCCCAGGAAAAGACCCTGATGTTGGGAAAGATGGAGGGCACAAGGAGAAGGGGGCGGCAGAGGACGAGATGGTTGGATAGTGTTCTTGAAGCTACCAGCATGAGTTTGACCAAACTGCGGGAGGCAGTGGAAGACAGGAGTGCCTGGGGTCACGAGGTGTCGGACACGACTAAACGACTAAACAACAACAACAACAAGGTCCCAGTTTGGCCCAAGCGGCTGTTTCCCCCCACACCTGATGTTGTTTCTGATGTCAGGTGTCAGGCAGGTGGAGACTGTTAAAACCAGGAATGGGGGACACTTAAATGACTCCCCAAAAATCCCAAGTCCCCACCACAGCCTCTAACTAAGGCCAGGCACCATACATACTCAACAGCAAAGAGGCTCAGAAAAACAGACTATAAAATTGTAGCAATAAGTGGATACCCTACATCGTACTGTTTCCTCAGACTATCCAGTATAGAATCAAATAATTCAATGGTTTGACCGATTTCCTTGGTTTCAACGGCTAATAACTCCTCTGGAAGGGCTCCCCCTGCCTCCATAATCCCTTAAGCATAAGGTCACATACTCCTTGCCCCTCCACAAGGTATGAACTTAGCCTCCCAATAGGAGGCAGGAGGCGATCAAGGGCAGCACATACCTCAGGCAGAAATCCATCTGGATGGTGGATTGAATCCTGATACTTTCAGAGGAGAAGCGCAGGAAAGCCTTGCAGCTAGGGGGATGTGTTAAAAGGTGTCAGTAGGGTTATTGACAGGGGTCGGTGATGGGCTCATGTTTCTACATGGCAAGCACTCCTGCTTTGTGACATACCTGCGATGTATTGATGATGCTGTTGAAAAATGTATTATGGGAAATGGGGAGAGGTCTTAAAGGTTCATGCAACCCCATGCTAAGGGTTCCCACTCTTTGTGTGTTTGAACCTTGTTGCAACTGTGATAGGGATTTTATGGTCTTAGATACATGGTAATGTTCATAAGTGTACCAACCAAGCACCTACATAGATCAGCACAGGAAGACCGACCGGGAACCATTTTGATTCCTAAACTGAGCAAATGTTTTCTCTGCAAGGTCAAAGTGGGAAACCTCCCCATTGTCTCTTTCCTCACAAATCCTGTCTTAAGGACACATTTAAGATATGAATAGGGTGTGAGCCTGTGACCTGGCCCAGGAACTATGGTAAGTATTTATCATTACAAAAGACTGGCCAGGCTCCCCAGGCAATTCAATCAAGTAACCTGCCAGACAGGAGATAAACAAGGACAGGAGAAAACAACATTCAAATTTCTGTTTAGACCATCTTTTCTGTGATGTAGGTGTGATGTTTCTGGGGTTGGTCTTGATCTACAGGGTGGCAATTTCAAAAGTCTTTATCAGGCCTTGCACGCCATTTTTCTGGCTTCCTCCTCTCCTGCGGGTGAGGGGAGCACCCTGTTGCAACAGATCAGTAAAGATCAAGCTTACTAGCTGCTTTGCTTCTCAATATTCTCTGGTTGGCCTCTGTTATTCTCTCCTACCAATAGGGAACCTATGTAAGGACTCTATATGGGCTCTTGGATACCCAATAAGGGAAAAGGGCAATTTTTGTTTACGACACAACTAATAAAGATCAGGTCTACAGACTGCTGTTTGCTTCTTTAACTTGGCTGGAGTCTCTTTCTTTTGCTGACCGCAGAGACCCGCGGAGAGTCGAGCTGGGCAGCGGAGTAAATCCACACCTCAGGATTTTTCCTTATCAAGACAAACCTGGACCGGCTGCGCTGACAGGCAGTAACATAAAGGCTGCTAGGTCGCCTGCATGACGACTGAGTTCCTCGTGGCAACAAGAACAATGAATACTTTCCCATGTGTGCTTATGTGAAACAAAGGACTCAAATGACACACATTAAACTCAGTGTACATATCCAAATCCACACTAGCTTCTTATCCACTGCAAAACAAGTTGGGGGCGATTTGCACTAGACCTTTAAATGGCATTCAGAGCATACGGTTTCCCTCAATGAATTATGGGCACTATTGTTTGTTAAGGGTTACTTTGAAGTGCATGGAAGATGACCCAAGGACTGTGAAATATACTCAGAGTCGAGAGTGGATTTCATTCTCTTTATTCAGCTCATAGTGGTGAGGAGGGATGATAGTCCTCTCAAAGTATCTGCTTTATATACATTATTTACACAATGGGCTGCGCGTGATTGGCTAATTCTGGAATTCTCCTGTAGGCCAATCAGGTTGTGGATTCACTTCCATCTGGAGCCAGATTGGGTGGCTCCTGCAGACCAATCATATTGCTGCATTGTTCTAGGACCAATCAGACTGCTGTATTCTGAATCCTATTGTTCTAGGACCACTCAGACTGCTGCATTTTGGATCCTATTCAACTCAGTACATAACAGACTGCTACTGAGTTAGTCTCTCCGATAGTCAGTAAAAGCTGAGGAGGAGGGGCTGTTTGGAGAGATTCCCCAAGCAAGACCCAACCCCACCCCCCACGACTGCAAGTAGCCTCCTTCCTTAGAAACAAAGACACGTGAGATGAATGCTCTGAAAGAGGCTTGCAGGGGATTTGAAGAAAAACTATCACATGCTGCAACATAGCCCTGTTCTCTGCAAATAAACACTGCGGTTGGGGTTTTAAACAAGGCAGATAATTCTGTAATCACGTCGTAACCAAAGAACTATCTGTACTATTGTCATGCAAAGTTAATGTACTTGTTCCCAGTCCCGTCAAGAAATTTCTTTAGTTGAATTGCAGCTCCGATCTAAATACCAACCCACCAGTGGACCGCGACACCATTAAAGAAAAGCCATTAGTACAGCAGAGCATTAAATCTAAACAAGACACCGAAACAAACCAGCATGAAATATTTATTCATTGGAAGCGTTTTTTTTTAAAAAAAAATAACCCTGCTTCTTAACTGGGGGGGGGGGGGGGAGAGAGAATTTCCAGAGCAGCTTACAAGACAAGTCCCTGCTTATAGTCAGCGGTACAGTGTAAAAAAGCAACTCAAAAGGAAAGAGGATTGCGGGGGGAGGAGGAAAGACGTGAACCCGGGCACTAGTTCTTAAAAATCAGGATTCTTGTAAAGATTGGCTGGAATGGAAAGAGTGCAAGGGGAGGAAGAGCTCAAAGTTGCTGGCCTCTCCACTGAGCTGATGAAAAGACTCAGCCACATTCCTCTCTCTCTTTCTCTCTCTCTCTCTCCCCATCCTTCTGCTGATGGAATTGTTGATGCTAGATGACCACGTTCAAAATACGAAAAACCCAAAAGAAGCCTCACCGAAACAGGAACTTCCAAAGGCCTGGGCAAATAAAAATAAGTGCTGGTGGGGCATCCCTTTTAAGCAACGGTGGGGAACCTGAAGCTTTTCTGACATAAAGGTAAAGTAAAAGGACCCCTGACCGTTAGGTCCAGTCGCGGATAACTCTGGGGTTGCAGCACTCATCTCGCTTTATTGGCTGAGGGAGCCGGTGTACAGCTTCCGGGTCATGTGGCCAGCATGACTAAGCCGCTTCTGGCGAACCAGAGCAGGGCACGGAAATGCCGTTTACCTTCCCACCAGAGCGGTACCTATTTATCTACTTGCACTTTGTGCTTTCGAACTGCTAGGTGGGCAGGAGCAGGGACCGAGCAACGGGAGCTCACCCCGTCATGGGGATTCAAACCGCCAACCTTCTGATCGGCAAGTCCTAGGCTCTGTGGTTTAACCCACAGCGCCACCTGCACCCTGGGTTACCTTAGGGAAGTCTTGAAAGCCTTGTTTGCAGAGCTCCCAGAGAACGAAAGTCACTCATCTCCCTGCTTTTCACCTCCTGCATGATGTCCTGGCAGTGATGTCTAGTACAGCTTGCCACTGACACCTTCCCCCACGTGTGGAGCTTCGACACCAACAGCAGCGTCGGCGCGAGACAGGAAGCTTTCCATGCAACTCGGGAAGATCAACGTCGCAAATGGCATCAAACGTTACAGGTGGAGGACAGGAACAGGGCATCCTCTGGGGATACAAAGGCGCATCCCTGTTACAAAGGAAAGCTTTATCCTGCCTTCTTTCTCATATACCCGAATGCGTTTGGCTACCTGAATGCAATTTACACACAGTAAATAATTTAAGCCAGCAAAGAGCTACATGCTTTATAGCTTAGGGCAAGTGAGAATTGCTTGTAAGCAAGGGAAGCTTTTTCCCAATGATAAGAGAGCTGGTTATTTCAGTTTCCTTGCTCGTTAAAGTGCTGGTAGTGCAGTTTGTGCCCTCATTTGTACTGGGGCAAAGGAACAGCCTAATACGATCTGTATCTTCACAGGCAAAAAACGTATTAATGCCTGGACTCTGCACATCCAAGGTCTATTAATTAAATGCAACATTCTGCTGTGTGCCAGATTCCTCAAGCGTA
Source organism: Podarcis liolepis (assembly GCF_965112155.1). Taxonomy (NCBI): domain Eukaryota; kingdom Metazoa; phylum Chordata; class Lepidosauria; order Squamata; family Lacertidae; genus Podarcis; species Podarcis liolepis. The sequence goes on from NC_139563.1 coordinate 46,123,427, forward strand.
CCAGGAACTCATCTTGCAGTATCCCCGTAGAGAGGGAAAAAAGTCCATCTTCTCCTGCATTACTCATTTAAGAGGCAATGATGAAGTACTGCTTTGAGAACCTATTGCTAGAGGGCTCCATCTACTAGCTGTCAGAGGATAGCTGCCTGCCCAGGGAGATTTCTGTGCTTTGCCCCGGCAATATTTACACTTTAGCTTCTTCCAGCCTTGAACCTGGCAGCCAAAGCTGCAGGCTAGGTGACAAGTTCCGGACCTCGCTGATAGCTTGGCGCAAGGTCCTTAGACGCAGACAGCAAGATCTATTGAACCGTTGCTGTTTGAAGGTCCAACCCCAAACGGAAAGAAACACAAAGAAGCGATAAGGTGCGGCGCAGAAGTCCAAATTGGTGGATGAGTCATTCGAAGCATGTCTGCAGCACAGACTAAGCAAGAAAGCTGTGTGGTGAAAGGTTAAGGAATACTGCCCGGTGGGATGTGCCTTTTAAACTATTTGTCAGCCTAGTCCGCAGTAGAGCATCATTATTCTGAGGTTGGAACACACCGGGTTCAAAACACTTTCCGCAATCAGGCAGGCAGGTTCGATTATAGTCTCTCACAAACCCTCCCAATATCTTCCCCAACAAACATAAAATTCCTTCCATGTGAGAAGACCCTGCATTACGCAGCAACCTCATTTCAAAACAAATGTGAAGAGCAATTTAATAAAATGCCCTTGGAACTCCTACGCCCAAATAGCATAATAACTAAGCGGAAGTATTTGGTCTCTGCATTGATTCCATCACAAGGCTATGACAAAATTATCTGTAGTTTACCCCTCACAGAGCTACAATTCCCAGCACCCTTAGTAAGCTATAGTTCCCAGGAATCATTGAGGGAAGCCATGTTGCCTTCAATGTAGGGTGTGGATTTTTACATCCAGCAGTACCTCATTTTCCCCATGTAGGATTTAAGAAAAAAGGTTGAGAAAGAGAGTGTTTTACCATACAATGGATTACACACTCACCCCAATACCTTTTCTCTTTCAGAGTTGGAATATAGAGCTGGGTGTACAGGCTACAGTTGTAAACTGCATACATGTCACAGAAACATGTCATAGAATCATAGAATCTTAGAGTCTTAAGGGCACATTTAAGATATGAATAGGGTGTGAGCCTGACCTGGCTCAGGAACTACCGTATTTTTCGCCCTATAGGACGCACTTTTTCCCCTCCAAAAATGAAGGGGAAATCTGGGTGCGTCCTATGGGGCGAATGCAGGCTTTTGCTGAAGCTTGGAGAGTGAGAGGGGTCGGTGCCCACCGACCCCTCTCGCCCTCCAGGCTTCAGGAAGACATCCGCAGCGTGGGGAGCCTTGCAGGAGTTCCCCGCAGGGCTCCCCACGCTGCGGATAGCAGCCTGCCGCCCGGCGGGCAGAGCACCCTGAAGCAGAGCGCCCCCCGTGCCGGGCAGACATCCGCAGCGTGGGGAGCCTTGCAGGAGTTCCTTGCAGGGCTCCCCACGCTGCGGATAGCAGCCTGCCGCCCGGCGGGCAGAGCACCCTGAAGCAGAGCGCCCCCCGTGCCAGGCAGACATCCGCAGCGTGGGGAGCCTTGCAGGAGTTCCTCACAGGGCTCCCCATGCTGCGGATAGCAGCCTGCCGCCCGGCGGGCAGAGCACCCTGAAGCAGCGCGCCCCCCGTGCCGGGCAGACATCCGCAGCGTGGGGAGCCTTGCAGGAGTTCCTTGCAGGGCTCCCCACGCTGCGGATAGCAGCCTGCCGCCCGGCGGGCAGAGCACCCTGAAGCAGAGCGCCCCCCGTGCCAGGCAGACATCCGCAGCGTGGGGAGCCTTGCAGGAGTTCCTCACAGGGCTCCCCATGCTGCGGATAGCAGCCTGCCGCCCTGTGGGCAGGGCGCCCTGAAGCAGCGCGCCCCTCGCGCCAGGCAGACATGGGCCAGCCCCACAAGCTCAGGGGACAGCAGGGAGGCGCAGCGCCGCCATCCCGCTGTTCCTCGACCTGGTTCGGTTTCCCCGACCTGCTTTTGGGGGGGAAATAAAGGGGAAATTTTTTTCCTTTATTTCCCCCCCAAAAAACTAGGTGCGTCCTATGGGACGGAGCGTCCTATGGGATGAAAAATACGGTAAGTATTTATCATTACAAAAGACTGGCCAGGCTCCCCAGGGAATCCATTCAAGTGACCATTAAACAGGTAATCTGGCAGACAGGAGGTAAACAGATTTCTCCTGTAGACCGCCCTTTCTGTGATGTAGGTATGATGTATCTGGGGGGGGGTCCTGAGCTACACCCCTTCCGTGATGTATGTATGATGTTTCTGGGGGTGGTCTTGATCTACAGGGTGGCAGTTTCCATAGTCTTTATAAGGCCTTGCACACCATTAGGACAATGGTGTGTAGTTCCTCCTCTCTCCTGCGTGTGGTGAGTGAGGACCCTGTTGCAACAGATCAATAAAGATCAGGCTTACTAGCTGCTTTGCTTCTCAATATTCTCTGGTTGGCCTCTGTTATTTTCTCCTACCAATAGGGAACCTACGTATGGGCTCTTGGATACCCCATAAGGGAAAAGGGCAGGTTTTTGTTTACAACAGAGGTCTACTACCACACTGTAAAGGTAAAGGTACCCCTGCCCATACGGCCCAGTCTTGCCAGACTCTAGGTTTGTGCGCCCATCTTACTCAAGAGGCCGGGGGCCAGCGCTGTCCGCAGACACTTCCGGGTCACGTGGCCAGCGTGCGAAGCAGCTCTGGCGAGCCAGAGCCGCACACGGAAACGCTGTTTACCTTCCCGCTATAAAGCGGTCCCTATTTATCTCCATGCACTTTGACGTGCTTTCGAACTGCTAGGTTGGCAGGCGGTGGGACCGAGCAACGGGAGCGCACCCCGTCGCGGGGATTCGAACCGCCGACCTTTCGATCGGCAAGCCCTAGGCGCTGAGGCTTTTACCCACAGCGCCACCTGCGTCCTACTACCACACTGTAGGATTCTGCAAAAATCTGATTTACCAGGTATGGATGGATTTGAAAGTTCAATATGAAGCGTTTAAGGACATTCTTTCCTCTTGCTGCCACTTTTCCTTGGCATCTACAGTCGCTCGGGCTACTCTGCGTTGATTCAGATTCATAAATCTGTTCTGTCACACATGGATCCATAATAGGCCAGGCCAAAAAACACAACAACCCTAGCTCCCTCAGAAGAAACAGGCCAAGATCCAAACATTGATCCGTGTGCAGATGAGTGGTGGGCTGCAATCCAAGAAGAGGATGTTGTACTTTGCAAATGGATTTTGACTTCGGCACAAAGCAGAAGAGCAGACAGGGTAGATAACATATCATCCTTGAGAGAGAATACCTAATCTGCCCAGCAAGGCTATTCTCAAACTGCACTGCAGTGGAGCGCATGATTATGACCTTTCTATTTTATTTTATTTTTTGAAGAGCGAGCCCCTTCTATATAGGAAAGCCTCTGTAAACAAAAAGGCCAGAATATCCTGAGCCAAGGGAATATGATCTGAAAGAGAACTGAGCAAAGAATGCAATCATGCAATAGTCTCCTGCTGGAAATGGGTCGTCTTTTCATTGGCACGTGAATATACAAACCTTTATCTTGAGCCAGGCATTGATGCTGGGCCCAGCAAGATCTTTTTTCTTTTTTTTAAAAAAAGAAAAAGTTAAAGTGAAGCTGCTTTTGTTATTTTAAACCCCAGGGATAGGCAGTTGGTATTTAATCAATTAAATCTGTAGCATAAAGAAAACAGGAATTGAAAAGCATGCTTATTTCAGACATCAGAATATTTGTTTTAATAAGAGACACAGAGAGCAATTCCATATTGAAAGACCAAATGTCTCTTTGTTCTGCATCTGTCAGAGAATGCCCACTATCTGTCCACAGAAATGGAATTACAGACGAACCCCATTCTGGAAGTCTGTTCGACTTTCAAAACGTTCCAAAACCAAAGTGGAGCTTCCTGCAGCCAGTCAGAAGTTGCGGAAGCCCCGTCGGACTTTCAGCTTCCAAAAGAATGTTCAAAAACCGGAACACTCCCGGGTTTCGATCATTCGGGAGTCAATTTGTTCAGGAGCCAAGGCGTTCAAGATCCAAGGTACAACTGTAAAAGCAAAAGCATCTGAATTATGTTTGTTATTTAAAAAAGGGTTTCTTGGAACAAGGCGTACTAAGTTTGCAAAGGACCCTTTCCACTTTGGCAATGACACATAATCAGCCTGCTCCAGAAATCTGTTGTTGTTGATGTTTAGTCGTGTCTGACTCTTCGTGACCCCATGCACCAGAGTATGCCAGGCACTCCTGTCTTCCACTGCCTCCCACAGTTTGGTCAGACTCATGCTGGTAGCTTCAAGAACACTGTCCAACCATCTCATCCTCTGTCGTCCCCTTTTCCTCCTTGTGCTCTCCATCTTTCCCAACATCAGGGTCTTTTCCAGGGAGTCTTCTCTTCTCATGAGGTGGCCAAAGTATTGGAGTCTCAGCTTCACGATCTGTCCTTCCAGTGAGCACTCAGGGCTGATTTCCTTCAGAATGGATAGGTTTGATCTTCTTGCAGTCCATGGGACTCTCAAGAGTCTCCTCCAGCACCATAATTCAAAAGCATCAATTCTTCGGCGATCAGCCTTCTTTATGGTCCAGCTCTCACTTCCATACACCACTACTGGGAAAACCATAGCTTTAACTATACGGACCTTTGTTGGCAAGGTGATGTCTCTGCTCCCCCCCCCCCTGCTTTTTTAAAATGCACACATTTTAGAACTGGGTAAAAAAAAATCAGTGCAATAAAGCATGCAGGGAACCTCCACCAATGCTCCCCTCTTCAGATCTCTGCCATTCATAAAGTGACAGGCAAGGGGGAGGGGGCTAACCTACTCATCCCCACCCACGTGCTTGCTTTAATCTAATTGTGACTCCTGCCAAGGGCTTAAGGAGGGGTTTAAACCAGAATTTATGACATATTTATCCAGAGAGATTTGATACCGAGCTTGTAAACTATCCTGGACCTGAAATAAATGTCTAAAAATGTGTTATATTTTTTAAAAAAGCAAGCAAATATCTGTAAAATGTCTGGTTACTCCTACAGTTTACTCAGGTGTAAGCCAGGCTTGGAAGATCAATAGTATAACTGAAGAAGGCAACATACTCTTGTCAGTCTTCTGTGTTAAGAGCGTAGGTCGTCCAAAATACCGTTAAAGTTTACACTTCTGTTATATCTATTTATCTACTGTTGCAGGTTGTAGAAGAAAAACATTTTGCTGGCTTTTTAAAGAGTTTTCTATCAACTGAAATGGCATGCGCCATTTTTGGTCTGTTTGCTTTTTTCATACTGTTTGGGTGAGGGAAGTTGCCACATTTGTAGGAACGCGGGTGGCGCTGTGGGTTAAACCACAGAGCCTAGAACTTGCTGATCAGAAGGTCGGTGGTTCGAATCCCCACGACGGGGTGAGCTCCCGTTTCTCGGTCCCTGCTCCTGCCAACCTAGCAGTTTGGAAGCACATCAAAGTGCAGGTAGATAAATAGGTACCGCTCCTGCGGGAAGGTAAACGGCGTTTCTGTGCGCTGCTCTCAGGGGCGCCGACTTATAAAAAATATTGGGGGAGCCCGCGAAAGCTCATGAATAATAAATAAGCTCATGAATATGCAGATAAAGTGGCGCCGCTTCCTCGTGAGCGAATATGGGAGAGCGTGCTGCGCCTATTAATCAGCTCCGAAGGAAATTGGGTGGAGCTTTTGCTCGGGAGGGAGGGCAGGAGGCATGCAGCCCGACCCTGTGCATTTTGGGCTGGGGGAGGGGCGGCGGTGGCGCTCTGCTGGAGGGGTGCCCGAGATTATTGGGGGAGCGGAGCCCCCCAAACGAATTTTTGAGGGGGCTCGGGCCCCCTCAAGCCCCATGGAGTCGGCGCCTATGGCTGCTCTGGTTCGCCAGAAGCGGCTTAGTCATGCTGGCCACATGACCCAGAAGCTGTACGCCGGCTCCCTCGGCCAATAAAGCGCCGCAACCCCAGAGTCGGCCACGACTGGACCTAACGGTTGTAGAAGAAATACATTTTGCTGGCTTTTTAAAGGGTTTTCTATCAACTGAAATGGCATGCGCCATTTTTGGTCTGCTTGCTTTTTTCATACAGTTTGGGTGAGGGAAGGTGCCACATTTGTACTAGCGTTTGTTGTTCCAAGTGAATGTATTAAGCAAATCGCTCTTGACTGTATTAAAGGTACCCCTGCCCGTATGGGCCAGTCGTGTCCGACTCTAGGGTTGTGCGCCCATCTCACTTAAGAGGCCGGGGGCCAGCGCTGTCTGGAGACATTTTCGGGTCACGTGGCCAGCGTGACAAACTGCATCTGGCGAGCCAGCGCAGCACACGGAAATGCCGTTTACCTTCCCGCCAGTAAGCGGTCCCTATTTATCTACTTGCACCCGGGGGTTCTTTCGAACTGCTAGGTTGGCAGGCACTGGGACCGAACAACGGGAGCGCACCCCGCCGCGGGGATTCAAACCACCGACCTTTCGATCGGCAAGTCCTAGGCAATGAGGCTTTTACCCACAGCGTCACCCGCGTCCCCTTGACTGTATTACAGACATCCAAACATATGCATTGTCGTTCTAACCTTATCTTGGTCTTTAGTGATGGCTAAAACTGGGAACTGAAACAAGCCACCAAAACAAATGTTCTTCAACCTTGGGTTCCTGGGTGTTGCTGAACTACAACTTCCATCATCCCTGACCTTTGGGCTAAACCGGATAGGGATGATGGGAGTTGGAGTCCAACAACATTCGCCCAAGGTTAAAGGTAAAGGGACCCCTGACCATTAGGTTCAGTCGTGGCCGACTCTGGGGTTGCGGCGCTCATCTCGCTTTATTGGCCGAGGGAGCCGGCGTACAGCTTCCGGGTCATGTGGCCAGCATGACTAAACCGCTTCTGGCGAACCAGAGGAGCACACGGAAACGCCGTTTACCTTCCTGCCGGAGTGGTACCTATTTATCTACTTGCACTTTGACGTGCTTTCGAACTGCTAGGTTGGCAGGAGCAGGGACCGAGCAACGGGAGCTCACCCCATCGCGGGGATTTGAACCACTGACCTTCTGATCGGCAAGTCCTAGGCTCTGTGGTTTAACCCACAGCGCCACTCTGATTCCCAGACCCAAGGTTGGCAAGCAGTAAAATACAGGGAGTTTCTAAGGGTCAAGTTTTGCATTTGGCTAGATTCCCTGGACATGGTCTCCAAACATGGTACAAAGCCAGCATGTAGCAATAGTTAATGTTAGACTCTGACCAGGAGATCAAAGTTCAAATTCTGATCTCAGACATGAAGCTCACAGAGGGACTGACCTTGGGCCAGTCATACTTTCTCAGCCTAATGTATCACAGAGGGTTGTTGTGAGGAACCAGGGAACGGGAGGGCTATTATTATTATTATTATTATTATTATTAAGTTTATATACCGCCCTATACCCAGAGGTCTCAGCGTGGTTCACAGAAAAGATCACAACATATATAACCAGAATAAAAACAACAACCCAATAACACCCCTCCCCTCCAGCACAGAGCCACAATTTTAAAGGGCATAGGACGTCAAACAGATCAACCAAAGGCCTAGTTAAAAAGGAATATTTTTTGCCTGGCGCCTAAAGATGTATAATGAAGGCGCCAGGCGAACTTCTCTGAGGAGAGCATTCCACAGATGGGGAGCCACTGCAGAGAAGGCCCCGTTCTCGTGTTGCCACCCTCCAGACCTCTAGAGGAGGAGGCACATGAAGAAGCACCTCAGAAGGTGATCTCAGAGTTCGGGTAGGTTCATATGGAAAGAGGCGGTCCTTGAGGTATTGCAGTCCTGAGCCATTTAAGACTTTATAGGTCAAAATCGCACGACACCTTGAGCTCCTTGGAGCAAACGTACAATAAATGTCCCACATTTCCTCTGATTTGATGTCCTTTGCCGAAGAATTGATGCTTTTGAATTATGGTGCTGGAGGAGACTCTTGAAAGTCCCATGGACTGCAAGAAGATCAAACCTCTCCATTCTGAAGGAAATCAGCCCTGAGTGCTCACTGGAAGGACAGATCGTGAAGCTGAGGCTCCAATACTTTGGCCACCTCATGAGAAGAGAAGACTCCCTGGAAAAGACCCTGATGTTTGGAAAGATGGAGGGCACAAGGAGAAGGGGAAGACAGAGGATGAGATGGTTGGATAGTGTTCTCGAAGCTACCAGCATGAGTTTGACCAAACTGCGGGAGGCAGTGGAAGACAGGAGTGCCTGGCGTGCTCTGGTCCATGGGGTCACGAAGAGTCAGACATGACTAAACAACAACAACAACAATCCTTTTAAGAACTTGCACTACTAGCTCCTCCTTCACCCCAATCCAGTATGCCGCACAAGTCCATAGAGCAGTTTTCTGAAGAAAGCATTCAACAACAAAATAAAGCTACCAAGTTAATGCAGAGCTACCCAAGTCAGCAGATTCCATATTCCGTTTGCTGGTGAGGAGAGCCCTCTGCAAACCTCACCATCAAACCACAGATCATTGCCTGCTACAGATCCTCAAAGTGCTGATAACTGTGTGATAGAACTATCACACAGGCAGGGAGGCAATGTGGCTTCTGAAATTCTGCCTTGGCAGGAAATGTCAAGACCCACATAACAATCATTTCTCACACTTGTAAGTTGCGTGCTCTTGCTGGGAAACGGAGCAATGACGACAGGCATGATGCGTTTGTGTTTCACCCGGGTGATGGAGGGAGGGAGAGGAGTCATTCTGAAACATCGTGTTAAAGAAATTCAGCTAGCATAGCCTAAAACGGGAGCATTTTGCTCCTGGGTGGGCAGGAAGGCAAAGTGATACAGCTGTCATTGGGATCGGCTAGGGGAGGGAGAAAAGGGCTTCAAAAAGAACCAGTCACATACAGTGGTACCTTGGTTCTCAAACTTAATCCGTTTCGGAAGTCCGTTCCAAAACCAAAGCATTCAAAAACCCAGGCACACTTTCCCATAGAAAGTAACGCAAAATGGATTAATCCGTTCCAGACTTTTAAAGACAACCCCTAAAACAGCAATTTAACATGAAATTTACTAACAAGACCATTGTTCCATAAAATGAAAGCACAATCAATCAATCAATCAATCAATTAATCAATCAGTAGCTGAACTGGGTTCCACACAGTCACACAAACAAAACAAAAGAGCGGCAAAAGCAAAAACGAAAAATAAATAGCAAAAACAGACAGAAGTGTGGCACTCAAAACAGAAGTGTGGCACTCAAAACGCAGCATGTTCGGCTTCCGAAAAAAGTTCGCAAACCGGAAAAGTTACTTCCGGGTTTGCAGTGTTTGGGTTCCAAGTTGTTTTGAGTACCAAGACGTTTGGGAACCAAGGTACCACTGTACACACACATAGGTCACGGGAAGAAAGACACTGTGCTTTGATCCAAAGTCTGAAATGGATCAAAACATGTTGTCAGATGCGGGTGGTGGTTGCTCGTGAGTAACCAGCCAGGACCCCGACCTGTCTTTTGCAGGTTTTATTGTGCAAACTATTTACAGGGCAGAACCACAAAGTTCATGTCCGTCTTAGTCACTTGCAGAATCCGGGAGTGGCCCCTTCCAGTTTCTCCCCCAACATAAGAACTTCGGCACCCCAAGCCTCCTCCTCCCCTCGTTATGTTTCACCTCTCTGCGCAAGCTGGGCGACGGAAGGGGCGTGCGTCCCTCCTGGCCAGGTGAGGCACTGGGGCTCTCCTCAGCATCCTCGAGCCCTTTCCCCGCTCGGCTGGCCCCTTCCCTCTCTCCTTCACTGGAGGTGTGGCTTTCCCCACCGCTGGAGGAACTGCTCCTCAGGAGTTTTGGAGGCACTCTGTGTCCCCCCCTGCCTCCCTCCCCTGTTCCGATGGCAGTCCCCTGACACATGTACAGTGGTACCTCGGGTTAAGTACTTAATTCATTCCAGAGGTCCGTTCTTAACCTGAAACTGTTCTTAACCTGAAGCACTACTTTAGCTAATGGGGGCCTCCCACTGCCACTGCGCTGCCGGAGCACGATTTCTGTTCTCATCCTGAAGCAAAGTTCTTAACCCGGGGTACTATTTCTGGGTTAGCGGAGTCTGTAACCTGAAGCGTATGTAACCCGAGGTACCACTGTACTACATCAAGGCATCTCCTGCAAATCAACAGTTCTAGCTTGTTTAAAGCTCCACTCTCCTAGAGAGGCACAGGAAGTGGTGTGGCCAAGACAAATGATAGGGCACCCCTAACCCTCACCTCTACCCCAAATGCTTTGCGCAGCCTTGTGGAGAAAAAGCATTGAGCCACTTTGCTCCACACTGAAACACAGCTACACTTTTACCCATTACTTAGTAACCAACAGAGGGATTAGGACAGATTCAAAACCACTTGCTCAAAGCTAATCATTCTTCAACAAGCTCCTCACCACCCAACCTTTGTAAGTAGCTGGGCAATTAAGGAGCAGCAGAACTGTGGGTTGGGTCTAATCTCCCTATGGGGGCCAAGCAGTAAAAACCAGTCTAGCCCAGGTGGATTGTGAAAACAAAGATTTTAAAGGGTCCTTACCAGTTTTAGTACATGAAAATGATACGTTTACACCTTGCCTTATAGGCAATGATCTCGCTTTTAGACAGCATTTAGCTCAGCAGCAAAAAGAGCTGTCACCTAAAGGGTTAACTTTTGGTGAATGTCTAGCCAATGTGTTGAGGAAATGTGTTCCTGTCATTGGAAATGTAAATCAGTTTGATGAAGTTTGTGAGTTAGTAGAAATTTCCTTGGCGAAGTCTGGTGAGAATACCATGACTTCTTCATGGTAGAAATTCTACCTTGAGGGAGTTTGTTCCTGGAGATAAAGTGTTGATTTTGCGTGGAGTTAAACCGCACAACAGGTTGGTCAGGATAGTTAAGCTGCACAGCCAAAGCTGATATGATATCCTTCAAACAGTTCACACGGTTCTTCTTTGGCACGCACTCATAGCCGAGTAAGATTGTCTTCCATAAACACGGTTTTAAAAGTGAGTCTGGAAGTGACTGTGGAGGCCAATTCTAGATTCACAGGTCCTTCCACAGTGGGGACATTGGTTTCTGGGCAGGAGTTGATCACGGTGTGCATTTGCCAAGCATGCCTTCCTCTTAGCACATTTCTCCCTTTCATCCTGAGTTTGAGTGTCTTCAAAGTCCACGACACTTGTGGTAAAGGCTGTTCCCCAACTGGAGTGCTTGCAGGCCAGTGTTTCCCAGCTGTTGGTATTTATACTACTTTTTTTTTAGATTTGCCTTGAAAGTCTTCAAACCTCTTTTGTTGACCACCAGCATTACGCTTTCCATTTTAAAGTTCGGAATAGAGTAGTTGCTTTGGAAGACGATCATCAGGCATCCGCACAACATGACGAGTCCAACGAAGTTGATACTGAAGAATCATGGCTTTGACACTGGTGATCTTTGCTTCTTCCAGTGAAAAAAGGTAAAGGGACCCCCTGACCATTAGGTCCAGTCTTGACTGACTCTGGGGTTGCGGCGTTCATCTCGCTTTATTGTCCGAGGGAGCCAGCGTACAACTTCCGGGTCATGTGGCCAGCATGACTATGGCGAACCAGAGCAGCGCACGGAAACGCCATTCACCTTCCCGCTGGAGCGGTACCTATTTATCTACTTGCACTTTGATGTGCTTTTGAACTGCTAGGTGGGCAGGAACTGGGATGGAGCAACGGGAGCTCACCCCGTTGCGGGGATTCGAACCGCCGACCTTCTGATCGGCAAGTCCTAGGCTCTGTGGTTTAACCCACAGCGCCACCCGCGTACACTGGCATTAGTTTGCCTGTCTTCCCAGGTGATGTGTAAAGCACCTGACCACCTCTCCAGCTCCCACCCAATTCACAAAAAGCGGGCAGCGCAATTCAGAGGGTGCAACCCAGATTGGTTGCCGCTCCAAAGTGCCACGCGCAGACAGCAAAGGGTAGAAAGCCTTTGTGGCTTTGACACATCTGTGCTTGTTCAGGAGCACTTTTGCTGAACAGCAGGTTGCAAGCCCTTTGAAGTTCTTTGGTTCTGCACACCATAGTTTGCTTGAGGGCAGGCAGGAAGGGTGGGCACGTTGCACCGAAAAAAGGTATGATGTTGACACAAGATTCTCCCATACTCCATCAGGCCTAGGATAGCTTGTTGATCTTCCCCTCCCAGTGCTTGATAGAGGAGACAGGAAACTCTCCGGCCGACTGTACCCCGAGAGATATTATTCATCTGTCCCTGGTTTCCCGTTATATGCAGATTAAGTCCAGCCAACAGGCCCCGTTCCATCCCTAGGATAAGGAATGTAATATCTAAGCAAGTCTACAGGCACGTACGCTACATTAGACCAATGAAGCACAACCCTCGTAATTTGAAGGCAGAGCCAATACATAGAGGAGAGAGAGATGGTGCAGAGACCACAGGTGCTCATTTAAATTCCACACATGAACTTCTGCACCTACTAGACCGGAATAATTTCCTTTTGCAAAGTCGGAACAAGGCTACTCCCGACTATCAAGGGTGCCCACAGTTGATTTTCACGGGGAACCATAGCCAGTGGCAATAGAAGACACTGTGATAGGAATTTTATGGTCTTAGATATATGGTAATGTTCATAAGTGTACCAACCAAGCACCTACATAGATCAGCACAGGAAGACCGACCTGGAACTATTTTGATTCCTAAACTGAGTAAATGTTTTCTCTACAAGGTCAAAGTGGGAAACCTCCCCATTGTCTCTTTCCTCACAAATCCTGTCTTAAGGGCACATTTAAGATATGAATAGGGTGTGAACCTGTGACATGGCCCAGGAACTAAATATTTATCATTACAAAAGACTGGCCAGGCTCCCCAGGGTATCCAATCAAGTAACCTGCCAGACAGGAGATAAACAAGGACAGGAGAAAAACAACATTCAAATTTCTGTTGTAGACCGCCTTTTCTGTGATGTAGGTGTGATGTATCTGGGGGGTGGTCTTAGGTTACACCCCTTCTGTGATGTATGTATGATGTTTCTGGGGGTGGTCTTGATCTACAGGGTGGCAATTTCAAAAGTCTTTATAAGGCCTTGTGCGCCATCTTTCTGGGTTCCTCCTCTCTCCTGCGGGTGAGGGGTGCACCCTGTTGCAACAAGCTTACTAGCTGCTTTGCTTCTCAATATTCTCTGGTTGGCCTCTGTTATTCTCTCCTACCAACAGGGAACCTATGTAAGGACTCTATATGGGCTCTTGGATACCCCATAAGGGAAAAGGGCAATTTTTGTTTACAACAACACCCACTTATGCCCTATAGAAATTCAATACATAAATAATAAAAAAATGTTGGCTGCCAGCGGAAGCTAGTAGCTTCAAAAGGTTTCACAGTAACCATAGGCTAAGAGGTAAGTTTTCTTTTGGGGATATAAGGGTGAATTCAATGCATGTGGAATGCAACTGTGGAAGTTAAGAGTGTGGTGCCGACAAGGCATGTTCCATCTTTGTGTGAGACAAATGCACCCCTTCCAACTCTACAATTTTATGGTTCTCTGTTGTTGCAATAGGTTCCTTCCCTGCTTCTGCATTGTCTCAAGAACTGTGGTGGGGTTGTGGCATTTTTAGCAAGGAGGGGAATTTAAAGATCAGAAGATCAGCCGGTCGAGCAAACGAAAGGGTTTGTTTTATCCAAATGCAATTAAAAAAATTAATTTCTAATTATGCTAAGTTGCCTTGCAACAGTTTTCATATTACCTTTCTTCAAGCGGTGCAGAGACTGAACATTTGCAGCCTTGCATTTAACAAACGGACAAGGAGTGAATCTTAACGAGTTGGCCCCCGTTCACACAGAACGCTCCTCAACGAATTATTTTCTGCTAGGACTCTGTTTGGACAGACAACAGGGGAGAGATCAGAGGCACAGATGAGGCAGATGAACTGGAGATTGTGTAACATTCCTCACTAATCCCCAGCCAGCTCCTAGCTCCACCCATCCAGCTCCAATCGGATTCGGTTCTTGTGTGATCACATTGCCTCCTTGACAACAGAGCCTAGTGCAGCAAGTTATGGTCATTAAACTTGGAAGGTGTCTAGCAAAACTGCTGAGCAAGGTTTGCAGAGCCTTTAATTTATTAGAACAGATTCAAAATTATAGAACAGAGAGAGTTGGAAGGGACCTCATAGGTCTTCTGTTCCAAACTGCCTTCTACCAAGTTGGACCAGGTTGCTAAGCACCTGTTCTAACTCCTCTTCATGTTCTTTCCCAGCACACTCTCTTTCTCTCTCTCTCTCATATATTTAACTCTGACACTAGGAAGTGAATCTGGGGCCTTAATCCAGGATTAGGCTGCGATCCTAAAAACACAATGCTTACTGATTTAATAAACATGCATAGGATTACACTGCTAAAAACATGTGCTCTACTACTGTGATGATGATAATAAATTATTATTATTATTATTATTATTATTATTATTATTATTATTATTATTATCATCATTTATACCCTGCCTATCTGGCTGGGTTTCCACAGCCACTCTGAGCAGCTCCCAACAGAATCTTAAAAACACAATAAAACATCAGACATTAAAAACTTCCCTAAACAGGGCTGTCCCCTGAAGTTACTAGACCAGGGGTCTATAGACCAGGCCCATGGGCCAGAACTAGCCCACGAGCTGCCCCTGAACTAAGCCGCCCTCTCGGCAAGTCCCCATGCACTGCACTAAACCGGCACAGTGTGGCGACTCTCTTCCGCAGCTCCAGAAATCGCTTCTGCGCAAGCCCAGACACCGGAAATAGCGTCTGCGCATGTCCACGTTGCCAGAAATCGCTTCTGCGCACTGGCCTGCCCCACGGAGGATCTCTGTAGGAGTGATCGGGCCCATGCCCAATAAGCCTTGCCGACCACTGTACTAGACAGTGTGGGCTCCTGGCATGGGGTGAAGGCAGGATTTGAACACCTGGAACCGACGGCAGAAATGGAGGATAGTTACAGGGACCAAATCTCTCCATATGAACCTACCCGAACCCTGAGATCATCTTCTGAGGTCCTTCTGCATGTTCCTCCTCCACAAGAGATCCCGAGGGTGGCAACACAAGAATGAGCCTTTTCTACAGTGGCTCCGTTTGTGAAATGCTCTCCCCCGGGAGGTCTGTCTGCCGCCTTCATTATGCACCTCTAGGTGCCAGGCAAAAATGTTCCTCTTTAACCTTGGCTTTGGCTGACTGACATCCAACACCCTTTAAAAATGTTTTGGGGAGGGGAGGGATTATTTTTATTAAGCATTTTGTGTTTTTATATTGTGCTTTTATGTTGTGAGGTGCTCTGAGACCTGTCGGTATAGGGAGGTATAGAAATATAATAAATAATAATAGTAATTACAACTAAGCTATTGCCCCATAGCAGCTGGTGAATAGGGACCAGAATGAATTAGGGTGCAGTTGAAGATACACCCCACTTTTCCTTCATTACATGTTTTTCTAACAGCGAAAATCCAAAAACACAACAGAAAATCAGAGAGTTCAGTTTCCTGTTTTAAAAAGCCCAGAAGACACCCAGTCATAATGGAAAGTGTGCTTCAATTTTTTTATTATTAACTTCTTGTTGTACATTATTTTACACAAATGGAATGTTAAAACATACAACCTAGATCAGTTAAAAAAAAGGGGGGGGGTGGAATCAATGATCATTTACCGGCAGACCAAGTACATGATGAACCTTTTAAAAAATCCTCATTTCCCCAACCATACAAGCTCAATTAAAAAAGTTACAAACGTGTTACATTAGACGTCGCTAATTGCATTCTGGTTTATTAGCAGGGTAAGGAAGGAAGACTTCTTGCCCACTGCTACTACCAACGTTAAGCTGCGTCCTGCTCACAGTTCCATCTAACGTGTTGTGGAAATGAGTTTGTCCAAACAGCTGATTCATAGCATGAATCTAATGGTTTGAAGAGCACACACTCTTGGTCAGTACAGATAGTCCTGAATCGTTGCTTGGTAAAAAGATAGCCTTCCAAATTAACTATGCTCAAATGCGCCTTCTAACTGCTTAGTTCCCCCCCTTGCCATTCTTCAAATTATTCTTCCATCTTCTCAAAGCTGGGGAGATGGTGGGAGGTGCAATCTTGCTTCATACATGAAAATAAAATATTTCAGTCCCTGTTTAATGAGTGCATCACTTATCCTGGTGGTTTGCATGCTATGCTTCAGAAAATACTGGGAAGTCTGTTAGATGTTCTATAATGAGAAGATATGGGCAGAGAAGTTTTCTATTCAGACACTGTTACCACCCTCTATAAATCCTGGCCTACCATGAAGTTCTGGGTGTGTTAGAGGACATTCCCTCACTTCATCAGAAGGTGTGGTGAGGCCCAACAAGACTGGCCAGTACCTCATGTGAACTGTATTAGCACACTCTTTCAGAATTCTTTCCAAGGCACAGTGGCTCCTTGGTGGCAAAGAAAAGGAAGGGAGAAAAAGACAACAGAAAAAGGATTCCCTGAAGGTTTTTAGTTTGAAACCGCAGACCATACAATTTGTGAAGGAGCCACTTTTTGCAGCTTGCATGAACAATAGTTTGCCACTGACAACACTTAAAAGAGAAAAAGTGCAAATGTTTTGCCTAACAAAAAGGGGTTTAGAGATTCAATGAGGATTCACTCTGTATCTCGCCGTGTGTAGGAAACAAGGGCAAGCAGTTTGCTACTTGTTTGATGCCTTCTGAATGATAAATCCACAGAATCTGGATACATGAAAAATTCAGTATTGGGTATCTTTTGAGATGTTTAAGCGAAGTGAAAAGTAACCAACTAGTTCATTTAAAAACCCTTGACTTATTAGAAGGCCATCTTTAAAATATTTCCCTTTCCCCCCTATCACACTCCAGAACCAAAAATAGCCTCAAAAATGAGCAACAGTACCCTTAACCCTCTGCATCTCTGCTTAACGTTTGTTCCAGTAGATCTAACATTTACCTCCATCAATCAGTCAACTAATATTGTAGCCAACTAATCTGGCAATTCATGTTTGCAGGCTGGAATGCAAAGCAAAATCTTTGCTGAAGCAACTTCTGAAACATTTAAACAGATGCCACATATATAAAGAACTAGACGGACAGCAAGCAAAGTCTGCACATCATTGATGCCATTTCTTTCAAACAGATAGGGATTCTTGCCTATTGGCAACTCAGAGACACAAAAAAGTAGTACCAAAAGCAAGTCAATTTTCCAAATAAATGCTGGCAGCTTTGAGTCTTCAGCACTGCTTTGCATTACTTTTGCAGTTTCCACCACTGTGGCACGAAACATACCAATGTACTCTAGAGAATGCCTTCCAGCAGCCTGAGAATTTTCCAACAGCAGCAACTTACATTGTTCTGCTTCTGAACTGCAACCACAAATTTGGCCTCCTGACTGAGTTAATTTAGAACAATGCACTTCTGTCTTTTCAATATATCCAGCAGAGCACAAAGCAGACACCGTACTTAGGAACCAAACCTGGCTTGCTGCACTTTGGAGCTTTTCAGTTTCATTGCACAGGGCTGGATCAGAAGCCAGAGCCATCTAAAGAAAGCTACTCCTACTGGACACAAGGAAGTGGTTGGGCCAAAATGATGGAAAAAGCTCCTCCTCTGGCGAGATCTGTATAATGGAGTGCTAATTGAGGTCAACAAAAGAGTTTGCTCAAATAAAAGAGGCAGGGCAGAATAAGGCTCAAGACTGCAGTGTGCAATGACTTAGAAGGAGGAAGTAAGGAGGAAAGAGATTTGAAGCTTAAAGTCTAAGACAAGGAAGTATAAATAGCAAGTTATGCTATCAAGAAGATCAGCACTGAGATTAGCTCATTGGCAATGCAGAGTGGGGACTTTCCATACCAGCATGTCTGCTTGACAAAGCAATATCATTTGGAAAATCCCACTCTGGCTCAAAACCAGCCAAGGGAATAAATGACAGTAAAAGACAGGTTTCTTTCTTTTCTTTTCTTTTTTTAAGTGTACTGGAGTAAAGCAAGCAATATAAACATACATTTCTGGACTCACCTGCTTTTTTGTGTGTAAGGAGACTGAATAGAATAAAAGCTTTTGAGGCCTCAAAGGAAAAAGGTACTTCAATTAATAAATGAAGAAACCTGACTGAAAAGTGCCCAGTCTGAAATATTCACATTCCAGGGCCATTTACAAATTACATGGAATCAAACTCCGGGTTGCTCAAGAGTCACAGCCAATCCTGGCTCCCTGATATATGAGCAGGTATATTGATTAACTCTTCCTCCTAAGAGCTCCTGTATACCAGTGTTACATGTACATCTAAAAATGTAAAGTACCAACAGGACACTGGGAAAGGTGGAGAATGATAAGTTAGTGCAGAAAATCGCAAGTACATTTACATTTAAATTACTGCCTTGCTTATATTGTCCCAACCTCAAGTGTCTGGTACCAGCAGTAATGATCCCTGAAAAAAAAAATCATTGAATCCCAGCAGCTGCAGCAGAAGATCTGATTTAAGTTCAAGGGAGGGAAAAGTCCCTGAACGGTACGACACAGTGCTGTTACATGAGATGGAGATATAATTTAAAGCCAATGAATGCAAGTCTTTACTGTCAGAAGGTAAAAAGAACTTGAGATACCAGGAAGGAGTAACAGGCTGCCTACAGGCTAATAAAACTCTTTTCTCTCTATCCAATATCCTAAAGCTACAAGAAACCACCATATTGCTTCCTTTCATTTGACAGAAGTAGGTATTGGGTGGCCAAGACAGGTTGCCTTGCAAGGTGAGGCGAGGGAGACATTTGCAGGGCAGACATAGAAGTGGGCTACTTAACCCTTCTCCATTTGCCACTTTTTTTGAGAGGAGGGGGGTCTTAACAGAAGCATAATTTAATTCTTAAGAACAAAATAATGTGAAATACATCTTATTTTTCGCTATATAAACATGTGAAAAGTTTCAATCACCTTTATTCAACGCTTTTGTTACAAACTTTACAAGGTACTTTTAACAGCTTCCAAAACGGGTCCCTTTTTTGTGTGGAAACAGATATATTCTTAACAGCTCACAATTTTACTTAGTGAGCAAGATTCTTCCCTACCCTATCCCATACCCCTCATTTTTCAATTTATGGTAAGCCACGGTAGTGTAAAGTTTTATTGGTTCAAGAAATATAGGTGGTTCCTTCAAAGGTATGCTCACAGTTATGTATGTTTAAACCCATTTATATCAATGGGGTGAAGGATGAGCAATTGGGTACAGAATTATAGCTACTGTCAAAAGCCTGGCTAACATGAACTACTATGATCTGCCACTGAGACAACCTTGAATAATAATAATTTAAAAAACCCACACAAAAGTCAATCCAGGTCCCATCCCCATGAAATGTATCACTTTGCCCACCTTTGTGACTACTCAGCTAGAGAGAAACAGCCTGGAGATTAAAGTAGTACAAGAAAATTAACTACCTGAAACATGTTTAAAAAATACCCGTTAAATTACCTTAACTGCCAGCACTTGAGATGGTAATTCTTATTTCCCTATAATTTATTTTTAAAAATATTGCATAGCTGCTAAATTATGCTCTCTCTCTCTCTTTTCTTTTTTAAGTTTTGCTACTGCATTGATATCCACAAGAAGTAAAGGTGAATTTTAGTAAATGAACACAGTATGCGGATTTCAATTAACTCTGTAGCCTGATCAACGACGTCAATTAATGATCTGCCTTGATTACATTTTGCTCTTTGGGCTGCACTCTGGCAAAGCTTTACTTAAAAAATAAAAATAAAAAATCCTAAGTCAAGGAATGTTGCATTCTTTCACAGAAAAAATGTGAACGGCATAAAGGGTGCAAAATTTCATGAGGAAGTTCACACCGCTTAACTGTATGTACTTCATAGATTGCCTTTACCCCCAATCCCAAGCTCATGGTACACAGTGGGAGTGGGGGGGATTCCAACTCCAAAATGGCATTTTCTTTGTACAATGTCCCAGAATCTTGATCCGGAGCACACAGCTTCCATTCAAGAAAGAACGTGAGAACAAACTGCTTCTGTAGACAGTTTTCTTTAAAAAAAAAAAAAATATTAAAATGAAAGTTAGTAACTTTGGCCTGTAGATACAAAATGTTGTCCGTAAAGTCTGTGGGAAGAGGACTTTTCCAGGATGTGCAGCATTTTCAAGAATCCCTGTGTCTCCTTTAAGCTGAGTGTCGGTACACTGAGCTTCCGGCTTCGCATCACTTGTCCCGTGTCATGTTCCATCTCCCTCTTACTTTCCAGTACAAAGTGAACAGAAGTCCAGTCTCACATCGGCATCTGAAGATGGAACGCCAAATCCTTTACACGTGATGATCAGTGTGAGAGACTAGAAAGAAATTCACAGAGAAGGAAGTTAACTTTCTTGGAAATGGAGTGTGTTCTATAAACAGCAGTTTTGGGTTTTTGGGGGGGAGGAGAGAAAGTATAAGTCTCTCTGGACAACACTTAAAAATAAACTGCCCTTGTGTGTATAAACAGCCATAAGAACCAGCTGATACTGAGAAAACGATTCACTTGTATTTATCCTGTAATAGTGGTGGATTGGGGATTTTGAGAAGGAATACTTTTCTCCTTGGCATTTCCCATAATTTACCCCCGTCCCACATATAGAGCAGCAGGAAGCCAAACCCTTCTGTGTTTCACATGATGGCAGGAGGAAGGAGAAATAAGACGGAAGCAGCCATGCAAATTCTCCCCACTATTGCCCACCATTTTCTCAGAGCCCATATGATGTCTCTGGCCTTGGCCAAAAAGTAGTGAGCTCCATAACTCACTTGGGCATGAAAACTTCTCCTTTTATTCTTGGACTACCTAAGCAGGAGAGAAACCTGCTCTGCAAGCAATGCCAAGCCAAACTATGCCCAAATGAGCTGGTGCAAATTTAGAAATTTTGTCCCTCCTGCTGGTCCAGCCGTTGCCATGTTAGTGGTATATGTGAGCCCAGGCTTGCGGTTTGTCTTGGTCCAAGAAAACCACAAGCTGTAATCAGAGTTAGTTCTTGGCTTACCGTTCATGGTTTGTTTGGAGCAACACCAACTACAAGCCTGGGCCTGCACATATAGCTAAGCCAAACCATGGTTCGGCTTCTGGATGTACAGCAGCAGCAGGACTGGCTGAAGAGCAAAGAGGCTGTGGTTTTCTAAACATGCACCTGCATGCTTGCTTGTTCATGCCAAGCCATAGTTTGTGTGTGAATTATGTGTGAATTGAGCCACCTTTTGCCACAATGCTAGTATTTCAATACTGTATTAACATGTTAACAACAGAAATGGCTTGAGGTGCAGGGAGTATTTTAAAATGGTGGTACCCATCATTCAGCGCCATAACTCCTCCCCACTCCCACCACATCTGTATTGTGGTTTCTAAGATGACTGAAGAATGAAGAAATAGTAGATGAAACCTAGTAAATAGTAAAAAGGGGGCAGGGAAGGAAAAAGAAAGGGCCTTCTTTGATCAAGGCTATGATGATTAACAATCAAGAGACCACATGACTAACACTATGGGCACAGTGAAACTTTTCACTATACATTTCCATTAAACAGACATTCATTGTGGGTCACAAAAAACATTTCTGAAAAATTAATCATGCTTCAAGAGCAATTTTTGATACAGCATGTGAGGGCTGCTGTTCAGGGTGCGCATAGAGAGGAAAGTCTTCCTGGTACCTGCGAGCCTCAAGGAGTTATTTATATTGTGCACCAACTCAAATAACTTGACACAAATGCCAGCAGGCATTTAAAAATAGGAAGTTTAGAAAGTATTGCTGCCCCCTCCACCCTGCTCTAACACAGTTGTGGTTTTCAAGTTAAAAAAAAAATGCCTGAAATATGACACACAATATTTTTTCCTTGTGGGGATAAAGTCATGAAAAAGATGTTACTGAATAGTAACATGTCTAGTTCCAGCAAGTCAGAACTGAATATGCTAAGAGACAACTCTTTAAAGAGCATCTCAAATGGCACCGATTGCTGGTCTACAAAGGGCAAGCCAGACTGTCCTGTTCCACATTGCTTAATGCCTAGTGAAAACAGCCTACCACTGCCATTACTAAGCATTAGGCACCAAGATGCTAAGTGCTACATCTGGGAACACACAGGGTAAGAACTCCTGTCTGAATCGTGCAGATAATGCCTTTATAAAGTGTTTGCCATAACAGGGCCACCATTTGTTTACATGCCACTTCAGGCAGAAAATGTCTTGAGCCAGCCCAGAATGGTAAGATGGCTCCAGTAGAATTAGATAAATAATAATAGTAATTTTTTATTTATACCCCGCCCTTCCCGGTTCAGAAAACTGGGCTCAGGGCGGCTAACAACAAATTTAAAACACTTAATTATAATACGACATAGAAGCAGCATAAAATACAGTATAAAAGCATGAATGGCAATAAAATTCAAAGTTCAAAAATCAATTTGGGGAAAATCCATCCAATAAACATTAGATAGTCACCAGGGCTAGCTGGCTGAATTAGTCCTACTTGGGCCAGCGAGGAGGCCAGGGGAGAATTAGCTGTGGGGTCCCAGAGTGGGTAATCTTCATAAAAGAGGAGGGGGAGGGAAGAGAAGGAAAAGATCAGGCTGAATTCAAATTAACGGCCAGGCGGAATAGCTCTGTCTTACAGGCCAAGCGAAAGAAGGTTAAATCCTGTAGGGCCCTGGTCTCATGGGACAGAGCATTCTGATAAGGCCCTGGCCCTGGTAGAGGATAGTCTGACTTCCTTAGGGCCCGGGACCTCTAACCTATGGTTATTCATGGACCTTAGGGTCCTCTGTGGGGCATACCAGGAGATGCGGTCCTGTAAATACAAGGGCCTTAAACCTAAAGTAGTAGCAAAGGTGGTTTATCGGTTAAGGCAGGAATTTCTTGACACAAAAATCCCCATGGCAAGAGTAAGGAGCAGATGGTTCAGGCTGCAAAGATTCAGCATTCATCCCCATCATCAGTGACAGGATCGATGGTCTGAAGTCTCTAGCATGTGCAAGAATCAAATACATTTAACAACTGCGTCCAATCCCAGAAGTTATTGTGCCAACGTACCATTAAGAAAAGTAGCTGGAGCAAAAGGTTATTGGAGCACTAGAACTCACGTTGTGCTACAGCCAGATTATTGAAAGCTACTCAGCTTTATAGATTGGTCTTTGGGGACAGCAACCTATATGACAATAGTTACCTACACAAAACAGGAAACTCTGACGTTAATCTGAGGGATGCTCAGGACAAGATCTGTTTACTTCAAACCATTCGTCTATGCATCTACGAGAGAATGAGAGAGAGGAGAATTATTTCTTTACTGCAGCTGAAACACAAAGAGAAGTTTGCTTATCAGTCAGCTCCACGAAAACAGAAAAAAAATTATTTTCAAGTAAATGCTTTCTTTATAATAAAAGTATCATGTTAACTAGGGCAATCATTCAGAAATGGTTAACAGACTTGCAATTGATTAATCAATCAAAAAGCTATATATTGGAAAACCTCAGTAAAGGCGTCTTTTTGAGGGTCCTTGCATACTATGTAGTAAGATTTCAAAAGAAAAACAATTAACAGAAGAAGTAAATATGCTGAGGGGATAAGCTCTAGAAATCCCACCTTGTCAAATCTCATTTTTAAAGGCAAATCTATTAAAATTATTTCAGTGAATTATTAGAATGGTTAAGTGGAAGAGATTCCTCTAACAGGTTGTGGAGTCTCCTTCCTTGGAGATTTCTAAGCAAAGGTTGGATGGCCACCTGTCATGGATACTTTAGCTGAGTTTCCTTCCTTGCAGGGGGTTGAACTAAATGACCCTTTGGGTCCCTGCCAACTCCACAATTCTATGATTCCAAGTCCCAGCTGCTGAATTCTGTTTCGCATGCACTTACCCTTTATGATATATGCATAGACAAGGCAATCGTGCTATTGTATCCCCTTGCTGCAGCTCTTCCAGGCATATTGCACACTCCCCAGCGTCTTTACTCAGCACATCCTCTACAGGCACAGGCAAAACACAACAGAGACAAAAAATATATATATTTCATTCCCAGTATTGACAATATCCTTTAAAGAAATGGCAAGGAAGATGAGATCTATCACGTTTAACATTCAATGAAGTTAACAGTCACGAAATCAAATCATACTGTGGTTTGATTTAGTCTAATGGAATACTGTTGTGAAACAAGCTACTGGAATGTAGGGCTAAAGATTACAATACCTCACATGCTTGTGCAGATAGAAAACAACAAGGAAGACCTGCATCAAATCTTTCCAGCCAGTCAGCCAGCCATGCCCTCTTCCAGTAAACTCCAATGCATCCCACGCTCTCCCAGTTTTCCACCCTTGAACAGTTAGACAGCATTCTGTGACCACTAAGCATGCTTGGTCCTCACATGCTCTTTTGGGGTTTTCCACCTCTTAGGCATTTCTTCCAAAGCCTTTTTGTGTGTGTGTGGGGGGTGTTGCTTGGGGGTTTCTCCCCAAGCCTACCAACCTTCGTGTTCTAAATTGATGGTACCCACTTGGCTACTAAGGATCCACACTTGGAAAATGAGTTATTTATGATGGTATAAAATATGTTTCAGCTCAGATATAGACAGAAAATAATATAAACGCTCTCTCAGCCTTCCCCATAATTCAAAGATCAATATTTATAGTATATACCTCCTTACGGAACAGAGACCTTCATCACCTGAAGCCTGAACATGGAAAAGAAGCACCTCTGACATACTAGATTCTGTACATCCCTACTGCTGAAGTGGTGATCATAAAAAGTAATTAAACATCAACACTAGATACACCCATTCGCTTCCAGATTGCAAGTTGTGCAATATGGTTTCCAGATGACATAGGGTTGGACAAAACCTGAGGCAGAATTTCTGCAAAATAAGCCCATGCGATTGATTCCTGTAGCTTTACCTCACCAGATTTCACTCAAACTGGCAGAGGTTTGCCAGAGCCAACCACTACTCTTGCGCTGAACCTGGAAAGCAGTGATCCACGGGCACCACCTGCCAGGCTTTCGAAGCAGCTGATGAATGTGAAAGAGGTTTAAATTCTGCACAGCATTGCCAATTTTGGATTAAATTGTGCTGAGTGCCTATCCGGGTGTGCTGCACCGAGAAACTGTCGCTTACAAGAAGTGGATTGGCCTTGCCTTCTGCCTTTGCAAGCTAGGGATGGCTAAATCTATGCCTGCCATATCTAAATAACAAGGATATTCCAGAACCAGTGAGACCCTCCCTTTCCCCTTGCAATCCATGTCTATTTCCACTTGATTAGAAGTTCAAAATCAGCTCCAGAATTTGGAGGCATCTCTTTTTGTGGAGTGAAAATGAGTTCTGATGGTGTAAAAACAAAGGCATGTGACAACACGCCATAATTTAATTTCAAAGTAGGTTATGAATGATGGTGCATAGATACCTTAAATGGTTTTCTTCCACTGAAGAAGCAGAAACTGGAAGTTTACAACTTCTTAACTAATGAAAGAGTAAAAAGTTTGTAAGTTATTCATACAACTGAATAACTTTTCAAGCATGCTCTCTATTTGACCAGACAAAAACAGCCAAGAAGGGGTTCCTCCCACCCAAATTGAGCATTTTCTTAGTAATTTACTACTAGTAGTGGATACAATGATCCCCCAAACGGGGATATTTTTGTAGGTGACAAAGCTGTAATACCAATGCGACAACAATTCTGTGATGAATCCTTTGAATTAATGTCAAGATTTACTATAAACTGATCTCTCTGTGTTGAGATACAAATCAGTAAGGAAAAATCAGAATTGCCAATTCTCTCCACAGAACTAGGGCTTGAAACAAATTCTTATTTGTTCCTGTGAAATCTTTATGAAATACTTTTCAGGCAATTTCAGTATACTACATGAAAGGTAACAGATCTTCCTATTTCCACAGTATGAAGAATTCGCAGAAGCTGGTCAAATTAAAATGTCCGCAGTTTATAAGAAGCAATTTCTCCCTCTACTGGCATGGTTTTATGAACCTCCTGTTTCTAGTCAATAATTAAAACATGGATTGCATTCACATGTAACACTAAACCACAATTTAGCACTATGTCAACATGCCTGAATGGGCCCGAGCCAAGCACTGGGCTTACATGCTCCATTCTGCACTCCTCTTCCCAAATGGCTAAGATAATGATTTTGGCAATGTTTAGTTTTAGTTGGTAGGATCCTGGTTTAAACATACACTTTGGTAAGTTTCATACTATGCCAACCTGAAACCAAGTTAGCTTATTAGAATATAGTATCTTGGTTTTCGAAAAGCTTAGTACTCGAACGTTTTGGCTCCCAAACATCGCAAACACCGAAGTGACTGTTCCGGTTTGTAACTATTTTTGGAAGCCAAACGTCCAACGGGGCTTCTGAGGCTTCCGATTGGCTGCAGGAGCTTCCTGCAGCCAATCAGAAGCTGTGCTTTGGTTTCCGAACGTTTTGGAAGTCGAACGGACTTCCGGAACGGATTCTGTTCGACTTCCAAGGTACAATTGTAATTAGATTCTTTGTTTGAATACACAGTAAGGCTGGGGTTAATTAAAGCATAACTAAACTCTGCCAAAGTAACCCTGGCCCTATAGGAGAAGGAACACACAACCCTGGCAGTTCACTTGTGCTTGCCCAAACTCATCTAACACTAAAGCAGGGGTGAGGAACCTCCAGACCGCAGGCCAAATGTGGCCTACATCCCAAATTGGCCAACTAAGCTGTTTTCCTAAAACCACGCCCATCATGCTCATGGGTACAGATGTGGCTGGAATGGCTGCGCAATCTAACTTCCCATGGGGAAACTTGATTGTGCAGCTGATCCCTGCAGAAAGCAGCTTTTCTGGCCCTTTGCTCAACTCTTGGGAAACACAGAGCTTGCAATGTGCTTTGCACAGCATTTTCCAAGCACCCAACAGCCAGTTGTTTGGCTATTGGCCTGGCAAAGTTGGACTGTGGTGATGGAGAAAGATAAAAATCTGGTCCACCAGGTCAAAAAGGTTCCCCACCCCCCTGCACTCAGCCATGATCTAAAATTATCGCAATCCAGCCAGTTGGCAGGGTATGACCTCCAAGCTTTTGTGGGATACTTAAAAACCAAGGGAAACCTGATTGGCTTGGACAGCGAGGCCTAAGTGTCTTATGCCTACACTATGAAGAAGCTCACTTTGTTTTAACGATTGATTCACTTGGCACTTTAAAGGCATCTTCTCTAAATATTTATTTATCTGATTTACCGTATTTTTCGCTCTATAAGAGGCCCCAGACCACAAGACGGACCTAGTTTTTGGAGGAGGAAAACAAGAAAAAATATATTCTGAATCTCAGAAGCCAGAACAGCAAGAGGGATCACTGCACAGTGGAAACAGCAATCCCTCTTGCTGTTCTGGCTTCTGGGATAGCTGCGCAGCCTGCATTCGCTCCATAAGACGCACACACATTTCCCCTTACTTTTTAGGAGGGAAAAAGTGAGTCTTATAGAGCAAAAAATACCGTATATGTCACCCTACATCACAAGATCCCAGGGATGTTCACAAGATAAAAGATGCTGAATTTTCTGTCCAATCCCCAATCACCTCTGAGGCTCATCCTGGCAGGCTCTGAGCTTGCACAATCCACTGTTATGAAGGCATAATTTTTAGAAGCAACTTTAAAATTCAAGTCTCGTTTCAGATCAAATTGATGTAAGCACCTAATGCATTTACAGATTTTCCCACAAAGAGCCATTTCCACAAGTCTACTCTACCGTCTCCACGGCGGCCAGATAAACTAAGACTCACATACCACAAGGCTCTCCTCAGTCTCCTCTTCTGCATAGCAAATGCTGTCACCGTAACATTGACGTACAGAGAAACTATACCCTAAGCAACTGCTTGGAGTGAATCAATGCCAGATTCTGAGCACAACCCAATCATCCCTGGTTTATCACCAGTGTGGCATGATAAATGCAAAGAGAACATGACACACAGAGAGAACAAAGTCGTACATGAACCTTGGAGCAAACCAATTTGTACTGCTGTGGAGGTTTCCATAACTGCCATGATATCACTACCTGCTGCCACAAGGCAACCCAGACTGTGCAGACAGCACTTAGTCACACCCTTGCTTAGCAAGATCTATGATAAAGAAATAGAAGCCCCAGAGTTCTCTCCTACATCTGACCTGGCCTTGCTTAAACCAACTTCAGGTTCAGCTGCTTACAGTGGAGGCTAGTTAGACATAACTTATTATATGCTTTGATATTTAGTAGTTGGGTATGTAAAGATTTTACCACTGGAGAAAAGGAGATAGCTACTTAAAGGCCAATCAATTAAATGCTGCTTGTGCGTCAGTGAACTCAATATACTAGGTGCTTCTGTAGACATTTATATCAAGTCTGGAATCAGTAGCTTTCATGCACCCAAAATGCAAAATAAAAAGCTCTTCTTAGTAAACGTCTATACTAATGTAGGTCAAGGCAGCATGAGTAAAGCAGACAGCAAAACAAAAGCCTGTTATCTGCAATATATATTGGTTTTAATGAAAGCATCCAACAGGATTCCATGCTCTGCTCCATAACAGAAATATTTGCCATTCAGACGAAGCATCCAAAACAATTCATCTGTTTCAGTGGAAATGGGGGCGGAAAGGGGGAGGGAAGGAGAGAGACAGACAAGCACTACAACTTGACTGATGAAAGATCAGGCATGTTACCTGAATACTTTTTTGTTCTTGAACCCTCAATGATAGCAGACCATCACAAAAGCAGCACACAATGTGCACTCCCCTAGAAAAATCAAGAGTGATAATAGATTTTATTTTAGTAATAGTACAGAAGCCGCCGAGAATAAAATGCTATTCCTTGGCCAGTGACAGTTGCCCTAAGTTGCAGAGATACTTCTTATTTCCATAACATGTACCGTATTTTTCACTCTATAAGACGCACCAGACCACAAGACGCACCTAGTTTTTGGAGGAGGAAAACAAGAAAAAAATATTCTGAATCTCAGAAGCCAGAACAGCAAGAGGGATCACTGCGCAGTGAAAGCAGCAATCCCTCTTGCTGTTCTGTCTTCGGGGATAGCTGTGCAGCCTGCATTCGCTCCATAAGACGCATACACATTTCCCCTTACTTTTTAGGAGGGAAAAAGTGAGTCTTATAGAGCAAAAAATACGGTAGATGTTTTTTAAGTGCCTGACACCCCCCCCCAAAAAAAACTTCATCTCCTTTGTGCTTATTTTACATGCCAGGGCAAGCAACAATGGACTCAAGTGCTTAAGTCCTCAAAGCAGAACTCTATTGCATGCAAAGAAAAGAGAGAAACTTAATAAAGTGTGTGTAAAATTAGTGAGAAAGCTTGTTGGTATTGTTTTTAATTATGTACTGCAGTCACTGATACTGGCAAATTAAGCAAACATCTTGTATGTCAAGTCGATTTCATACAAATATAATTTGACAATGATCAAATCAATCTTAAAATCTGATACATTAGTAAATTGTAAAACAATGCAAGTGGCATAGCCTAATGAAAGTTATAACATACGGAAGAATCTAAGAAGCAGTGGCGTAGCGTGGGTTGTCAGCACCCGGGGCAAGGCAAGTAATTTGCGTCCCCTAACCCGTGGATTTGCGCACCCTAACCCCCAGGTGTTGCACCCGGTGCGGCCGCCCCCCCTGCACCCCCCACGCTACGCTACTGCTAAGAAGAGCCTGCTGCAACAGGCAAATGGCACTTCCAGTCCGGCAGCCAGTTCTCAGAGTGCCAAAGTAATACCTATCGGAAGCCCACAAGCAGGACCCAAGCCAAAGAACACTCTCTCCTCCTGAAATTTCCAACAACTGGGATTCAGCAGCATTCTGTCCCCAACCAAGCTATGGCAAGAAGCTCTGGATGTTTTGGTTTTACTCTTAACGAAGGACAAGCTTCAAACCTGTCTGTAGTTTTATTTTTACACATTTAGCAAGACTTCAATATGGCTGTTAAGAATACATTTTCTTCCTGGTAAGTCAAGGGATTGTGATGAGTTAATACGGTCATGCTTGCCTCCACCTCTCTTTGTTGGCATGTGTACCTGTAGAACCGTACCTCCCAAAATAGGGTGTTATTTATTCTTGCCTTTCAATCAAATGACCCAAGTTAGGATCTTACGTTTTCATTTGAGGGGCTCTATAAGCACACATCCAAAGTAGACATTTACAGCAAACACATGGAGGGCAGAGTAGGGTGGACTCCAGGAGGTGGCCAATGCTGCATGTAATCATTGTTCTGAGGATGTTTACCCATTCAGAGTGCTTACACAGAGCAAGAGGCACCATGAAGATGGGAATACCAATAGAAAAGACATATGACTGCCCTGAAAGTTTTAGACCTCAAAAAATAAAGCACTAAATCACTTCACAAAAGAAAAATGGTTTGCGTACATGAAGACCAAAATTCAACCCTTAGCATCGCCAATTAAGGGTCCAGACAGGTCTGAATAATGTCTCTACCTTAGACCTTGGAGGGCCAGCCAGGTTAGACAGTACTGAGCTACATACATCATTGGGCTGATTCAGGGCAAAACAGTTCTAGCACCTTATAGACAAACCAGTGTACTTGCAGAACAAGTTTTTGTAGTTTGAAATAACCCCTCTTCACTGTCACTTGGTAGGCACTGTTAAGTCCTCAGGTATCATAGCTGTCTTCACTGTGAGAGTTACACCAAAGTTTGGCTTAGCATGTCATCTGAGCCCAGGCTAGTGATTTGTCATGAGCTGTAGCCAAGATTTGTTCTTGGTTTACAACTTGTGGCTTGCCTGGAGCAAGACAAATCACGTGCCTGGGTTCAGACAATGCACTAAACCAAATTGTGGCTTGGTTCAGAGAAGTGAGACCGGAGGAAGAGCAAAGCAGCTGCGAGCCGCAATCTCCTCTCTGGGAGCCTGCACCAAGTCATGGTTGATTTAGCGTTGCACGGAAACCGAGTCAATATACATCTGTGAGGGGAAGTAGCTACGAAGGCAGAAGCTAAGGCAGCACCCACGTTCAGAGTCCTAACCACTAAGATACTGACACCTCCTAGAGAGACTACTTTTGGGGTGTTTACAGGAAACCAAAAGCACTGAAAAATGCACAAGGGAACCATGCTAGCTAGTTCAGTCCCACCCCCAATGACCATGACAGCCATGTCCCTCACAGCCAGGTGTGGGGCTCCTCAATATAAGGGAGAATACTGAGTAATTGCAGTAGTGGAAGATAGTAGCGTGTGTGTGTGTGTGTGTGTGTGTGTAGTAATCAGGAGGTTTCCAACAAATGAGGATAGATGGGGGGCTCCCCTTGGTCTGGACTCTGCTTCATCTGTTGCAGAATATGGTGGCTTGTGGGGGCAAACTGCTGCCAGGAATTAAACCTGGTTTGTAGGATTTTCACCGACTGCCATTCTGTTACTGGATCAAATTCAAGGCATTGCCACTGTAAGATCCTTTACAACTCAGGACCAGGTTACTTGAGAGACAACCTCATGCCATATACTAAGTGGGACTTCAGAAGAGCTTCTCCTTCAAGTTCCAAAGATATCAGAAGCCCATTCCACAGTAACTTGGAGCAGGCTACACCAGTTTTGTAGAGCAGTATTCCTGTCACGTTATATGACAAACACACACTGTACTTTCTGGAAGCTATTGAATATATTTTTGTTCAAGGAAGCTTTGCAGCAGGATGGATAACTCTCTGCCTGCTTAGGATTTGCTTGTGTTGTTTTTATTGTATTTTGTATATCACCTTAAGGTATGTGTGCTGAAGGTGATTAATAAAATGAAAGCAGTAGCACCAGAGTGTCCCATTGAATGAACTGGTCCAGGGTCGGATTGACTAATGGAAAGGGAACACTTGGGAAATTCTACTAGGAATTCAATTCACCATCATTGTGAGCCTGGACCAGTTTATCAACAAGTAATTTTCTAGACACTACGGTGGAAAAACATTAAGGACATAAGCACCCTCTGTTGGAAACCTACTGAAAACTATATATATCTACATGTTTTTGTGTAGAAGTGCCTCTGTTCTGACTCACAACTAAAGGATTTACACCAGGTATTTCAGTCTACAATACCCATCCAGTGAAATAAAAGTTCCACAGAGTTGTAGCCAGAAATAAATCTACTACAGGGCAGACCTAGAAGAGGAAAATGAATGCCACTTGTCACCCAAGTAAAATATAAGGTGCCACAAAAAAGTTGTTAATGCATTATACAGTGGTACCTCGAGTTACAAACACCTCAGGTTACAAACGCTTCAGGTTACAAACTCCGCTAACCTGGAAGAGCTACCTCGAGTTGAGAACTTTGCCCCAGGATGAGAACAGAAATTGTGTGCTGGTGGCGCAGCGGCAAGAGGCCCCGTTAGCGAAAGCACGCCTCTAGTTAAGAACAGTTTCGAGTTAAGAATGGACCTCCGAAATGAATTAAGTTCATAACTAGAGGTACCACTGTAGTTTAAAAATTTCACAATGGAGCCTCCCTTTGAAGTTGTTTTGTTGAAAATGGGGACCAATAGGAATAGATGTAATCCTGCAAGTTCTGAAGTATTTGTATGTAGACTTGCTATGGTAAAAACCTGCATAGTCACATCCATTAGGAGACCACTCCAGTTGAGTTGCATGTGCCTCTGTTCAGGCACCTCTTCCATTGTTATTGTGGATGTTAGGTTCTGTATTCCACCATATCTCTCAGCCTGACATTTTGTACATAATTCCTCAACAGGATGCAACCAGGGCCCTTAGATAAGCATTTTCAAAGGTAAGATTAACACATTAGCTTAAACCCCTGTAAGTAAAATGACACTGTTATACAAATTATGGAAACACTGGGTGTTTCCAGTGTTCAAAATGTAAATAGTCAACACTGTGTGAAATAAGCTACAATGTTAAACAATGTCACAATTCTCCGTCTTGGCGCAGCAAGCATTTTTCAATCAAAAATCCTTCTCAATAGTTCAGAAATTCCTACTTGGATTTTATCATAATCAAACCAGCAACACATACACACCACTTCCTGCAATAAAAATTGATTTAAAAAATAAAAACAAAAACAGGTATAATTAACAGTACTATATTTTCATCTGAAATAGAAAAGATCATTCCAGTATGCGTAACTCTGTCACAGAGTCGCAAACCTGGAAAAGACTGAGGCAGGCATAAATCGCAACCCTATCTGGTGTCTAAGCTGTTGCAGAAAATGCTGAAGTCAAGAATTTCCTTTGCTACTGACTCATACCACATCACATTTCAAACAAAATCCACATTGTGAGAGATCAATTACAGCTTTAAGATTTATTTATTTTTTAAAAAAACACCAAAACACTTTAGCTAGCAGTATACCAAAAACTCACACTCAGCTTAGACCCTTTGAAAGCAACAGACTTAAACCTATTGCTTTCAATAGGTCTGCTCCAATTATGACTAATGTTGATTAAAGCTGCAATCTGATACACACTTAACTGGGAGTAAGCCCCATTAAGCAGATTTCTGAGCAGACATACATAGGGCTGCAATGTAAGGTACAAGAACTGCAAACCTACAAAATACAGTCGTAAGGACAGAGAAACCCTGAAAAAGAAAACTGCTTTTATTGATTCAAAGAGCTACATCAACAAAATAATTGTGGTCTCTTGTGAGATGCTTATATGGTCAATCAAATAAAATCGCTCCATAAACATAGTGAAAGATAAGGCTCAGGGTTTGCCCTCAGGTACAGTTCCTAACAGTCATAAGACTGCAGCAGTTGCAGACACAATTTATGACATCCTCGGAATGACCTTTAAAGTTAGAAACTGATTAAGTGTAGGACATTCCAGGTAGTTCTTATCCAGCAGAATCACGAGGTACAGAAAACAATCCCTGTGCATTTCTCATAAGAAAATGTACGCATACTGTATTGTAAATCTACACGTGCAAAAGCTCCACACCCTTTTTTCTCTGAACTGTTTTTAGTGACTTTTTGCATACCTTTCCTAGCAACTCATTCGTATTTGTGAGATTATCAATTCCAATGGCAGAAGCATTTCAGTTAATGGCAAAAGTAAAACATTTGCTCAAGGGCTTATTATTTGCTTAATGTGTGGGATTCTACCTAGGGTTAGTAAATCAAAAGCTTTACTGGTACCAACCAAAACCACAATGTAATTGTGCAAGCTTGTGGTTTTTCAGTTAATTCTAATAACAACTGTTTTACTATTCCTGCGTGGAATAGTCTTAACAGACCAGACCAGCTACTCTCGCTTTTATTGTGTAGATGTAGAAATATCTCCAAATAAAACATAGTTGAATATCACCCTATAAAGGTGCAATTTTAAAAACTTGTTACATGATTATGGTGAAACCAAATCTAAGAGTTATTATAGAAGACACTGCAAGACAAGAAACTAGGGTTAGCAAACAGTGGAAGAAGCAAGTGTCATTGGAAAGCAGGGCAGCAAGGTCAGGGTGACTCACCCAAATAATGAATATGCAATATCAACCAATTACATATTTGTAATACAGTACTTTAGTCTACATGATGGCTGAAGTCTGCCTTAGAGTCTAGAGATTAGATAATGTTATATGAAAACAGAAACAGGAAAATTTCAAAGAATGGATCTTGTGAGGGGCAAGAACTACAACAAGACAATCAACTGGAGAATGAGGAGAAAGGAAAACCAAACTAAGCCTAATGGCTCTGATAAGAACCTCAAGAACAGTCAAAGCAGAAAATAATGGGTCAGAGTCTGCAGCTAACTTAAATCAGTTGCATTTACCCATGTGACAGCTTTAAAAGAAATAGAAGTAGCGACATTCAAACCTTGTTAAATTAATCTTGTATTTGGGTCCACTTCTTTCTCTCAGCATATTTTAAGAGCATGTGGAATGCACGACTGCATGTGTACATTTTAGACCATCCTAACCTAAGGTTTGCATCTGGCATGAAAACAAAGCACCCCAAAGCTCCCAATTGCAGCAGAACCCAACCATGCTCCATCTTACAAAATATAAATTTATAAAATGCAAAATGCAGAGTTTCATTCAGGTTGTTTATAGCATGTGTAATGCCTTTCCAAGAACTCAACTAATTGCAAGACAGCAGATGCAGCACCCGAGGAAAACTCCTAGGCGCCTAGTTGCTCAGATTCCTAAAAATGTTGTCCTAGTGCCAGTAAGTTCAGAACGTTTGTTCTGTCTTCAGAGAGCTTGCCTCTAAATGTATGATATTGGCTCCAATATATGGATGCTGCTGCCTAAGTATTTAAAACATTTCTCCAGCACCAATGATCCAGAATTGCAACTGTTATTTTGCTTGATTTGTGTGTGCATGAGCTGCTGCCTATAATAGGCCCTGTTGTTCACAATGCCCATCAAAATAGGTTCCAACTGGGACAACCGATCTCAGTGATCATGGGTAGGAGGAGGAGTTACGCTAAGACCAGACCATGTCATTACCGAGGAGGCAGGTTTAGTCGTTATTTGAGGACTATCCCTTACTCCGGGTCTGGTCTTGTCCGGATGGATACTGGAATCAGCAAGGGATACCCACATGACCTGAAGGTGCTGCTGTGCAATGCCAGGTCAATGATTCATAAGACTACTGCCATCCATGACTTGATCATGGATGGAGGACTTGACCTGACATGCGTAACAGAGACTTGGTTGGATGAAGCAGATGGGCCTGTCCTTGCTGCTGCTTGTCTACCAGGTTTCTCTTACGCACAGCAACCCAGGCCTTGGGGGAGGGGGGGTTTGCAATGATTTTTAGGAAGTCATTAGTTTGCACCAGGCGTTCTGTTGGGAAGACCTAGTTCTCTGAGTGCATGTTCTGGAAGCTGGGCAATTGGGGCAGTACAGGATTCCTTTTGGTGTACTGACCTCCCTGCTGCACCAAGGATTCCCTGCCTGAGCTGCTTCAGGTCATGGTGGATGTTCTCCTGGAGACACCTAGTTTGGTTGTCCTAGGGGATTTTAACATCCATGCCGACACGACCTTACAAGGGGCCGCTTGAGATTTCGTGGAAAGCATGGCCTCCATGCGGCTGTCCCAGAATAAGTCTGGCCCAACTCATAGCCACGGACATGCCTTAGACCTGGTGTTCACCTCTATGGATGTTGGTGATCTGACACTAAGTAAAAGCGAAACTAAAGAAGTGCCATGGTCTGATCATTTCCTGGTGCAACTGGACTTCTCCACAACCCTTCCCCTCTGCAGGGAGGTGGGACCGATTTGGATGGTCCGCCCCCACCACTTAATGGATCCAAATGGTTTCCAAAGAGTGGTAGGGAATGCTTTATCCCATGTTGATGGCCTTTCAGCTGATTTCCTGGTGGCCCGCTGGAATGTGGAGTTAACCAGGGCTACTGACTGTTTAGCTCCAAAGCGCCCTCTTCGATTGCATGGAGCCCTGACAGCCCCGTGGTTTTCCACGGATCTGAGGGCAATGAAACAATCGTTGAGGTAGCTAGAGTGCCGGTGGCAGATAACTCATTCTGAAGCTGACCGGACACGCGTTAGAGCTCAATGTTGTCAAAGAGAAGAACAACTACCAGACTTTTAGAAGACATCTTAAGGCAGCCCTGTTTAGGGAAGCTTTTAATGTTTAACAGATCACTGTATTTTAATATTTTGTTGGAAGCCGCCCAGCGTGGCTGGGGAAACCCAGCCAGATGGGCAGGGTATAAATAAAATAAAATAAAATAATAATAACAAACAACAACAACAACAACAACAACAACAACAACAACAACAACAACAACAACAAAATTATTATTCCAAGAGTCAAAGGATAAAGTACAACATGATTCCTGGACTGCCAACATTTGGTGTATGCACGCTGGACCTTCACTGTACAAAGCACAGTGCTCAGGTTTTTATAACCTCAAATCCTTGCCTGTGAGTGAATTAACATTCCAAATTGAACAAGACAGCAAGCTGCCCTAGAGCTTTCTCTTTTGAGTTTTGTGCTGTTTTCTGTCATGCTGTATAGCATATCATGCTCAAGAACATTTACTACACTAAGGCAAGAGACCACCACGACAGAGCTGCTTGAGATATCACTTAGACAGAGACTGAAACAGCTTTCAATAAGGCACAAAAAGGTAACTATCCACTCCAGAATTCAGAAGGCAGTTTCTCCTCTGAATAATCCATTTCAAAATCCTAGATAATGGAAATCCTCCAGCCAATTCTCTACTTTTTAGGGCACTCATTAGTTAGTAGGATCTAGGTTCTACGTGGAAAATATCATCCAAACTAGCACAATATGATGTGCATTATGCAAACCTTCCCAGGAGCCTATGTAGTCTTCTGGGGGCTCTAACCCTTTGTGGGTCATCACTGCACGGCACAACATTAGCATGTCATCTACTATGGATTTTGGAAAGTGGTTTGTCTGTCTGTTCATTCTCTTTTCAATTCGGACACATCTTTAGAGAGCATCACTAACTAAGTACAAGGGTTCCCAAGGTGGGGACAGCAGCTTTTAAAAATACTTGGATGCTGGTCCCCAATATTTTTTGCTTTCCAAAAATTCCTGGGCAGCACTGGGCACTCCCCACTATCAGGAAATAAAATTAAATATAGGCCTGAAGAAGGAAGGAATGCCTCCAACTGAATTACTACTACATGTGTGTCGCACCTTCCTCAGGACTCCATATGGTGCAATTCTACAATGTGGTAGAGAGTGCAGAAAGCAGCCTCCTGCAAATCTCAGCTTTTTCTTTAAAAAAAAATAAAAATAAAAGTTTCTAGAACTTTAGAAAATGTTGCAAATTGTGCCAGCTAAAATCTCAGAATGAAGAAAACTGGCTGAGAAGGACTCAGTGTGCTGGGCTGCAGTGTTGTTAGCCCCTCCTTTGATTTGCAACAGTAGAAACAATTATGTAAATCAAGAAAAACTATGCACACTTGCTCAATTTCTATTATTTATGAGGGTCATGGAGCTCAGCATTTCTGAGTACTGACTTTAAAAAAAAAATTGCAGAGAGTATAACCACCATGTCATTTAAAGAAAATGAAATTCAGCACAACTATACACCAGTGTCTCGAACAGAGTAGAAATGAAAAGCTATTCCTGCCCTCTATTCCATCTCTTCAGTACCGAGTGTATCACTAATAGTTTTAACTCCTCAGCACCAGGCTGTAGTTAAAAGGCCATTACCTCAGAAGCCAGAAATAGCACAAGGTAGGCATATCAGAAGGGTAATATGCAAGTAGAAAACTCTTGAGAATTGCACAAGCTATACAGATTATAGCTACACACAGTATAATAAGCAAGCAACCTTGTTACTGGTATCATTACTTGACATCTGAATCGCCACTTTAAGGGGCAGCGATCAGCTGCCTGTTCATAGAACACAGTGGCTCGTGAAGCCATTGTTTTTGATGTTGAGTGGAAGCTGGGCTACAGTCTTTCTGTATTGCTAAGTAAGGGTCATTTTCAGGGTCATTTTTTTGTGAGGAGCAAGGAAAAGAAAGAAGAGAAGCAGTCTGAAACCAAAGTTTCAGCACAATATACCTTGTAGCAAGTGTCATGCTTCAGGCTCTGAGACTGGGGGAATATGGAGGACCAGGTAGAAACTTTCCATGATGTGCAGCTACTTAGTAGCCCAGTTGTTCAAATCATCCTCCAGGGTGGTGAAGATACAGGAAGCACCCTCCTACTTTCTCAGATTTCTTATCAGGTATGTTAGTGCAATAATGAGGTGGTTACATGCAACAATTGACCAAGATAGTCTTGGCTTATGAGCCAGCCTGGGTGTGTGGTTGCCCACAAATCTTTCCCCATCCCAGCTCCTCCAGGATGCGCAGAGAGTTTGGGGAAGAGACAGGATTCCTCTCATTTGCAGTGTGGCACAAAAAAAGGAAATAAAAGAGCCTTATGGATTTGTGCCATTTTTTAACCTTCTCCAACCCTCAGTGCTAATGAGATTTGATAGCACTGCTTCTCTGCTTGAAGCATTCGACATTGGAAAGATGTATTACATGTATTTGTAGATGCCTGGCTATATGCACAAAAAGCTAAGTCGCAATCTTCCTTAGAAAAGGCTGCTTTGTCCATCTTCCCTTGCAATCAACAGCAGCAGAGGTGGATAACTTCTTTCCAGTGTGGCTTTATACTTCACATGGGGCAACAATGAGGCTAAATAGATACGGCTGGTGTTCTGCATGAACTGCTAGCACCAACAGGTTTGTTCTGTCTTCTAAGAATATCATACTAAACACTATTGTGGTTGTACAGTAGCTTTACAAACTTCCTTGCTGTAATAGCTTTACATTTCTAATCTGTTTTAAAATCCACGTTACACAATGGCTTATTTAATATCTAACCATCTAAAAAGATCACAACAGTTCTCAAAGAGTCAAATAGGACAAGGCTCTCTCTAGACTAAATACCTTCACCAATGGAATAATAATTTTAAAACCCTGTAAAATAGCATGATTTACATACTGGGCAAGACAGCAAGAGACCCGAAACATTATCTTGGAAAACGTGGAAATTTAATAGTTGTGGGAGAGACTGAATTGAACCGATTGAGCAGCATGTTAGAAAACTATCAAATATAAGTAAAAACCTTTATATACACTACAACAGAAAGTATCCCAAAATTATGCTGCAATAAGCTGTTCCAGATTTATACTTTGTAATCTTTCAAGAGATCCAAATAAAATAAAAACAAACATATAATACTTAACTAAAACACAACATTTTGTGTGGTCTGAGAACTTCAGATGTTATAAAAAGGAACCACTTGTCACATGTTCTAACCCATGTTCTATGCAACAGAAATATTCCTGTATCTATAGTATACCCCTCGAGCCTACACACTTCTCCACATTGTAGTGTTAAGGAAAAGATAGGGACCTAATGTCTGACCACAGAAAGTAAAAAGTACATACAATAGGACTGACTGGATCACACAAAATGCTAAACCATAGTTTGACATTATATGGATGAGACACACTGAACCCAAGCAAGCATTGGGCTCACATAGCCCCCCTTATTCCTTCCACGCAGCCACAAGAAAGACTTCTGTAGTGCTTACTTTTATTTCCAAATATTCTCAACTTGGCGTTATGTGAACAAGGAATCCCAGTTTAAAGCAATGATTAATTCCTAAACAAACCAAATTCAAACCATGGGTGATGCAAGTTATATTGTTTGGCAACTACTGTTTGTATTAAACCAGGATTCCTGGTTTCCAAATAACATTACGAAGAGATCCTTTTAAATTGAAAGTAAACTCAGTAGAAGTTGTTCTTCTGGCCACACAGGAGAAAGAGGGCAAAAGGAGAGGGGGTGTATCTGAACCCAATGTTTTGCTCAGGATTGCTCAGTGCTAAAATATTATTTGTTAATTATATTATTTCTGTACTCTTACGAGAAGTTAAGTTAGTGTGCATCTGGATAAAAGAATCTGGGAACAAAACAGACAGAACCACCAACTCCTGGTTTACTAGCTTAAATCTGCTGTTTGTGACCCACAAATGTATCTGCTCTTCAATGACCTGCTATATTGACACAACTTTTTGTTTTAGCCTTGATGGTCAATTATTGCCAGGATTTCTGATATAACCAATTTTCATTTTCAGTACTCTACTCCAGAGGAAGGAGATATTTTTGTGCCCCATTCAGACAACACCAAAAAGTCAGGAAACTTAGAAAAGACTGACTTGCACGACTGAAATACCAAGATTTTATGTCCATACAATAATTGTATCCCAACTATTTTCCCAACTAGAATGATTATGGCTCTTGAAGAATGAAATGAAAACAAAAACATTTAAGAGAGGCATCAAGGGCAGACTAGAAATGAAATGGATGAAATAATTAACAGAATGGGTCAGCAGAAATGTGAGGTTTTTATCAGTGTCAAGTAAGCATTAGTAAATAGTTCTTTGTATTTGCTGGTTTAAATAATTGTATCAACTTAGTTCACAGCTGATCTTAATTCAGTTACGTACTACAAGCAGTAATTAGCTTACTTTCTTACCATTGTAGGTTATCCTTGGTTTTGTCAAACACATCACAAGATGTAAATCCATTTCATCTGAAGAGACAAACTTGGAACAAACAGGGCACTTGAATCCTAAAGCAAAAAAGAAAAAAGGAGAGAAAAATATTGAGAAGTGTGACAACTTTTGTATAGCTCATCTTTTCATGATATGTAAATCAAAATATTTCTTTGGTTTATGGAAGTGTCATTATACACAGGTATTAAAGGACAACACTGCTTTAGAGGACAGGTGCTTTGCGCTTAACACAAGTTAATGATGCAGGCATACTTTATTCTTTGCAAATTCATTTTGATACAAACTGGGAAAAGAGAGTGTGTGGAAGCAGTTCAGTTCTGGGCTAGACTAAGTTGGCTGTCAGTTCAAAATAAGCACTGACAATGAGAAACACTGAGAGTCAACAAGGACATTCTCAGTTCAGAGGAAATGACATAAATATGGACAAGAGAAGAGAACTGTATACGACACTGATATTTCTTATCTCAATAGGGAGAATTAAATTAAAACTTCACCTTGTGAAATCTGGTAGTGGCCTACGACAAGAGATGGCAACCTAGCCAATATTCACTTCCAACGTGAGAGAGAATGAGTCAAGATTCATGTAAAGCTGGACTATATAACTGCAGATTCACATTGCCCAAGGCAGGGACAAAACTAGGCTTTATTTCACATGGGTCAAAAACCCAGTTTGGTACCCCCCCCCCATGCACATTTGCGCGCACGCGCACACACAGGCTGGGAGCATCAATGGCCCTCCTCTGGCGGCTTCACCAGGGGTAAAAAGCCCAGCTAGACGCCCCATAGCTACGACTCTGCCCAAGGAACCAGTTCATCACAATGTAGTCTCTGAAAATCCTTGTTGTGACCTTACCCTACATATGTAGGAATCTCTCTATCCCTGTCACATACTAGCAACCCCATAATTAGGACTAGGAAGGATTAAATCAGTTTTGCATGAAACTAGGTCAGAGAGGCTAGACATCTGCATGACCACAATTGCACAGTGAATTGTGGTGTCTGATTTCCAGTACAGCATCTGTTGTATACTTCACTTCTGATAATCTTAGCTTTGTTTAAGAACAATATCAGCAAGTAATAACCTCTTCTGGCTTTATAAAATGAATGAGACAGACAGCTCCACTTTTACATTAAAAATGCACAAATTAAAACTTGTGAGATGTCCAATAAATGCTAACTATTTTTATGAAGATGTAAATATTTCTATATGCTTAAGACTTTCTGTCCACCAGATTAGGCTGTTTTGAATGTTACACAAAAGTTCAAGAAAAGTCTGACAACCCCAATATTGGAATAGATGAAATTCACCATTGCTCCTCCTCTCCTGTTAAATCAGAAATACTAACTTGGAGATCCACAGAAAACACGTTTGCCATAGAAACAGAAAAGAAGTTAAATATTATGATCCTGCATTATTGATATGGCAATGTTACTGTAAGTCTAGATACCATGGCAAACCCCATTATCAAACAAAATAATGGAATAAACCGTATTTAAAAAACCAACCAACCAACCAACCAACAATTGTGATTTCACACATACATCTTGTTAGCATTAAAAGGACCAGGGAATATTTTAGATGAGTACAAGCTTCTGCTGGAAGTCAGCATGTTTGCATGGTCATGGTAAGCTTACAGTTTGAGATAAATCAGGCAATCAAGGCAAAACTTCCGTTTTTAGTCGCTGCATGAGGTCAAGGAAACTACAAAGTACAAACCAGGATGAGAGACAGTAAAATACTACTCCGGAATTAATTTTGTTT
The DNA here is from genome assembly GCF_965112155.1 of Podarcis liolepis. Lineage (NCBI taxonomy): Eukaryota > Metazoa > Chordata > Lepidosauria > Squamata > Lacertidae > Podarcis > Podarcis liolepis. The sequence continues at coordinate 46,166,164 of NC_139563.1, forward strand.
CAGGCAACATGCTATTGAACTCTAAACCAATCCACTTTTCATGAAGGAAAAAGAAGAAACAAGCATTTTATTTTACACAAAAAAGTGCAAGATGACAGGGCAACCTGGGGCCCTTTAGATGTTGCCAGACTACAACTCCCATCATCTCTGACCTTTGGTCCTGCTGGCTGGGGCTCATTGGGGTTTGACAACCTCTGAAGGGCCACATGTTCCCCCATCCCTGGCTGAAGGGAACATTCATGGACGTTCTTGCAATAGCTTTTTGATCTACTTGTGTTGTAGTTCAGATATGATGATACAATGATATAAGTTCTGTATTGTGGGGCGGGGGGGATATGATGTGTGAAAAATGGCAGAGAATGACCCCTGAGTATATCCTGAACCCAGCTCCTTGATGTTTTGAATTGACGTCTAGTTTTGTTCTAGTTTAGCTTATGAAAATAACTCCCACAATTTTGTCCAATGTAATAAAGAGGGAAGTGTCTTTTTCATTTGAAAAAACCAAGTAGGCACATAAGATACATAGGGCAGGAAGGTGTACATTGGCAAAGTCTTCTGAATGCCTAATTTGAAAACTGGTAGAATAAGGCAACATTTCCTTGCCTAACCAACAAATCCAGAAAGCCTTCTTGTCAAAAGAGGAACATCACTTGACCAGTATACTTATTCTATACTAGTAACAGGAACAGAACCAGAATGAGAACAAAGCAATATACAAACAAAACTCAAAGTGGGAAGTAGTATTTATTACATGCTGACAACTGTAGGCTTACTGAAAATGTGCTAAACCCAGAGAGGAACTTGCTACTCCCTGGTCCTATCATCATCAACATCATCAGTTGAATTTCTATACAACCCATCATCCAAGGATCACATGGTAGCTTACAATATAAAACCACAATAACACATAATAATAATAAACAAAAACAATAACTTGCGAACACACAGTTTAAAAGGCCATAGATAGTCAAAGGCCTAGAAGAGGAGGAATGTTTTTGCCTGGCACCTAAAGATATATAATGAAGGCACCAGGCAAGCCTCCCTGGAGAGAGCATTCCAAAACAGGGAGCCACCACAGAAAAGGCCCATGCTTATGCTGCCACCATCCGGACCTCTCTCAGAGGAGACATACGAAGAAGGGCCTCAGGTGATGATTGCAGGGTCTGAGTCAGTTCATTTGGGGAGAGGCAGTGCATCTTGGCAGCGAACCCAAAAACAAACCCCGAGTACAGATTGTGGTTAGGGAGAGAGTTCAAGCACAACCCTGGGTTTGGATAACACACTGAGCCAAAGGGGCCCGGGAGGAAGAAAGTGGGCACATTCTTCCTCCTGGAGCCAGTAGTATGGCTTAGCATTACGTGTGAATATGGCCATCCTGTACCTTCAATAAAACAAAACCCTTCTAGATAAAGTTACACAGGCGATTTAGAGAATTTAGTTTTCATTTAAAAAGAGAAGGTTTAAACCCTTATAGAGAAAAGAAGAAGAAGAGGGGTATATAGAGCAGTGTATCCTGCTCACCCAAAAACCAGAAGATGGTTAAAGTGAGATCAGGCATGTGCGCGCACACACAAACAGACCCATTAGCTGCTTCAAAAACTCAGCTTCAAATTTCACTCCTTGGTTTTCAAAGGTTCATTTGGTTCAGAACACACCTGATGAGAGCAGAGTGTCACAGCTGGTTTTGAGGAACATATTGCAGCATTTTATTTTAATTTAACAAAATCTGTATACTGCTTAACTGTGAATAAAACTTCCAAGTGGTTTATAAAGGTGGTTCTTCCTACTTACACAACTAAAAACTTGCAAGAATGGCCTGGTTTTCACAAAAACACTAAGCCACTAAACCATACTGTGGCTTAGCATTATATGCAAGCCGAGCACAGCAGCTTAACTAAAGTTTGCTTATTGCCAACAAACCATTTTCTGGAGCCACCTTTTGCTGTTTTACAAGCCAAGTTAACACAGCATTCTTCCTTAACCACTGTTAATTGCTGTCAGGGAACTGCCATCGGCTCAGAGGCAAGAAATAGAAGGGCAGTTGTGTTACAGGGAGTCTCCGAAAATCTTGCAAAGCAGTTCCTCTTCCGGGGAGGAGGAAAGCCCCACCTCCAGTGGGGAAGAGGAGCAAGGACCAGAGGATGCTGGTGAGAGCCTTAACACCGCTCCTGGGCAAGCCGGACAGGAGGGAAACGCGCCCTTGTCATAGCCCATCCTGCGCAGTAGTCTAAGTCGCAAAGAGGGAAGGAGAAGGTTGGCGGTAATGAAACTCTTATGTTGGGGGAGGTCCAAAAGATTACCACTCCCGGATTCTGCTAGCGATTGAGTCAGACATGAGCTTTGGGGCTCTTCACTGTAAATAGTTTGCACCAAAATAAAGCCTGTAAAAGACAGGTTGGAGTCCTGCCTGATTACTCTCGAGCAACTGCAACAGCCATCTGACAGTTGCCTATCCCAGCCCAAATGTTCATCAAGCCATAACGGCATCTGGCAAGAGCAGCTATAAAGCAAATGGAGGGAAAAGTCATTGTTTGACTCATGGTTAACTTGTGGTTTGTTCAACTATGGCTTGAACAAACCATGGTTTTGCATTATATAAGTGCAGGCCTTCTCAACAGATGGGCTACATCTTGTTTCCAGATCGTCCTAATAACCTCCATTTGCTCTCTTTACCCAGAAGCTTATTAAGTGGCTGGCAATACAACAAAGAATGTAATAAGTTTAATGGCGATGATCAGGCACTCAGTAGGTTTATGTTAGTATTCTTATTTCATTCTTATTTATTAAATTTATATACCACCCTTCGTCACAAGATCTCAGGGTGGTTCACAGAATAAAATACAAGATGTTGAGTTTAATTGAGAAAGTAAAGCCATTTGTGCAATTTCAAACACAAGTAACTGCAGCCTTCACCACATAACATGCCACCAGTATTCACCAAAGTGCCACAGGGATTAAAAATCCACAATAAATCACTTCCTTCGGATGCTAAAGGAGAAAAGCATACACACTATACACATGGAGATGCTTGAGACTTCAGGGATTAATTACTATTTTTATCTCTCTTTGCTTGCCAAGAATTTTCTATCAATAGCCTAGACTGGCTTCTTTTGCACTGCATATGGGGTAAAGAAAGATCAGTTAGGATGCACTGTTACTGGCTTTGCTATCCCACAGGGACAACACGCTGGTTGTGAACACTGCTTGGGAACTCTCAGCACCCTACAAATAGTTTAAAAAGTACTTTGAAAACTGTTACTGAGAATCAAGCAGGACATCCCCTTTCACTGTGAAAAGCTTGACACAAATAGCACAGCCTTCCATTTCTGCCACGGCTTCAGCTACAGTTTGCATAATTTAAGCTGCTCACAATACTGTTTGTACTGTTTCCCTATATATAGACTAAACTGAAGTTACCGTATTTTTCGCCCCATAAGACGCACCGGCCCATAAGACGCACCTAGATTTTAGGGGGGGAAATAAAGGGGAAAAAATTTATTTCCCCCCCAGGTGCGCTGCGCTAATCCAGAAGCTTGGGGCAAGCTGAGGTCAGCGCGCCCCAAGCTTCTGCGTGCCGGCAAGCAGTCCGCTGCCGCCCCAAGCCTCCCGCACCCGGCAGGAGGTCCCGCTGGGTGCGCAAGGCTTGGGGCGGCAGCGGACTGCTTGCGCGCACCTAGAAGCTTGGGGCGTGCTGAGCTCAGCACGCCCCAAGCTTCTGCATGCCGGCAAGCAGTCCGCTGCCGCCCCAAGCCTCCCGCACCCGGCAGGAGGTCCCGCTGGGTGCGCAAGGCTTGGGGCGGCAGCGGACTGCTTGCGCGCACCTAGAAGCTTGGGACGTGCTGAGCTCAGCACGCCCCAAGCTTCTGCATGCCGGCAAGCAGTCCGCTGCCGCCCCAAGCCTCCCGCACCCGGCAGGAGGTCCCGCTGGGTGCGCAAGGCTTGGGGCGGCAGCGGACTGCTTGCGCGCACCTAGAAGCTTGGGGCGTGCTGAGCTCAGCACGCCCCAAGCTTCTGCATGCCGGCAAGCAGTCCGCTGCCGCCCCAAGCCTCCCGCACCCGGCAGGAGGTCCCGCCGGGTGCGCGAGGCTTGGGGCGGCAGCGGACTGCTTGCGCGCACCTAGAAGCTTGGGGCCAGCTGAGCTCAGCCCGCCCCAAGCTTCTAGGTGCGCGCAAGCAGTCCGCTGCCGCCCCAAGCCTCGCGCACCCGGTGGGACCTCCTGCCGGGTGCGCGAGGCTTGCAGACACTCGCCCATAAGTGCGTCTTATGGGGCGAAAAATACGGTAATCAAAAATGGAAGCAAAAGCTTCCAATCTCTTCTCCTAATGGACACCAAGAGGAACTGAAGGAGGAGAGGGGCTGGGGGAGCATGCAAGCCCAAAGCTCAGTGTTGCTTGTTCCCTTAACAATAAACCATGGTCTACTATGAAGTCCAAACACAGACTTAGGTGTCCTGATTATTCTTACTTCCAACAATTTCTTCAACTGGGTAATAGCAACTATCTGAGAAAGCACTCAAGGTAACAGACGTGTCCATCGGATACAAAGTTTTCACTGAAGTCAGCGAGGGTCTAATGTCCTCACTAGGCAAAACTTTGTAAAATCTGATTTAATTGAAATACTTACCAGTAGCTAATGGTTCCTGGAGGAACACAGCAGCAATAAAGAAAGAAAGGAAAACCTTATCAATGACAAAAAGTCAGAATGTAATACATACATATGTGATGGAAATTTCCGTTAGATAAATGCGAAGGACAGGTTCTGATGTAACTTTTTGCTTCAGGCCTAGGGCAGAAATAGTGCTAGCTCCTGCAGACTTGGGTTTGTGAGTTAGAAATCATGCTCAGGAACATGCAATTCCTCCCCTTGTCCAATTCAACCATAGTTTAATCTTACACCTGCACCAATGCTAAAAATTGTTAATAGCATCCAGACTCACTTCTTAACAAAAATGTGAAACTACTGTTTAGTGGGTTTGCAAATTCTGGTTTAGAAGGGAACGTGCTGAATTTTGACTATGACTACTCATAAAATATATGAAGGCAGCTTACAACATAAAATACAAGAAATAACAATCAATGAACACATTAAAAACATCAATGAAAATTCAACAGATACTGTTGGTTAAAAAGAAAAAAATCATATTGTGAAAACCTGTTGAAAAAGGATCTGCCACATTAGGATTGGTTCCTAATGAAGGCCAACTAAACTTCCAGGTCATGGAAAAGCCCCAGAAGATCTCCGTGACTGAGGTGGAGTACAAGAGATCAGGTGGTGCTTTATGCCTAAGTTGTTCAGGGCTTTGCGAATTCACAAAGGAGCCTTGGAATTGGTTTGATAGCAAATTGGCAACCAGTGCAGTTCTCTCAGCAGTAGAGTAACATGTTGTCTGTAATTTGCTCCTGTGAGGAGCCTGGCTAATGCATTCTGTACTAGTTGGAGTCTATGGACCAGATACAAGGGAAATCCCACAAAAAGTGTGTTACAGAAATCCAGCCTCTCCTGATTCAGATGAAATGGATAAGCAGAGTTGGGTATCATCAGCATACTGCTGATACCTGGCTCCAAAGCTCCTCATGGCTGCTCCCAATGACTTCATACAGATGTTGAATAGCATTGGGGACAAAATAGTGCCCTGCGACACCTCAGAGCGCAAACATCAAGGGGCCGAAGAGCTGTATCCCAATGCTACACTTTGTTCATGATCCTTCGGCTAGCAATGGAACCAACGTAGCACCGTGAGACCAATATCCACCCCACAGAGTCAGTCCAAAAGGATACCGTTTTCAACCATGGTATCAAAGACAGTTGAGAGATTGAGCAGAAGGAGCAGGATTGCACTCCCACTGTCCTTCTCTCTATAAAGGTCATCCATCAGAGTGACTGAAGCAGATTTGATCCCAAACCCAGGCCTGAACCCAAACTGGCATGGATCCAGACAGGCAGTCTCATGCAGGTATGTCTGCAGTTGTTCTGCCACAACTCTTTCAATCCCTTCCTCAGGAAGGATGTATTTGCAACTGGTGATAGTTGTTACAACCCACTGGTTCCAGGGTTGGCCTTTTCAATAGTTGCCAAGCTGGTGCCAAATGTATTGCTCTGCTTTCTTTTGTACATTAGCAAGGCTGGGGGGGGGGGACGGACGCGTCCTGTCTTCTGGGCAGCCCCAGACCTCCATACACACTGTCAAGGCTTGCGGCCCAAAGGGGTCACTTCAGTGCTGCTAATACAGCAAAAATAATATGAGACACATCAGTTACGAGTCTCTGCAGTCACAACAGCCGCTGTGATTCTCCAGAGTTTTGACTTCCCACCCCAGAGGAGTGAGCCATAGTCTCTCGAGACAGATGCCAACAACAACAACAACAACAACAACAACAATAGGGTAGGTTAAACAAGAACTTTAACCTTAATTTTAAAGTCGAATCAAAACACAATATTTCATAGCTGATCACATAGGTGAGACAGGTGATAATGCAATTCTTTCCCACTCCTTCTTGCCAATTATTTGTAATTCAAATCAATATTCTTTAATTACCCAAAGGTCCATATTGGTATCTAAAATAGATGTGTTATCTACTTTAATGTGAGGTATCTAAAAGCCAGTCTAACCATAAAGCCACAGCTGTCATAAAAGGGGGGGGTGGGAGAATAGTTCTCAAACAAAAAACAGATGGTCCATCAGCATGCTGCCTAGAAACAAGAGCAGAAACAGAGGATCAGGGCAATGCTGATGTCTCTAAAGAAAGAACCTTGAGGAAGAAAAGGGGGGCAAAAGGGGGGGGAGATGGGGTTACCCGAGAAAAAGCCATCTACACAAGGTAAGATGCACATCCATCCATTTGCACTGCATAGTCAACAGAGTGCCAACTTCCACTCTCTATCTGGTGAGTAAAGGAAGAACAGCTGGTATCATGCATTACCAGGATGGCATGGAAGCTTCTTCTCCATTGTCTGGTCCCACACCAAATGGCTCCTCTTACAGATAATCAGATCTCACATTACTCGAGCCTATTAGGAAACAGCTCCCTAACTAATGAACAAATTGGCCTAACGGTGCTTTTCCACCAGTTTCCTCCCATTCCACCCAGAAAGCAGCCCCTTTGCAGTATTTTCCTTTTCTTTTTTTGGCCCTTGCTTAAATCGAAGACATTTATAAGCTTCATGTTTTTTATTTCTTTTCAGTTACTATTGATTTTAATCATCTTTTGAATGTCTATTGATAATTTTAATGTTTCATTTTGTATTTTGTGTAAACCACTTTAAGGTTCCCTTACAACCAAGCACTACATAGATTATTTTTAAGTAAGTTGTAACAAACAACAGTAAAACTGACAGTTAAGAATCAAGCATATCCACTGATAGCAGTTGTTTTTGTACCAAGTTTGATCGCTAAGGGGGAAAGAGGAAATGGAACTGTCAGAGCCCGCAGCAAGTTTTAGCTAACACAACAAAGAAAAAACATACGCTAGTGAAAGTTGGTAAAGTACTGTATTTATTTACCAGAGGGGCTGCTCTATTTGTCTGCAGCAGCAAACAAAATATTTGTCTGCTGAACAAATACCCAAGGGAAGCAGGCTAGCTTAGAGAGTGCATGACAAGCTCGTGGCACACATAGTTCTGATCTTTAACAGAAGCGAATAGCCAAGGAGTTCAGGTGATTGGCCCTGTATTTTTGTGCACACTGGTAATTGCCTCACTATGACTAATGGTAAGGCTGGCCCTTAGGCTAGCACGTTTCATTTTATATCAGCAAAGGTACGAAGTAGCTACAAAATGCAGCACTTGACCTCTTTACAGTCACTATTTTGTTACTTGCGTTGGTGCAGAATATGTAAAGCACAACACAGAGTAAAGGAGTTTTGAATGAAGCAGGGCCAAAATGCAAATAAGGCCTACTCCATATTGTGGTTGTTGCTGAGCTAAAGGCATATGCTAAGCAGGAAAACAGCATCAGGTACCCGATGCAAATGCAATCTTCAATAACAATCGTTTGAGACTAAATTTATTGGGGGGGGGAGGAAGCAGACAACGTGTACTATATAAGGATCAATTTATTTTCTCATACAAGTGCTTAAGGAGTGTCAACACAACTACTTTAAAAATGTTGAAGAACTGGCTCCTGGGGGAAATCAGAATTTTAATCCATTTCAGGTCAAAAGAAGAAATAGATAACATAAATTATTTTGTGGTATTTTAACCTGCTCAACTTCTCAACCATTTGTGAGGGTTTTCCTGCTTAATTTATAATGTGTCCGTTTCTTATTTGCTTATTTAACTAATTTATGCATCTGATTTCATAACTCAAAGAAGCATGAGAAAAAAATTAACAGATAAAAGTTTAACACTGCTTTTGCAATATTATAGCTGTCCTTATACAGTTTCTGCATTTTTGGAATATAGATGGCCCAAAGGATGACCTCTGATGTTTGGTAATTATTATTTTTTAACTCTGTAGTCACTTAAGATTCTATTGGACTTCTTTGTATAGCTATACCCCTGTATTGCGAGGAATTAACTCTTATTAAAGTATATATTAAAAGTATGTATACATTAAACTGACTTTAGCATCAAATGCATCTGACTGGGTTTTCAAGAGGTCTATCTTACCAACACTTCATTAATAATGTGCTTTCCCCAAGCACAGAAGAATTAGCCATGAGAAAAAGTAACATCAGTAGTTATCCCAATCAGCTGAAAAGTATACTAGGAAATAACTTGGTTCAGAACCCATTAAATGCATTTCAGAAAACTTTCTAGTGCTTGGAAGCTCACTACAGAGAAGCAAAGGGCAGACCTCTGAGGAAAACACCCAGAGTCTGGCTTTCACCAAAGGCCCATTTTGAACAATACATTTTGTACCTTGTTGACGCACAAACTTACTGCAGCTTGTTATGAAGGACAAGCACACGTAATCCTCAGTGATAAAATCTTATGCTTGGCATCCAAGGGGTTTCAGAATCAGTCCTTAACATTACCAACTAAAAGATCTTAAACAGAAGTCATAGGAAACCTCTGTCAGAGATCCTATACATGAAACTATTCTGTTCAGAATAGAGTGACAACTGAGACATTCCAGCTCGCACCTGCAAATGTTTTGAAGAGAAAAAGCTACAAATCACATAACTGTCCCATTCATAACAGAGCCTATATTGCCTGTATTTTGTTCCCTGGTTGTTGTTGTTGTTTAGTCGTTTAGTCGTGTCCGACTCTTCGTGACCCCATGGACCAGAGCATGCCAGGCACTCCTGTCTTCCACTGCCTCCCGCAGTTTGGTCAGACTCATGTTTGTAGCTCGATAACAGGGTCCAACCATCTCAACCTCTATCGTCCCCTTCTCCTTGTGCCCTCCATCTTTCCCAACATCAGGGTCTTTTCCAGGGAGTCTTCTCTTCTCATGAGGTGGCCAAAGTATTGGAGCCTCAGCTTCACGATCTGTCCTTCCAGTGAGCACTCAGGGCTGATTTCCTTCAGAATGGATGCGTTTGATCTTCTTGCAGTCCATGGGACTCGCAAGAGTCTCCTCCAGCACCATAATTCAAAAGCATCAATTCTTCGGCGATCAGCCTTCTTTATGGTCCAGCTCTCACTTCCATACATTACTACTGGGAAAACCATGGCTTTTACTATACGGACCTTTGTTGGCAAGGTGATGTCTCTGCTTTTTAAGATGTTGTCTAGGTTTGCCATTGCCCTTCTCCCAAGGAGCAGGTGTCTTTTAATTTCGTGACTGCTGTCACCATCTGCAGTGATCATGGAGCCCAAGAAAGTAAAATCTCTCACTGCCTCCATTTCCTCCCCTTCTATTTGCCAGGAGGTGATGGGCCCAGAGGCCATGATCTTCGTTTTTTTGATGTTGAGCTTCAGACCATATTTTGCGCTCTCCTCTTTCACCCTCATTAAAAGGTTCTTTAATTCCTCCTCACTTTCTGCCATCAAGGTTCTGTCATCTGCATATCCAAGGTTGTTGATATTTCTTCCGGCAATCTTAATTCCGGCTTGGGATTCATCCAGCCCAGCCTTTCGCATGATGAATTCTGCATATAAGTTAAATAAGCAGGGAGACAATATACAGCCTTGCAGTACTCCTTTCCCAATTTTGAACCAATCAGTTGTTCCATATCCAGTTCTAACTGTAGCTTCTTGTCCCACATAGAGATTTCTCAGGAGACAGATGAGGTGATCAGGCACTCCCATTTCTTTAAGAACTTGCCATAGTTTGCTATGGTTGACATAGTCAAAGGCTTTTGCATAGTCAATGAAGCAGAAGTAGATGTCTTTCTGGAACTCTCTAGCTTTCTCCATAATCCAGCGCATGTTTGCAATTTGGTCTCTGGTTCCTCTGCCCCTTCGAAATCCAGCTTGCACTTCTGGGAGTTCTCGGTCCACATACTGCTTAAGCCTGCCTTGTAGAATTTTAAGCATAACCTTGCTAGTGTGTGAAATGAGTGCAATTGTGCGGTAGTTTGAGCATTCTTTGGCACTGCCCTTCTTGGGGATTGGGATGTAGACTGATCTTCTCCAATCCTCTGGACACTGCTGAGTTTTCCAAATTTGCTGGCATATTGAGTGTAGCACCTTAACAGCATCATCTTTTAAAATTTTAAATAGTTCAGCTGGAATATCATCACTTCCACTGGCCTTGTTATTAGCAGTGCTTTCTAAGGCCCATTTGACTTCACTCTCCAGGATGTCTGGCTCAAGGTCAGCAACCTTGAGCCAGACATCCTGGAGAGTGAAGTCAAATGGGCCTTAGAAAGCACTGCTAATAACAAGGCCAGTGGAAGTGATGATACCTTGTTCCCTGGTTCCTGGTTGCAAAAAGCAGCGAACATATTTCACTGAAACTGAAAAGAAGAAATCTGTGTTGGTGAAGCATATAGTATAGCAATTGCTCTAGGTGCAGTGACAATATGTTTTCTTGGCTTTGATTTCAGTGCCAAGTAGGCTATATGGGGGGGGGGGCAGCAGAACAAACACACAAAAAACACCTTGTAAGCCAATGTAGACTCAAAGTGCAGATTTTAAAAATTCATCTCAAAATATATATTGATATATTCCCTCTGTGTGTGTGTGTGTGTGTGTGTGTGTGTGTGTGTTCTGCATATATATTCCAGTATTTTCCTATTAAAGTGTAAGACAACCAGGAAAGTTCCATGTCACAACTTTTTAGGGGGGAGAAGGGACATTAAGTGGGGCACCTCTCCACCTCTTAAAGTATTCCACTAGATATTGTTGAATGTTCTGTCTGCCTAGTAAAGTGACCAGTTTAACTAATGTAAGCAAGTGGAACATAGAATTAGCAAGATTTTGTGCTTTCAGGAGCTAGCAATCCAACCATGAAATAACCAGACTCCTTTGGAGTCTTTCCAATGGGAAATTATCTCTCTTCTGTGAACTGGCCCTAAGACCTCCGGGTATAGGGTGGTATATTAATTCTAACAACAACACTGCCAAAAAACCCCCACAAACCTTGCTAGTTCACCTGCTTCCAAGCAGCTAAAAGCATCTTGCAGCCAATCAGAAGCTTTGGTTTCCAAATGTTTTGGAAGTCAAATGGACTTCCAGAATGGATTCCGTTTGACTTCCAAGGTACGATTTGGTCATGAAGTCTCAAAACCACCTCTCATCACATACAATGAAACAATCAGCTTCTGGAACACACATCCCATGCCAGTCTCCATCAGTGCCTGCAGCTACAGACTTTCTGGCCAATAACTAGCATACATATTTCAATCAACCACAAGTATCTGAAATGCAGGAACAGAACACCTGCTTTATCTAGTCATTCCCTACAGTAACTATTTATAAACATAGGTGGAACCGGCACAGCAGTATTATTGGAAAAGCATCAATGCAAATACGTACTGAGGCCAGAAGTATAAAAAACTGATGCACTCCTTGCGAAACAAAGTTAAAGACTTACAGGTTAAGGATGTGCTTTACTGACTGCTTTCCACCTTCTGTTTATGCTCTACGGATCAGTAAACCCCACTGGACTTTGAACGCATGAACTTCAGTGGTGAGAGAGAGAGAGAGAGAAAAGAAAGAGTGAGTCAGCACTTGTCCATTGAGTTGTGTCAGGGTTCACTTTTTCTTCCAGTGCTGCATTTTGCATGAGAAATATTTTGTGCTGCAAAATTTTTGCCTAAAAGAAATCTTAGCCAAATGTAATTTCAGTGGTATAAACTATTTGTTACTCCCTTGTCAACATGCGGAGGCATGAAATGAAAAGGGCAGGGCACTTGTAGGATTAGAAGAGGGCTTCTGCAGGAAAAAGATTTTGAAAAACAATGCCCCTCAATCAAAAAAATGACAGGCCAGAACGTTGCATATGTGCAATTTCTCCATACCACTCGGGTATATATGTTTTAACAACAAGATGATTCCCCCCCCCCGCCCCCCAGAGTACACAATAAGAAAATGTATTCAGTACAAGACCTACAAAAATGAACAAACTAATGAAGAGCAAAACTGTTAAGGGGCAGCTATATAAATGCAGCATGATAATTTTATTTTTTAAATTACGTCTGCATTTTTCCCTGTAAGGTTTTGTATAGATAAGATTGAGAGTGCTTTAAAGAGGCAGGGATTGCACAGGGACAAACCTCACCATTCTGAATCATGCCAAGTCAGCCTTCAAAAGCAGTAATTTTAATTAGGGAGGATTTTACTCATGAAGCTTGAAAAACAGAACATGAATGGAAATCATCTCCAGGTTTATAAAGTGTAGAATAAAAAATTCAGCAAGGTTACACAGCTTCCTCCATAAAGAGAAGCAAACCGAGGTTAGCATTATTTACGCTTCAGCTTTATTGTAGTCTCTGTAGGTGTAAACACAAGGAACTTCCACGTACTGTAGTCAACTATTCTGCTTTGCTATTCCGCCTAATGCCAAAAAAAGTGGTGACTTTTTTTAGATTGCATCTGACCATCTGCGCCAATTGCCATGCTTTCAAATGCATTTAGGATGCTTTCTAGGGCAATCCGAATAAGCGATTCACTCCTAGCTTCCATAAGATGTAAACAGCAGTCCAGCACCATTGTTTCATGGCTGGGATTCTATGCCATCTGGAGATACAGTTCCTGTATGTCAGGCATGTCCAAAGTCCGTTTTGGAGGCCTAATATGGCCTGCCAGTCAGTTTAATCCAGCCCCTGTTGCAGTTTTTTTCCTGGGGTAAAATCCTTTAAAAACCCTCAACAACTTCAATCCTAAAAAAAGGTTGGCCCCTTGGTTGGCCCTCACGGCCCTTCACTTCATCAAATCTGGCCCTCTTTGAAAAATTTTTGGACACCACTGCTGTATGTGATACCACTCTATTTGACAGCTTTCATTCTTCGTGCCGTGAGAGATAGAAATATATGTCAATAGCTTGCATGCACCAACTTCCAATGCTTCAGCTTCCTCCCTTACTTTCCTAGCTGCACAAATTAAAAGTTTCAGTTTTCTTTTGATTTGGCTCTATGGACTTAAGTATTCTGGAAAATTACAATGCACCCTTCTACTGTTGACTGGAACTGGACTCAGATGTTTCACAGCATTTTCTTGAAATAAGGCAGTTTTGTTATACAGCTCCCTTAGTTTCGATGTGATGAGAAGAAGAAGAAGAAGAAGAAGAAGAAGAAGAGGAGGAGGAGGAGGAGTTTGGATTTGATATCCCGCCTTTCACTTCCTTTAAGGAGTCTCAAAGCGGCTAACATTCTCCTTTCCCTTTCTCCCCCACAACAAACACTCTGTGAGGTGAGTGGGGCTGAGAGACTTCAGAGAAGTGTGACTGGCCCAAGGTCACCCAGCAGCTGCATGTGGAGGAGCGGGACGCGAACCCGGTTCCCCAGATTACGAGACTACCGCTCTTAACCACTACACCACACTGGCCCCCACAGCACCAGTTGAACAATTCAAAAGAAAAGGCTAATGATATTGGTAATCAGAACTTTTAATAATCTAGCTGGTATTGTGGTTGTCATGAAATAGATAGCACAGAAGCCCTAACACAAATCTTGGGTGTTCAGGACCTTGACTGACACAACCAAAGCAAATGGTAGAAGAATGAAATGCTTCGTGGCACTGGAGGGAAGGGTGGGCTGAAGGTTGCAAAGAAGTTATGTCTGCTCTTGTTCACAGTAGGAAAAATATTTAACTCTCCCACAAAATGAAACATCCTAAAGGAAGAAATTTATTCTCCTTTTCATTTTCGTCATTAGCAGAAGCAATTACTTCAGTACTTCTGTGGTACTGCCCTTGAGCAGATTTTAATAAGCAGTTCTTCTCTTAATGCTGACAAACCCTTGTATCAGAGCACACATCTTAATCCTTTACTCTCTTGCACATGACACATTCTTATTTTGTTGTGTTTGGCTTTTAAAAAAAATTGTCTTATAATGGATCATTTTACACATTATCCAGGCATAAAGGGAACTAATCAGAAACCACACTGACAATGTCATAGAGCCAAATCCTTATTATTTCATTTTTTTTACTCATTTCCCATGAGGCATTCAGCAGCAATTTGCAGGGCAGTGTAACATATTCAAAACAGATTGAACTAGAAATAGCATATACATAAAATCAATTCAAATCCAAGAGAGATGCCAACTGGGGTGTTTTTTAAGCTTTCTTGAAAGAGGGATGTATTTAGCAGGCACCAAAGAGACATATCACCTGTCTGATATAGAATGGGAAGGTAGGTGTGCCCAAACAAAAAGCCTGATTCAGACATTGTGCAGAATGGACCTCTTGATAAGGATGATATCTGAAGGATGCCCTCTCCTGCAGAACACAATGATAGGTTGAGTATGTAGGGGATGAAATAATCTCTTAGATATTCTGGTACCAGGCTGTACAGCCAATGTTGCCACCTTGAATAGCCTGGTAGCTAAATGACAGCCAGTGCAATTCTTTCAGCAGTAGCGTAATATGATGGTGATATTCCACTCCAGTGAGCAGTCGAGCCATCACATTTTGCAATAACTGCAGCTTCTGGGTCAGCCTCAAGGGCAGTCCTCAAATTGTCTTGCAAACAAATAACAGCAGGATCCCACAGGATCTAGAATTCCACTGCCTGGATCAGAAGTAAGCAGACCCCAAAGAATACAAAACAAAAAAAACAAAACAAAATTCCACTGGATGGATGCAAAGGAGGCAGAAAAGTGGGTGTTCTTCACCATCTTCACTGTTATGCAGTAGGCATGGCTCTGTGTTCTCACTCATGTTCAGTCAGTTTTGCAGCACATCTTCTACGTCCTGAACTCTACTTGTCATCCAGTTTGTTTCATTACCATTAGGTCTCTGGTAACCCAAGATGCAGAATGCTTTCCACAATCCTTATCCTCTGCCACATTCCATGCATAAACATACAGCCAGGAAGTGCCCACAGTGACTTCCTCATAATATAGCTGCAAGGGTGCTTAGAACCACCCCATCATGGGGGGACCCAGATGTTGTTGGACTATGTATCTCCCACCATCCTTAACCACTGGACCATGCTGGATGGAGCTGACAGGAGCTTCAGTCCAACAACACCTGGAGTGCACTGGGGCTATGTCCAGGAGTCCACAAAGGCAAAAGCATGCAAAGTCAGAATGAACCCAGGAACCGCCCCGGCCATTTGAGATCTCACAACATCTTGGACAACCCCACAAGGGCCTTGTACAACCACTTTAGAGCCCCATAGGACAGGCGCATGGCTTAAAAAGCTGTTTCCGTGAATGAAAACCCTTCAGATGGCCCCGCAATACAGTGGTGCCTCGCAAGACGAAAAGAATCCGTTCTGTGATTCTCTTCGTCTAGCGGTTTTTTCGTCTTGCGAAGCAAGCCCATTGACGGATTAGCAGATTAGCGCTATTAGCGGCTTATCTGCTGATCGGATCAGCTGATAAGCGGCTTAGAAAAAGGGGGGGGGAGGAAAAAAACCCCGCAGGAACTCACAAGGCATTGTCGTCTTGCGAAGCAAGCCCATAGGAAATTCGTTTTGCGAGGCACCTCCAAAACGGAAAAGCCTTTCGTCTAGCGGGTTTTCCGTCTTGCGAGGCATTCGTCTTGCAGGGCACCACTGTATCTTGCGAGAGCCTCCAGAGCCCGAGAAGCTAAGGTTTCCCTCCCCTTTACTATGTATTTATTTGTGATTCATCTAAAGATGTGATTATGTAAGAAAAAGAAGCATAAGTTGCGGACCTACTGTACTGTGAAGAATCAGTTAAAGAGATTGTAACCGGAAAGTATGCATGTGATGTTCTGCCTTATCCACATGGAGGAAGTCAAACAGTTTGAAATATAGCACTATAACACACCATTTATAATATTTACTTCAGTTCCCGATGAAGGTAGATACCAGAATGGGAGAGGAGGATCTGTGTACAGGATTCCCTTCTGCCAGGACATAGCAAAAATGTTGGGTTCTGAAATTAGAAACTTATCCTTCTCACTACAGAGTGACAGCAAGCAACACTGCTGATAGTAAGAGACCAAAGCCAACTCTCTCACCCTGTCTCCAACATCCATGGAGTTTTGCTACAACCCAATAGGATAGATAGTCTGCCTTATTGCCCTTTTCCAGCATGGGGATCAGTATGTATGGAGAAAGTAGATATGAAAGAAGCAGAAACACAAAATGGGCATTGGCAGTCTATCAGCCACAGCAGCAGACAAAGAAAGATGGGTACATTAGTTCTTGGCTCCTAAACTACACCTATCCTTTCTTACTAGTCTAAGAAGAGTGCACACCAGGACAGAAAGTTGCATGAGAACAGTGCTTTTAATTGATACTTCTTTACCGGTGTGAGAACAAAAGCCCAGAAGGATCAATATTAAAACACAAGAGTTTAACAACTCAGTGAAGGATAAAAGTGGTCCCCGCAAAAGCATCTTAAAGCTTAGAGAAATTGATGGAAACTTCAGAGAGACTGATGTTAACGACAGTTATAATCATAATAACTACTGTTTTGAGGACCCTATAAAACATGTGCATAAGGCCTTAAGGAAGTTCGGCTCCTACCCCTCCAAAGCCTATTTACACTGAACTACTCAAGACTTAATAGGTATCTGGGCTGCATATGGAAGAAAGAAGAGAACCACTCCCAAGCAAGTCCATTTCTAAGATGACAGGAGAGATGAAGCACTCAAATATGGTGCAATAGTTTCTATCTGACACAAGAGGAACCCAGGATCAAAGCTCCCACACCCCAGAGTATTTTCCAGTACATTTCCTGTCTTTTCCAGAAATACTGGTTTCAGCAACAGTGTTTCAATTTAGGTTACAAATCAGGTTTACTTTAGCTTTTCTCAAACATACAAAGATGTGCTTAAGTAAATGGCACAAACGTTTACTAATTTAAGGAAAGCTTCTGACAAACCAGTGTGAGGTCTTACAGGTTCTAGGAGCCCATAGAAACCTAAGCATGCCCATATTAATATTTTCATTACATCATTTTTTACTAGAAACAGATTTTCTTGTGCAAAGACAATAATCTACTATTTGATGGTTTGGGAATACAGTCCCCCAAAGCAACTCAATTAATTGTCTCCAACAGAAGCTTCCATAGAAGGAAAAAAATAACTTTAAATACAGTATTGTAAAAATAGTGACTCAGAACTGCACAGCATATTGAGCATAAGCTGAAAGCAGCGACAGGCAAAACATGAAGCTCTTTGGACATAAATTAGGATAAATGATCTTCCATGAACTACAATTTTGTGGGAATTATTCTAATTTATGTCAAGTGAGATAAAAAAATGTATTTGAAAGGAATGTAGCTTGGGTCTTCAACTATGTCTTAAGGAGTAACATTAAATAGGGGAAAAACCTAATATTTTTAAAGAATTTATCAAGAATTCCAGATGTCAGAAATGAACAATGGTTTCATGGCCTTCATGTTTCCAGTCCCACTCCACCCTATAAACAATGTTTTTTAAAGCATAAAATATTCACAAAATATAAATTCACTTATTAGGATTTATGTAATTGTGCCTTTAAACAGCCAGTTCAATTGCCAAAATAACATTCTTACATAGTTAAAAACCAAGGTCCTGTCTCTTTCCTTCCTACCACACATTGTTTTATCTATTTGAATTCCTAACACATCTGCTTATCTATTTAAATAATTTAATTTCAGCTCCACTCCTTTTCTTCATTGGTCTGTCTTGAGTTCTCAGAACAATATCCTGGAACATTTCAACTTTTAAAAATTGCAGGATTTTTCTTGAACGTCTAATTGAGAATTAGTGTCTCCTACATAGGCAAGTACTGTACACTGGTGTGAAAACTCGCAAGGAGGCGCACAAAACCTCTTCCTCACACAACTTATTTCTAAACTTAAGACTGTGTATGCACATGGAAAGTTCTTATTTGTTGAAGGATATTTCTTGTTTTGCAAATGGGGGCCGATTGAGATAATGGTCAGGCAGAGAGAAGACACAAGATAGCCAGTCCAGCCACAGCCCACTAGGATGACTTTCATTCAAACACTTAATTTGCAAGATGGGTGAGGTGAAAAGCAGGCAGAAAATTCTGAGATAAACTAGCTGCTAATCACAAGGTCTCCACTTCCCCTCTCCGTTGGCATGACTTGACCAAACGAGTAGAAAGGAAACCTAAAATTTGAGTATAAAGAAGTGGCACTCCTAGCTCCAACAAGGACCTTCGTTCATCGCTCACAGGGAACAAACAGGCACACATAAAGACAGTTATTTGCTTCCTCCCTGCATCTCCATTTCTTAAATTAGTGTGAGTCCTGCTGGCAAAATTGTTACACTCACTTCTGTAGGCTTTTGAGAGTAGGTAGGGATTCTTCCATTCTTTAGATCAAGGTATGTATGATAGCATTTGCTGCCATCTTAAATTGTAATTTTACTGTCTGAGACAGCATTTATGTATTCTGTTATTTTCATTTCATATAATAAACCAAGCTTTCTTTGTTAATGTGTCTGAAGAGTCTTAATGTAAAGCTATTTCTTTTCCTCTAAAAATTACTGGGTTGCCCATCTGACATTTAAGAGGTCTTCAGGATTGCCAGCACAGCATAAAGCATAGGGTGTCAGGAATTTTACTTAGGCAGGAATAGAGACAAACACATAGTGTCAACATCCGTTTGTGTCCGTGTATTCTATATACAACCTTTCATTTGAAATCACAAGGCAGTGTACAGTTAAAAAAAAATACCAAAAAAGCAGCCAATTGGCCAGGGCAGACATGACATTAATAAACTGGTATTAAATGGCCAGCAAAGGCTTGAAAAAATAAGTGAGTTTTTGGCAAGGACAGAAGTGATTTCAGTGTTATTGCTTGCCTTAATACAAGGGCTGAGCAGGGTTGATTCCACAGAGAGGACACCAGAACTGAAAATGTGCTTTTTATGCTCTAGGGCAAGCTTATGAGGTTTTTGCATTCCCCCAAAGCTGCCACACTATTAGAACTCTTCTCTAATTTAGACTCTAGGCCAACACAGAAGGTAATACCTACACATACATGAACCCAACCACCTGTATAGCAACCACTGGGGAAGAATCTAACATCTCCATGACTTTTTCCACACTCATAGATAGGCACCTGTATTTCTTCTGATTGGGATGAAAGTAGTTCACTTCTAACTTCTCGAAATATCTGCACTGCCAAGTAACTCAAATCCCATTAGATAAAATTTAAAAATATTTTAGGAGTGCTTCTGTCTCCACCTCCTAGGATTTTTAGTTTTTGAAATAAGCAGTTTTAGCATCCATGGATATTTTTTTAAGGGGGAAGAGAAGAACAGGAAATTTGGTGAAAGGATAAAAGTGTTACCTTAACAGATCCTTTAACACATAATAGTCTGCCAAAGCCACTTAGAATGAGAGCCAGTACAGTCAATATGACAAAATCCATCTGGAGCTCTTTCTACAGTAGCACTCTCAATGTATGAAATCAAGACTCTATTTTAATAAAAGAAAAACATTAACTCATTTTGTTTAAAAAAAAACTTATTAAATTTATATCCTTCCTTTCCTCCAAGGAGCTCTGGGCAGCATATATATTGCCCCCTATTTTATCCAACAGCTCTGCAAGGTATATTAAGCTGAAAGATAGTGGACTAGTTCAGCATTATCCAGGGGAATTCAGCAAGTTTTAGGACTGAGAGGAAATCTAGCCATTGTTGCCATGCTGCCCTTTATATGAACAAGGAGGTGAAGAAGACATCACTCTCCCCCAAGTCAACAAGAATAACTCCTCCCTTAGTGCAAGCATGTCTATTTTGCCTTTTAAAATTCATTTTAAAAAAGGGGGGGGGCGCACCACACTTCCCGCAATGCTTTAGATCACTGCTATAATTTGAATACTATCTTGCTTGATTCCTCCAGGTCTTCCATCCTCTCATAAACTTAAAACTCAAATCATCTGGAGACTTGAAATAGTCACATTTTAAAATGGTGCTGTAGTTATCCTCCTAAAGTCTTAGAACATGACAAGGCAGAAATAAAATAAAATTACAAGAATAATTGTACAGTTTATATTTTTTTAAAAACCTATATATCATGAAAATAATTGTAGATTAACTCTCATGACAGAAGTAGCTACTCATATCATAGTTTCAAATACATATAGGCTTAAATATTGTTTTTTAAATCTTTTTCTTATACAGTAATTACAGAAAGTAAACCACAAATTAACTGCAGTCAAACTCAACATTAACTGCAGGAACAATTAATTCAGCACCAACCCCTATAAGCAACTTAAGTTAACTGTCTAATTAGCAAACCTTTTACTTAATGCTGCAATGCAAATCAAAGTCCAAGTGGCATAATGCCTTTTTTAAAAAATAAGAACACTTAATTTAAGACTCCAGCTTGCAAAAACAGTATGTACCAGAAGTATGTTCACAGTATGCAAGGCAAATGCTGGGAGCCCCACCTAGTCAAGCTTGGGAGAGTTAAAAGCAGCCCTCCAACTCACTCACCACCAAGACAAATTTTATTACCATATGAATTACTGCAAGCTCATGTGTAAAAAACAAGCAGTACAATAAAATCATGTGATTAAAATTACAACACTGCTTATTTGCATTGTAGTGCAAAGGTAATGTAGGGAATGACACAAAAATAAGAAAAACTCAAGTCTGAATTGTCAAGTGCCATTTCCATTTTAAAGGAAATGAAATTTCTAAAGCTACAGTCCTCTGCTGAATAGCACATTACTGTTTGGTACCCTGTAGCACAAACCCAAAGCAATTATTAAAGCAAAAGATGCAGGGTAGAATCCAACGTACAATGTTGTGACATCTGCTTGCTCAGCAAGACTTCTACCTCACAAAAATCTGGGGGGTCATAGAGACAAGTCGAGAGAAAGGTGAAGCTCTTCTGAACAGCATAGGATATACAGGCCCTAATGTCATTCAAAAATATGTCAGATTAAACCCAGAGTTAAGTGTATCTGATACTGGCCAAGCCCCAAAAAGCTGGTAAATCAGAAGCTAAAGCCAATGCTTTAACAGACTTGCTCCATCATCATCAATGATGATGGGCAATGTCAAGAACTGTGCTTGCTTGCTTACAACTTAGTCTCCATGCACAAACCACTTCTTGGTCTTTTTGGCCGAAATCCAAAGGGGGAAGGTACAAGTGCCTGAGACCAGCAAAGATGCTCCACATTGTCCTCGTCCTGTATCACCTTATGGAGCACCAGAGCTTGACAGGGTAAGGCCCAAGTGTAGGACCTTCACATGTTTTCCCCACCACAGTGGAAGGAAACAGTGAACAGGGCCCACTTACTGCATTTATGCCTTCAGAAAGGCAGCATGAAGCCCCCAGTCCATACTTTCTTGTCCTACCCCAACATAAACATAGAGTGGGAATGAGAGCCCTTACATTGCAAAAAGGCAGTGTGAGGCAACAATCCCTCCACTTCCTTCTCCCACCACCTGGAAAGCAAACCTGAAGACCTGAAACTTTGTGCTGCCCTTTCTGCCTTCATTCTGCTCTAAAGGTAAAGAGACCCCTGACCATTAGGTCCAGTCGCGGACGCCTCTAGGGTTGCGGCGCTCATCTCGCTTTACTGGCCAAGGGAGCTGGCGTACAGCTTCCAGGTCATGTGGCCAGCATGACTAAGCCGCTTCTGGCAAACCAGAGCAGCGCACGGAAACACCATTTACCTTCCCGCCGGAGCGGTACCTATTTATCTACTTGCGCTTTGATGTGCTTTCGAACTGCTAGGCGGGCAGGAGCAGGGACCGAGCAACAGGAGCTCACCCCGTCATGGGGATTTGAACCACCTACCTTCCGATCGGCAAGCCCTAGGCTCTGTGGTTTAACCCACAATGAATGGCATGGCATGCATCTCAGAGAGATACAGTGCCATAGTCACCATCCCTGCAGTTACAATGGTACCTCAGGTTACATACGCTTCAGGTTACAGACGCTTCAGGTTACAGACTCCGCTAACCCAGAAATAGTACCTCGGGTTAAGAAATTTGCTTCAGGATGAGAACAGAAATTGTGCTCTGGCGGCGCGGCAGCAGCAGGAGGCCCCATTCGCTAAAGTGGTGCTTCAGGTTAAGAACAGTTTCAAGTTAAGAACGGACTTCTGGAACGAATTAAGTACTTAACCCGAGGTACCACTGTATATGCCAAAAATCGGGAAAGAATCATGAGCATGTCCAGCAAGCCAGGAAGTCTCTCCCTTGTGTACTACAGTCTAACCACTGCACCACATTGCCACACTCCACAAATAAAAGAATAGGCATTGCACATAGCATCCACTAGACGACTCCGTTTGCAAACACTGAAGTCTGGTGGGGGGGAATCACTTCAGAATTAATCTCAGCATGCACTGTAACTTTGCCAGCAGTTGCTGCCATAGGTTTAATGGAGCAGGAAAAGCTTAATAACCTGACCAAACCAATGAAATACAGTAGTGTGCTTCCCTCAGTGCTCTGAATGTCAGCAGTTTTCACCAAAATTGGAAAGAAATGATATGCCTGTTTGAAAATTGGAGTAAACAGTAAGTTGTCAGTTTGCAGCACCTTTAAACTTGCTGTACCTCTGGAAATTTTTATTGGATCTGTTTTAACCTTGACACATTTGTACACTTCACCAGGTATTCCCTATATGTCAAGTTTCAAGTTATTACATCAAGATGTCATTTTTATGAGCAATAGAATTTTGAGGCTTATGATGACAGAACCTTAACTAAAAGAGCACTCTTGTGCCCTCTGACTTACTGAAAGTACAAACTGTTTTTATCATATTGGTCCCAAAGAATTAGAGATATAAGGTGCTGATTTATTTTACAAACTGATGAAAATTATTCCATAGGTTAATACTCCCATTCAGAACAAGTGTTAAATGCATTATTCCCATTAGGATTCTTTCACATCTCCTTTACACAAGGGTACAAAAGTTTAATAAAGGTACTGTTTATTTAGAATAAAAAGTTAAAATCCTACTATTTTTTAGAATGAGAAGAACTCAATTAAAACTTTTTGGGAAAACTTGCAGTTTTATCCTATCTTGAATACATTTTTTCTGTGACGGGGAGTGGGGTGGAGTGAAAACTTTTTCCAGTCCTTTACTTTTCTGTGGAAAATTTTTTGATTCTTATATTCAATAGCAACAATGAATAGATGCCAACTGCAAATAAATTTTAGGAAAGCTTAGCAGTTTCAAACTTTGTAGCTTTTGTTGATAAAATACAAGTAAAATAAGCATGCTAAATTAGATCATTCTTTGGGGCGTTAGAAAATTTTCCAGTTCTATTTCTTCCAAAAGCCCTGCATAACTTCAAGTATTTGCCCTCTTTAAGGAAGGCTTAAAGGCCTATTTCATTCTTACTCCCTTGCAGGGAATAGGCACTGCTATGCTATTGTACAAATGTTAGTACTAGGGCACCAGTTTCATTAAAACGCTACTGTTTCTACAAAAAGGAAGTGCTTTTCAGACTGCTCACATTGGTGCAGTAACATCTAAATTGCAAGATGTGAAGTTCCATAAAACGCATGAGCATATGCTTGTGGTACTTGCACAATTATACTCATACAGTAATCACAATACCTGTGAATATGTAGGAAAGCACTACAACTTCCCTTGATACAAGATACTGCTGATTCTAAGTAGCTGGAAGTAGTGCCCCCTGCCCCTTCCATTCCCAGCTCAAATTTAAAAACAAACATCCATACACTCATCCCTTGAAATGGGGAATCCTCCATGTCAAAGCTGCTCCACACACATTGAGGAAAATTATAGAACTTTTACTCAATGCAGAAAATAATAATCTGATAGAAACACTCTAATACGAGTTACACACTTATCAATTTATTATAGAAGGGTTTGTATAAAACTGCTCCTTTCAACATAGGCTTACAGTAAGATCCTAAACACATTGTTTCAGAAGCCCCATTGAGTTCAATGAGACTTCTACTTTGAATTCTATTCCTAAGTATCAGATTGGAGCCTTCATGTACCACCACAGTCGCAAGTGGAATTCTAAATTGCTTGTCTTCATACAGCCAGGCAGCCAACGTTAGAATCTATCTATTGAATAACTATGTCACATGTATGTGGTCAGCAGATGTTGAAAAGGCTTTTCATCCAATCTACTTTTGAACAATCCTATTCCACTTATCAAAAGCTTTAAAATAAGGATATCTCCAGTAACAAGATATCCTAAGAAGCAGTTATTTACACATCATTAAAGCAGTTCAATTCACCAGAAAACTACAAGAAAACAGTTATATTATAGCTAAGAAGCATAAAAGCTGCTGACTGAAACTCTTACATTTTGATCGTTTATTTTATGCATACAGAGAAAGCACAGGATATATATACTACATTAAAATAAGCAACCCTTGGTCTGCAGTCCTATACCTCTTACCTGAGAGTAAGTCCTATTGAATTAAATGGTACCTCTGCATATACATGTACAGAATTACATTCCAAAGTTTTATTAGAAGGGAAACCTTGAAACTCAAAGCATTACAATACGAAGCAGCTCACTGCACACAGCAAGACTGCCTACCTATACAGATTGCCCAATTTTGGTGGGTTAAGTATTATATTATATTATTAATTTTCTGGTTATATATTTTCTCTTTCTAAAAAAAGAGAAAGCATTCTGGACATTAGGATGTTGATCAGGGGTATTTCCTAAAACATAGCTGCAACACTGACCCAGCCAGTTGCACCTACCATCATTTATCGTAGGAACCCCACAGTTTTGAAAAGGATGTCTCATGAATTTTACATCATCCTATTTGCTCACAAGATGAAACAAGCACCTTGCTGCTTCTCCTATGCAAGCCTACAGAAGACTGCTATCATACAGGCTTCTCACAGAATCCTCAACACACAATTATGGTTTTAGAGACCTCACACAGGTCAGCACCATTAAAAGCGAGAGACACAACCAAATAGAGATTCACTGGTTCACCATGTTACCCATCCCCAGGCTAGGTCAGGGGTCTGCAACCTTTAAGACAAAAAGAGCCACTTGGACCCGTTTCCGAAGAAAAAAAACCTGGGAGCCGCAAAACTCGTCATTATAAAAATAACTTTTTTGTCACTTTTTTATTATTTCTTTGTTTGACCCCTCAGAATTACTCCTCCTCATAGAAATAAACGTTAAATTAACAAGTTACCTTTTTGTGTGTGTGTGTTTTTCACTCCCCTTCAAAACAGTGACCAGCGTACATGCCCCCTTTCAATGCAGTGACCAGAGTACATGCCCCTTACAATGTAGCGGGCGGGCGGGAAGGTGACATCGGGACAGTGCGTGACTAACGCACGCACCGCCCCCATGCGACGTCACAGCCAGTACAGCACCCGCCACAGTGGGGAGTGTCAGGGCACACAATGCGCCTCCTCCCCTCGCTAGTATCTGCCCCGGAGCCGCGACAAAGGTGTAAAAGAGCCACATGCGGCTCCGGAGCCGCGGGTTGCAGACCCCTGGGCTAGGTGAACTGTTATAAAAACAGGGCTGCAAGAAAATGTAGTATTTCTGCATGAATTCGGAACCAAAATTTGCCCTATTCTTATTAATGTCATATTAATTACAACAAGCTACCTTGTAGATTTTAAAAACCAATATTCTTTTTAAGCTGAATTCCTATTGAACTCAATTGGATTTCATTCCAAGTATATATGCACATAAGATTTTGTTGTAAAATGGCACAATTAGTTTTTATCTTTCACTATCTTCAATTTTACCCTCTTTTCAATAGTTTACACTTCCATATAATTACACTACAGAATTAGATCCGTGTACAACTTTTGTTACTAGAACTGCTCTTACCCTATCTGAATGTTTTTGCCTATGAACAGAAACTTTGTTTCAAATCTGCTGCAACTCCAATAAAACCTTTTAAAATAAAAAATTGTAAACACCATAAAATTAGAAACAAACTGCTTCTATTCTTGCATCAGCATCTAAATAGAGACTTTGGTCAGATTTAAATACACTGCATGGATGTGCAAATGCATTATCCAATTAAGTCCTAATTATATAAATGGTTGGCAGGAAAATTTATAGAACTACTAACAGCTATTGAAGTTGTGGGCCAAATAAATACTTGCGGTATTGTATAGTGCTGAAAGTTAGTTTTTCCAGTTCCTGTTTCAAGGGCATTTTAAAATCCAAACCAACAAAGCAGAAGAACACACTGATCAGAGAGCAAAAGAATTTTCCTAATCTGCTGAATTTAAGAGAAAACTTCTCAGTAGTTACTTCAAAGAAGCGGGAAGCAGCAAAAATCTGTGAGATGCACCCCTGCCCACCTTGTAACGTTGTGTTATATGTGAAGCACAAAAAGGAGAACATCAGTCGATGAAACAGTGAAACTTTGCAGCATTCTTCAGATGAAGTTAGCAAGCAAAATCCATGCAAAGCACCTTGCCATTAGGTGAGAACACAAACAACCCTCCACACATCTGCTGAGAAGTAAATTCCATGGACCTTGCTCCCTACTATGTATGCGTAGGATTACTGTCTTAAACTGCAATCCTAGGCACACCTACTTGGGGGGGGGGGGAGTCTCTCTCAACTCAGTGAAACTTCAAAGCAGACATGCATAGAGCTGTGCTGCTGTTAAGTCTGCAAACCTGGCCAAACTTAACAGGAAGCAAGCCGTACTGACTTCTGTGGGTTTTATTCCAAACCATATATGGAACCAGCAGCAGCCTTATCCCCCACAATAGAAACCTTGCTACTGCTTGTCAAGTGGACTTACAACTCCTCTGTATACACTTACATGATAAAGAGGAGACAGAGGAGACCACCTTCCAGTATCTAAAGGGCTGTCACATGGAAGATGGGAGTTAGCTTGTTTTATTCTGCTTAGGAGGCTGGGAACTCCAACCAACGGATTCACTTTAGAAGAAAGGAAGATCTTTCTGACAGTAAGAGCTGTTCAACAGTGGGACAGACTCACTCAGGAGGTGGGGAACTCTACTTCCTTGGAAGTTTCTAAGCAGAGGCTGGGTGACCATCTGTGATGGATGCTTCGGTTGAGATTCCGGCATTGCAGGTGGTTGGACTAGATCAGTGTTTCCCAACCTTGGGCCTCCAGCTGTTTTTGGACTACAACTCCCATCATCCCTAGCTAGCAAGACCAGTGGTCAGGGATGATGGGAATTGTAGTTCAAAAACAGCTGGAGGCCCAAGGTTGGGAAACACTGGACTAGATGACCCTTCCAACTCTACAGTCCTATGACAGTTACATTTATATCCCACCTTTCCTCCCAAGAGCTCAAGGTGGTTCTCCCCCCTCTCCATTTCCTCCTCACAACAACCCTGCGTGGCAGGTCAGGTGGTGAGTCAGTGGCTAGCCCAAGGTCACCCAGCGAGCTTCATGGCTGAGCAAGGATTTCAACTTGGGTGTCCATGGTTCAGCACTTTATCCACTACAACACACATGTGGGTAGCGTGGCTCTACCACCAGTAGCGTTTAGAGAGAAGATGTACAGTCAAAACAGCAAGCACAAAGTCACAGGAAGCCCTAACTAATAGTCACCAAACTAGCAGTCCCCCACTCTCAAAAATCAAGCACATTTCGGCATGGGTGGGTGAGAAATGTCACTCTAGAATCTTGGTTCCCAACATGGGGCACACGCCCCACAGGCAATTTGATTTTTAAGGGGGGCAATTTGAGAATGAGTTATTAATAGTGAATGGCCTTTTAGGCTTCCTCCACGTGAATAGGAGTTCACTTTTTGAATAATAAGAATTATATGGGGGGGCATCGGGATTTTAGAGATGCTTAGGTGGGGCATGGCCAAAAAAAAGGTTGGGAACCACTGGTCTAGACTCAGTTGGTTAGAGCATGGTGCTGAGAAGCCAAGGTTGCAGCTACTCCCCCAAACCAAGAAAAAAATCCTTAACTAACTGAGGTTCTGGCACTCCTAACAAAGGTCGCCCCCCCCCAAATAATCCTGGCTACATCCATGGTTGCAGGTTCGATCCGGTAAGGGGCAACTGCATATTCCTGCACTGGACTAGTTGATCCTTAGGGTCCAGTCCAACTCTACGATCCTGTGAACTCTCATTTTGTAAGAGTCGTAGGAGTCGGAAGGGACCTCGGGGGTCATCCAGCCCAACCCCCTTTGCAATGCAAACATCTATGTGCCCGGCGTGGGGCTCGAACCCACGACCCTGGTCTCCTTCAGAGCCTCGCGCTCTACCGACCCCCGGCCGCCGCGGCTCCCCTTTTCGCTCCTCTCTTTCACGCATCCACCCATCCACACGTGTGCCGTTCCTCCGCGTTCTCTTTACCTCCGAACAGGTGAGGCGAGAGGTGGGCGGGAAGCGAGCCGATGACGAGCCGGGGCCCGCCGCTGCCGTGTCCACCTCCAGCACCGCCGCCTCCACCTCCTCCGGCCGCGGCCCGTTCCCTGCCCCCTTCCTCGGGGGTGCTGCTGACCGAGTCCTGCGAGCCGTAGAGGCCGCTGCTGTTGGGGATGTTGAAGGCAGAATGAGCCGCGCGAGCCCCGGACGCGCCCGGCCCGCCTAGAGACCTGCTCCGGGGCGCCGCCGCCGCTCCGCTGGCCGAGCCGCCGGGCCCCGCGTGGTGCTGCCCTCCCGGGGCCAGGTGCGTGTACCTCGCCGCGCCGCCTGCCGGCCGCCCGTTCGCGCCGCCGCCGCCGCCGCTACTGGAAGGCAAGTCCCCCCCGGAGTAAGCCCGGGTCCGGCCATTGGCGGCGGCCGGGCCGCTCTGCTTGGCGCCCATGGCCCGCCTTTCCTCGCCGTCGCCGTCTGGCTGGGGTTCCTCTCAGGCTCGGCTGCTTCCCTGCGCGGGGCGGGGTAGGCGAAAGCGCGCCGCCCTCGCTCCTTTCCCCGGACCCGGCAGCTGAGGGAGAAGAGCCGCCGCGGCTTTCAGCGGGCGGGCCCGGCGCTGAGGCGGCGCTGCCTCCGCCGCGGCGAGTCCCTCAGAAGAACGACGGGCGAGGGAGAGGACGACGGGGAAGCCAGTACCGCTCTGCCAGGGAACGCAGCCGCTGCCCAAGTCCTCGGCCCCGCCGCTCCGGCCATCGTCGCTGCCGCGGTGGTCGTCGTGTGAGGAAAGAGGCGGCAGCGGCGGCCCGTCGCTCCCCTCAGAGGCCGCTCGCGCGCTCGCTCAAGTGTGAGGCGAGGGGGGCGGCACCTCTGCGCAGCCGCGCCTCCCTCGCTCGCTGGCCCGGCCGCCGCCGCCGCGCCGCCATCATGGGAAGGGGGCGGGAGGGAGGCTCGAGGGCCGCCACCTCCCGCTCCGCCTCCTGCCTCCGTTCAGCGCCGGGAGGTGACAGGCGCCGCCCGCTTCTGAGGGGCCGCCCGGGCGGCTGGGCCCGCTGGTTGGCCTGTCGGAGCTGAGGAGGACGTCCTCTTCCCGACGTGGGTTTTCCCGCCACAGACGCGTGCTCAAATTCATTATTATTATTATTATTTATTATTATACTGCCTTACACCCGCTGGTTCACAGGATAAAATCTGGACACAAACACACAAAACGCACAATCGAAATAAAAACAAAAACCACTCAGTAACTCCCAATAAAATGGGGGGGGGGAGATGCTTAGCATATCTACCTAGGAGCCAATTCCTAGGGGATCCTTTGCTCCCCCGCTCCCAATTTGAGGGGGCTGCCCCACCAAGTTGATGGACATTGTCATTCAAATTGTGGGTGTGTTCCCTGTCATGTGATCAATTATGCAGGGCGGGGCTTACCTGCCCCCCCCCCAATATTTGGTTCAAGTTGGCACCCCTGGAATATACAGTGGTACCTCAGGTTACATACGCTTTAGGTTACATACGCTTCAGTTTACAGACTCCGCTAACCCAGAAATAGTGCTTCAGGTTAAGTACTTTGCTTCAGGATGAGAACAGAAATCGGGCTCCGGCGGCACGGCAGCAGCAGGAGGCCCCATTAGCTAAAGTGGTGCTTCAGGTTGAGAACAGTTTCAGGTTAAGTATGGACCTCCGGAACGAATTAAGTACTTAACCTGAGGTACCACTGTATACATAAAATCCAGCTCCTAGGGGTCTGAGGT
Source organism: Podarcis liolepis (assembly GCF_965112155.1). Lineage (NCBI taxonomy): Eukaryota > Metazoa > Chordata > Lepidosauria > Squamata > Lacertidae > Podarcis > Podarcis liolepis. Next base: position 46,196,639 of record NC_139563.1, read on the forward strand.
CCCTTTGCTCCCCTCCCAATAAAATATGTGAGGGCCCTCCTCCAGGTTGATGGACATTGTCGTTCAAATTGTGGGTGTGTTCCCTGTCATGTGATCAATTATGCAGCACGGGCAGGGCTTATTTGTCTCCCCCCCCCCCATATTTGATTAGAGTTGGCACCCCTGGCTTACATACATTTTATTTGTATGCATCATTTTATTTGTATTCAACCCATGCTCAAGAAGACTTGCAGCGGGGGGTGGGAATCACATAAATACAAACATAACCAAAGGTAAAGTAAAGGTAAAGGGACCCCTGGCCATTAGGTCCAGTCACGGACAACTCTGGGGTTGTGGCGCTCATCTCCATAGCTGTCAACTTTCAGATTTGAAAATAAGGGATCAGCAGCCTCGAAAATAAGGGATCAGCAGCCTCACCAGTCCCGGGGACAATCTACGGGATATCTAACAATCCGGGATAGCAGCGGGAAACGGTGCTGGAATATGGGAATTTCCCGCAAACAAAGGGAAGGTTGACAGCTATGCTCATCTCACAGCAATAAAAGAAACATCAAATTGAAACATACATCAAATTGTTCAGCCAAACTGAACAATTTCCACATAATTTATAAGAAGAGCTGAAATAAAGTTACAAAAGATCAATATCAATAGTAGCCATAACAACAGGCCAAGAGTCTGTTCAGCAGCCTTCTTTTTTGGAGTCAGTCAGGGCCCTGCCCTCCCAAGCCAGGTGGGAAAAAAGCCCCTAAGGCAGGGAGCAGATCTTCCAGGGCTCTCAGCCAAAGTATCTGTCTTTCAGGCAACTGTTAAAGGTAGAGAAAGTGGGGTGGGGTGGGGGAGAAGGCGACAACTCTTAAACAGCAGGTTTACATAGTGGTAATTAAGTATTTACTGGTATGAGGGAGGGGAGGGGTTGTGGTTACATTGCAGAGCTTGGGTTGGCCCGCGGGGTGACCTTGGGCTAGTTTGCTGTATCTTCGCCAAAACCACTGAACAGGTTTGAGCTGTTGGGTGAAGGGTGGGCTGAGCATGTGACAAACCGTTGCCAGGTGTGATAGGTACACACCGCTGCTGCATTTCTCAAAGTGCTGCAGTTCAAGCCTGCTTGGAGTCTCGCTCTGGAAACCCTAATTACGTTTCTGAACACAGAAACATAAGAATTGCCCTGTTGGATCAGACTGTGTCTATCAGGTCTGTGTCTATCAGGTCTATGTCTCGTCTCACAGTGGAGAACCAGGAGCCTATGAGGAAGTCCACAAGCAGGGCATGAGTACAATAGCAGTAGCCCACTCACGATTCCCAGCCGCTTCCTCAAAGGCATCGTGGGACACGCATTTCTTTTTGGCCAGCAATGGATGTTCTGGAATCGTCAAACATATTTGGTCAGGCAAGTGCACTCTGTGTATGCTCATGCCATTTATTTCTGACGCTCCTAATTCCTTAATCCGTTCTGGGAGTCCATTCGACTCCCAGAATGGTTCGAAAACTAAGGCGCGATTTCTAATTGGCTGTAGGAGCCTCCTGCACTCAATCAGAAGCCGCGTCGGACATTTGGCTTCCAAAAAACATTTGCAAACTGGAACACTCACATACGGGTTTGCGGTGTTCAGGAGCCAAAACGTCCGAGTACCAAGGTGTTCGACAACCAAGGTACGACGTATAAGCAATTCTGAACTAAGATGCTTCTCAGTTTTGATGGGTGCTAAGTATCTGTGCAGGGACGCGGGTGGCGCTGTGGGTTAAACCACAGAGCCTAGGACTTAATCATAGAATCATAGAGTTGGAAGAGACCACAAGGGCCATCGAGTCCAACCCCCTGCCAAGCAGGAAACACCATCAGAGCACTCCTGACATATGGTTGTCAAGCCTCTGCTTAAAGACCTCCAAAGAAGGAGACTCCACCACACTCCTTGGCTGCAAATTCCACTGTCGAACAGCTCTTACTGTCAGGAAGTTCTGTCTTTCAGGCAACTGTTAAAGGTAGAAAAAGTGGGGTGGGGTGGGGGGGATCAGAAGGTTGCCGATCAGAAGGTTGGCAGTTTGAATCCCTGTGACTGGGTGAGCTCCCGTTGCTCTGCCCCTGCTCCTGCCAGCCTAGCAGTTCGAAAGTGTGTCAAAGTGCAAGTAGATAAATAGGTACCACTCCGACGGGAAGGTAAATGGCGTTTCTGTGCGCTGCTCTGGTTCGCCAGAAGCGGCTTAGTCATGCTGGCCACATGACCCGGAAGCTGTACGCCGGCTCCCTTGGCCAATAAAGTGAGATGAGCGCCGCAACCCCAGAGTCGTCCGCGACTGGACCTAACGGTCAGGGGTCCCTTTACCTTTACCTTTTAAGTATCTGTGCAACTGTAATGCTTAAGTGTCCACAATGCCTTTGCAAGGGAAGAGGCTGAGAAGGAAACCATAACAACGTGGCCATGTCTCCCTAAGATCACTAGGCGTGGTCACTTCCCAACAGCCTCACCAGGTCTGCTGGGGGCTGTAAAAGACCAAGCACACTGAATATCTGTACAGCATGCAGCAAAAATTGTGCACCATTAGCACAAACTGGCCTTACTTGCAATGGGATGGCGGTGTTAATTTAAGAGAATTAATTTAAGAGAAACTGAAAGACTTTCCAGTGTACTGAATCCCCAAAACCAATCTAGGATCTATCCCTGGGGTATAAGCAAGAAGTTTTGCGCTAGCAAGACTCCCATCCTATGTGTGCTTACCTGGAAACAGGAAACCCAGTGAACCTAAGCTAATATCTATAGGATTGCACTGTTTGTGGGTTCAGATTTTGTTCATTCACTAGGAAATCCTAGCTTCAGCTGTTGCAACTCTTTTGTAGCTTCTTATGCTTACATTTTTGTACAGTACTGTATATATGCCGAACGACACTGTACAAAATTTGTCTTCGAGCGAGACGTCTCAAAAGCATGGCAAAGAAATGATCTGCAAAGTTATCCTATTGGGAGAATGACATTTCAGTTTTAAAGCTTGATAATGGGTGTTTGAGTCATGGTGGAAGTTATTGCATAAGTTAATTAAAAATTAAAGGCTGCACTTTCATATTAGCTAGCTGTATAGCAAAACCCAAATTACATCCCCTGAAATGGAAAATTCAGCAAGATGAAGGGAGTAGAGCTGCCTTTTTACACAAGTCTGGTTCTCAAAGAAATTGAGCATCTTTCATGCTTTATCCTGCAGCGTTTAGACGAATATAAAAACTTTATTGGAGACCTCTGAGACACAGTAATTGAGTAAGTTATTATCTATGTTCCTATGGCAATGTGAACAAACTGTATTTGCGAAAATATGTCCCATCGCAAAAGAATGAACAGCCATTGCATTCTGCATATATGGTCCTTGGTTATAGTAATGCCCCTGGTTTTGGTTTCCATTTCATGAAAGTGCTACCAACTTGCCTGCCATGTTCCTTTGAGTTTGCCATCTGCAACACTAAATCCATTACTTGCCACGCCCCAAGGACCTTAATTGCCAGCAATTGGAAAAAAAGAATTTGTGCCAACAAAAAAGGAATGGCAGGATAAATTATTAGATTATACTGAACTGGCCAGATTAACAGAGGCAATTAGGGGACAACCCAGACAAGAATTTCAAAAAGAATGGGGGAAATGCAGAGAATATTTTACCATAGGTAAAGGTAAAGGTACCCCTGCCCATACGGGCCAGTCTTGACAGACTCTAGGGTTGTGCGCTCATCTCACTCTATAGGCCGGGAGCCAGCGCTGTACGCAGACACTTCCGGGTCACGTGGCCAGCGTGACGAAGCTGCTCCGGTGAACCGGCACCAGAGCAGCACACGGAATGCTGTTTACCTTCCCGCTATAAAGCGGTACCTGTTTATCTACTTGCACGTAGGGGTGCTTTCGAACTGCTAGGTGGGCAGGAGCTGGGACCGAACGACGGGAGCTCACCCCGCCGCGGGGTTTCAAACCGCCGACCATGCGATCGGCAAGTCCTAGGTGCTGAGGTTTTACCCACAGCGCCACCCGCGTCCCATTTTACCATACAGTGCCCCAAAATATACACCTGGACTTGTTTCAATTAATTTCTACAGGAGACTTTGCGGTTTTTTAAATCATAACTAGGAAAAATTGTAATAATCACATATAAAAGAGACAGTATACAAGAAGTAAATGAGGAGGCCATTTACAGGATAAAGGAAGTCTTTTATTTTTGTGTTGTGTTTTCTTTGTGTGAGGGGATAGGAGTTTAATTTTGATGATTGTATTTTCAGTGGTGGTGGGTTTCTTTGTGTGTATGAGTGTTGTGAACTATGTTGTAAATAAATTATTAAAAATAAAAAATTACTTGCTGTGCCCTTTAGTATCTTCTGGTACAAAGTAGAAGGCGCAAGCTGTGAGCCAGGTTACTGCTTTGTCACAATTGGAACTATTTTTATTAAGCTAAAGTCACAAATTCTTCTAAAATGTAGGTGTCAGGGAACTGACATCGGAGCAGAGTGGAGAGGCGAGGCTCCCAGATTCTGCAGGAGAGGGAACTAGTAAGGGAAGAGAGAGAACGTCCTCTGGGGAAAGAAGTCCAGGTGACACCAGGAAGAAGGGAGAGGCAGAGAGCATCTCGGAGGTGAGGCTCCGAGACTCTTCCAGTGAAGTCAGTGAGGAGGGTGGAGGACCACCACTTGGCATGCCCACTCTGCGCAGAAGGCTTCCGCGCAGAGAGGCGAGGCGAAGGTTGTCCGTTAAGGAATTCTTATGTTGGAGGAAATTTAGGAGACGCCCACTGACGGATTCTGCCAGCGACTGAGCAGCAGCACAAAAAGGGCTGCTCAGCCAGGGAAAGACGCAACCACCCCAAGCAGTTTGGAACGGCTGGAGGTTTACACACAAGCAACCCCAATTCCCATGATAGTAGGTGTAAGCCATTTTCCACTCAATACTTCTTTCTTCTTCCTTGAGCATTTATTCATGATATACTTGTAAAATTAACAGTTCTTTGGAAAATCTTTTTCTGTTATTTGACTCTCCTGATTTCCTGGGGAAGGAGGCAATTATATTCTGTCAAAACAAAAGGCAACAGCACATGATGCTTTATCTTGAATCCTCAGAATAACCCAAGACACTCTGTGTGTTCTTAAAGCGCTTCATTCTCAATAAAATGGGTAGGACTAAGCTGCTTCAACTCCAATTGAATTTATCACATGCTGGAAAAGAAGAGGTTTACTTGATCATTAAGGCCCGGTCCTATACTAAGGATCCACCAGCTGGGGTGCCGTGGGAATCAGTGGAAGCCTCACCACACCTCAGATGTGACTGCAGAATTAGTCCGCTGGCAGAGTGGTTTAACTGGCAAAGATACTGTGATGGAAAGGGGGAGACATGGCAGAGTCATGGGCAGGACATGGGTGGCAAAGAGCAGAGACACACATGACAGATCCAATTCCTTTTCAACCGCGGGTGGCGCTGTGGGTTAAACCACAGAGCCTAGGACTTGCTGATCAGAAGGTCAGAGGTTTGAATCCCTGTGACGGGGTGAGCTCCCGTTGCTCGGTCCCTGCTCCTGCCAACCTAGCAGTTCAAAAGCACATCAAAGTGCAAGTAGATAAATAGGTACTGCTCTGGCGGGAAGGTAAACGGTGTTTCCGTGCGCTGCTCTGGTTTGCCAGAAGCGGCTTAGTCATGCTGGCCACATGCTATACGCCAGCTCCCTCGGCCAATAAAGCGAGATGAGTGCCACAACCCCAGAGTCGGTCACGACTGGACCTAATGGTCAGGGGTCCCTTTACCTTTACCTTTTTACTGTACAATACTAGTTACCCATATACCTTATCCATTCTAAACACTTTTCTCTCCTAGGGCATCAGAACCCACTTCCCCAGTCACTCTGGGCGGCTTCCAAAAAAAATATTAAAATACTGTAATACAGCAAACATTAAAAGCTTCCCTAAACATGGCTGCCTTCAGATGTCTTCTAAAAGTCTGGTAGGTGTTGTTCTCTTTGACATCTGGTGGGAGGGCGTTCCACAGGGCGGGTGCCACTACCGAGAAGGCCCTCTGCCTCGTTTCCTGTAACTTGGCTTCTCACAGTGAGGGAACTGCCAGAAGGCCCTCAGCGCTGGACCTCAGTGTCCGGGTAGAACGATGGGGGTGGAGACGCTCCTTCAGATATAATAAATATAATTAGTTGCTTATTGAAAAATACAAAGCATTATTGTCAAATGTTATTCTACCCTGTATCAGAATCCAAAGGAAGGATCCTTGTTCCAAGAGTTTTGAACACATGTTTAGCCAATTTGTTCATGTCCCTGCCATTGACAAGCTTTTCTGCAACCATATCGTTAAGAGCTGTAGAATGCTGTCCATGTGGCTCTCTGAGCATAGCAGCTTGTGGAATATTACATTTTTGTGTAAAAAAACAGCAATGCAATTATTGGGTAATAGCAGTCTGACAAGTAAAATAATGGATCAAAACTGCAAGACGAACTCTTAATACATTCAGCATTAAGTGTTGTGCCCTGAAAACTGACAAGGCCACACTCCCGACTTTTCCTACTCCATCTGTTGTTGTTGTTTGATTACATTTATACCCCATCTTTTTCTCCAAAGAGAGCAAGGTGGTGTTCACAATTCTCGCACTCCATGACTGAGTGGGGTTTTGAACCCTGGTCTCTCGGGTCCTTGTTCAGCATTACAGCGATACCTCGGGTTACATACACTTCAGGTTACAGACGCTTCAGGTTACACACTCGGCTAACCCAGAAATAGTGCTTCAGGTTAAGAACTTTGCTTCAGGATGAGAACAGAAATTGTGCTCCGGCGGCGCGGCGGCGGCAGCAGGAGGCCCCATTAGCTAAAGTGGTGCTTCAGGTGAAGAACAGTTTCAGGTTAAGAATGGACCTCCGGAACGAATTAAGTACTTAACCCGAGGTACCACTGTACAACCACTGCACCTTTGCTGGCTCTCTGACAACTACTAAGGTCATGCTTGAGACCAAGCGCAAAGTGCTATACCCATTTCATAGAGAAGGAGATGCAATTGATAAATGCTCTTTGATTCAGTGCAGAAAATGAATGTGGTTGAGAGTAGTCAAATTCACATAAACCAATGCAGGTAACTCCTGGCTGCAGTATATCAAAGGGCTACTTTGCAGCACGGGCCAAAATATTGTTGCTAATAATAATAATAATAACAACAACAACAACAACAACAACAACAACAACAACAACAACAACATTACATTGGTACCTCGGGTTACATACGCTTCAGGTTACAGACTCTGCTAACCCAGAAATAGTACCTCGGGTTAAGAACTTTGCTTCAGGATGAGAACAGAAATCGTGCTCCTCAGGTTAAGTATTTAATTCTTTCTGGAGGTCCTTTCTTAACCTGAAGCACCACTTTAGCTAATGGGGCCTCCCGCTGCTGCCGCCCCACCGGAGCACGATTTCTGTTCTCATCCTGAAGCAACGTTCTTAACCCGAGGTACTATTTCTGGATTAGCGGAGTCTGTAACCTGAAGCGTATGTAACCTGAAGCATATGTAACCCGAGGTACCACTGTAACGTTATTATTTATACCCCGCCCAGCATATGAAAACATCATATACCATCAAATATTAAAAACTGCCTTCAGATGTCTTCTAAAAGTTGTAGAGTCCTTGACACCTGATGGGAGGGCGTTCCACAGGGTGGGCGCCACTACCAAGAAGACCCTCTGCCTGGTTCCCTGTAACTTTGCTTCTCGCAGCGAGGGAACCGCCAGAAGGCCCTCAGAGGTGGACCTCAGTGTCTGGGCTGATTGATGGACGTGGAGACGCTCTTCAGGTATACTGGGCCGAAGCCGTTCAAGGCTTTAAAGGTCGGCGCCAACACTTTGAATTGTCCTCGGAAACGTACTGGGAGCCAATGTAGGTCTTTCAGGACCAGTGTTATGTGGTCCTGGCGGCCACTCCCAGTCACCAGTCTAACTGGCGCACTCTGGATTAGTTCCCCTTCTATAAAAAGTGCAGTGACCTCAGACAGACCTTTTCGGGCAGGTTCCAGGAAAAGAGAAATAAAAGAGGAGGGGGGACTATGACGATTAATTCAGCACAGGGCACAGCAATTTGCCTTCCTGAGAATCTCAGCTTTGGTTGTGTAAAATGCCTAACCTTCACCATGCTGAGTAAGGTTTCAGAAATGTGTATGGAGTTCTCCGACTCCCGAGCCGTCTGAAGGCAATCCTGTACAGTGAAGGGTTTTGTTTAAAACGTCTAGTGTTTTATTATGTTTTTATACATGTTAGATGCCGCCCAGAGTGGCTGGGGCAACCCAGTCCGTTGTGTGGGGCATAAAGAATAAAATTATCATTATGGAATGGGGCGTCCCTCTGTGTGTGTGTGTGTGTGTGTGTGTGTGTAATGCACTTGGAGGGAAGAGCTGGCTGGAACTCTAAACAGAAGCGGCAGAACACACTGCAACATTTGGTTGCAGGTCCCATTTGTGACATACCACAGATGAAGTCCCTACTTTGAAGCATTTACCATATAGAAACCCTCCTCCTCCTTTCGGGCTGACAAGTGTAAAAGCATGAGACAATAGGAGCTGGAAGGAAAGAAGAAACTTTGCACAATCTGGAAGAGAGTGAAAGAAGGAAAGAGTGGTAAAGGAATTAAAGAAAACAAAAAACATGAGAATAGGGAGGGGGGGAGGGAGAAGAAGAAAAGCCAAATCAAGAGGGAAAAAAGAGAGAGAAATTGGGCGGCCTGAGCGCAGGCCAATGGCCTGGCTGTTTTATACCTGCTGCTGGGATTGACAAAGCTGCCTCTGGTTGGTTGACAAGGCATTCTTTGATTGACAAGGCATCTGACAAGGCATCTGACACCTTCCTTAGGGTGTCCCTATTTTCAATCAGAAATGTGCTGTTTGATAAAGGGAACATTGAGGGCTATTTCCAGTATCCAGGGACAAAACGGTTGTGCCTTTTCTATTCACTTCCTACAACACCCCCCCCTCCAAAAACGGAGAACGAAAGAGTAAAAGCAAGACAGGAATGTGAGCAAAACATGTACCCTCCCTTCCCTGCTCCCATGCCCAAGGGATCAAGGTGGGTTTACAATGCAAGCTTATCTTATTTGTTTTTACAGCAATCCGGTGAGGTGGGTTGTGTTAATAATTTGCCCCAGGCCATCTGGTGAGCTTTCTAGTTGTCAGCACTGAAATAGCCAAAACTTTCAGGCAAGCTATGAGACCAAATATCACCCTTAAGACCATAGCTGTCAACTTTTCCGTTTTTTAAAGGGAAATTCCCTTATTCCGAATAGGATTCCTCGCAGGAAAAGTTGACCGCTATGCTTAAGACACTGCTTGAGAGACAAAAAAATAAGGGAAGTGAGATATTTGACTACACTGCTTTTTGCTGTTTACAGTGGTACCTCAAGTTAAGTACTTAATTCGTTCCGGAGGTCCATTCTTAACCTGAAACTGTTTTTAACCTGAGGTACCACTTTAGCTAATGGAGCCTCCCGCTGCCGCTGGAGCATGTTTCTGTTCTCATCCTGAAGCAAAGTTCTTAACCTGAGGTAATATTTCTGGGTCAGCGGAGTTTGTAACCTGAAGCGAATGTAACCTGAAGCGTCTGTAACCCGAGGTACCACTGTACTTATGTATTATACAATATTACACTTCTTAGTCACTTTTTTCAAAAAATGAAACTGAAATCAGCACCCAAACAACAGAGAAACTGAACCAGTGGATGAGCTTTATGGTTAAACTGAATTCTCTGCAAAGCAGCATCTCAGGATAGTTCATTCACAATCTGAGCATATTGACTTCTTATAGCAGAACCTTTAAGGCTCAATGCAGACCCCTGATCTGCCCCACAGGGCAGTGGCGTAGCGTGGGGGGTGCAGGGGGGGCCGGCCGCACCGGGCGCAACATCTGGGGGTTAGGGTTAGGGGGCGCAAATCCACGGGTTAGGGGGCGCAAATCCACAGGTTAGGGGGTGCAAATCCACGGGTTAGGGGGGCGCAAATTACTTGCCTTGCCCCAGGTGCTGACAACCCACGCTATGCCACTGCCACAGGGGCAGATGTATTGCCAGTGAGAGTCAAAGAATCATAGAATCGTAGAGTTGAAACGGACCAACCCTAATCCAACCCTCTCCAGTGCAGGAATCTTTTGCCATGGGAAGCTACAAAATGGGGCAAGGAGGGGCAAAACCTGCCTGATATCCACTGGAACCAGCGCCAGCCCCAGTGCTGTTACTTGACAGGATCAGGCCTGATCACTGCCCCAGCTCAATACTGGCGCAGCACAGACTGGGGTTTGCTTGCCTTCCATCCTGGCCAGAGCTGTGTATCCGGCAGTGGCTATGCCAGTTCATTGCGCCCCACCAGGGTTAGGATTGCTCTGCAAGTCATGATCCTAAGGCTAATCACACTTGTCTGAATATTAATTCCTTTTAAATCAATGTAGCAATGTAAGAGCCAGTGTGGTGTAGTGGTTAAGAGCGGTAGTCTCGTAATCTGGTGAACCGGGTTCGTGTCTCCGCTCCTCCACATGCAGCTGCTGGGTGACCTTGGGCCAGTCACACTTCTCTGAAGTCTCTCAGCCCCACTCACCTCACAGAGTGTTTGTTGTGGGGGAGGAAGGGAAAGGAGAATGTTAGCCACTTTGAGACTCCTTAAAGGGAGTGGAAGGCGGGATATCAAATCCAAACTCTTCTTCTTCAAACTCTTCTTTCCCATAACATCTTTATGCAGACACCAGTCATTTTAGGGACTATGGAGGTTCACAGAATGGGGCTTTCCTGCATCCCCTTTCCTATTAAAGTCCCTCCCTCCCAATCTCTTCCTAGAGGTTGGGGGTCCTTGGGAATGATGTGAGGTATATTGCAGAGGGCTGCAGATGAATTGGGGGGGGGGGGCAGCAGAAATCTAATCCCCCCTTAAGGTATATGAAAAGGGGATCCATTTAGGATTTATATTATTTTTATTTCCAATTGTGAAAGTCTGTAATGTGTGTTTGAAGAAATTTTCATTAATACATGTATATTATTCCCTCCAACGTGGGTTGTGATGTCCTAGGAGAGAAAAGTGTTTAGAATGTGTTATGTACCAAGTTGAATGGGATCCAAATGCAGCAGTCTGATTGGTCCTAGAACAATGCAGCGGTATGATTGGTCTGCAGGAGCCACCCAATCCAGCTCAAGGTGGAAGTGAATCCGCGACCTGATTGGCCTACAGGAGAATCCCGGAATTAGCCAATCATGTGGGGCCCATTGTGTAAATAATGTATATAAAGCAGACATTCTGGGGAAACTTCCTTTCCCCCTCACCACTATGAGCTGAATAAAGAGCATGAAATCCACTCTCGACTCCGAGTATATTTCAATTTCCAATTGTGAAAGTCTGTAATGTGTGTTTGAGGAGACTCAATACATGCATATTATTCTCTCCAACGTGGGTTGTGATGTCCTAGGAGAGAAAAGTGTTTAGAATGGATTAGGTATGTGGGTAACTAGTATAGTAAACAGAGGGTAAACAGACGGTGCTTGTTGGAAGAGAGAGAGAGAGAGAGAGAGAGAGAGAGAGAGAGAGAGAGAGAGATTTCTGCAGCAGATCATCTAGACCAGTCTAGTGTTCTAGCAAATACAGAACATGTTTTTTTCCCCTTGAGAAAGGGGAGCAATAAATTACTCCACACTGACACCTAGTGATAATAGTTTTGGCGACTTAGACATTCGGATTTGAGAAAGAATAGCTGGTAAATTACCTTCCCAGGCACCACTGGCAAGAAAGGCAATAGCTGGGTTAATTCAGTAGTGTTCTCATTTACTCATTGACATAGAGGGAAGGTGGGAAAAGCAGAGCCACTGAGTTATTGTCCCTATATCCCTTCTTTTTAAAATTGGATTTTTTATTATATATAGTACTGTACTCGCATATACAAGATTTAATATTACAATATTTGTGACCGTATGCAGAATTACAAAATAAATCATAGTACATTGACTTACTGTGTAACATCTACTGAAATTTGTCCTGTGGTTCTCTAACAATTAATTAAGAGGTAACCAGTTTTCTACATTTGCCTCCTCTCTGTCCCTCCTTTCTGTCGCACATAGCTTTTCAATTTAGACATAATAGCATAATCCAATAGTTTGTTTCCCATTATTTTATGGTAGGAACCTTGTTTATGAGCCGATTCTTTGAATATGTTTTTCTGGCCACAATAACCATATATTCTACACATTTTTGTACCAGCAACTTTCGTGTTTTGTGCAAATAAATAAGAGCATTAAAAGAAAAAAAAATTTAGATTGCTGCTGAAGAACCTCTAAGTACTGGTTCCTCCTCCCCTCCAAACCTGTGGTGTGGAAGCAAAAAAAGGAAGCGAATGCTACAGCAGCATCTTTCTGTTTAACTGTATGCTGTGCTGTTCAGAAATACAACCAGAATTCAGTGAGCTGGAGCTCAAGTTCAACCATACGAGAAAGAGAAAGTCAACCTGCCATTTTAGTCCCAGTTTCATATAACATAGGTTAAGCTCACCAAGACAGAGTCACTCACAGGTAAAGTGCATAAAAATGTAGCTTGGGGAGGATAATACACTGGGCTAGATCCAGACCCTCCCAGTGCCTCTATTTTCCAGGGACAGTCCCGGATTTACAGAAGCCGTCCCGGTTTCTGATTTGACCCCAGAATGTCCCGCTTTCCCTTAGGATGTCCCTTTTTTCATTAGAGAAATGTCGGATGGTATGGAGTTATACGACCACCAAGCCATCTGAAGGTGGTCCTTTATGTTGTCGTTTAGTCGTGTCCAACTCATCATGACCCCATGGACCAGAGCACGCCAGGCACTCCCGTCTTCCACTGCCTCCCGCAGTTTGGTCAAACTCATGTTAGTAGCTTCGAGAACACTATCCAACCACCTCGTCCTCTGTCGTCCCCTTCTCCTTGTGCCCTCCATCTTTCCCAACATCAGGGGCTTTTCCAGGGAGTCTTCTCTTGAGGTGGCCAAAGTATTGGAGCCTCAGCTTCACGATCTGTCCTTCCAGTGAGCACTCAAGGCTGATTTCCTTCAGAATGGATGTGTTTGATCTTCTTGCAGTCCATGGGACTCTCAAGAGTCTCCTCCAGCACCATAATTCAAAAGCATCAATTCTTCGGCGATCAGCCTTCTTTATGGTCCAGCTCTCACTTCCATACATCACTACTGGGAAAACCATGGCTTTAACTATACGGACCTTTGTTGGCAAGGTGATGTCTCTGCTTTTTAAGATGCTGTCTAGGTTCCTTCATGGATCACTGCCTTGCCGTGGCGAAGGGGCTTGAATAACTCGAAGAGGCTATGAGCTATGCCGTGCAGGGCCACCCGGGATGGACAGGTCATAGTGGAGAGTTTTGACCAAACGTGATCCACCTGGAGCAGGAACCGGCAAGCCACTCCAGTATCCCTGCCAAGAAAACTCCATGGACAAAGACAAAAGGCAGAAGCACCTCCTTCCATTTTAAACTAACTCCAGTTTCTTCTTCATTTTCTGCACAGGGAACAGTGGTTTGTGTAGATGTTACAGCACGGTTTGTTCAAACAAGCTATGATTTTAAACCGTGGCTTGTTCTTGGCTTGTTTGAACAAGGTAAAGGGTAAAGGGTAAAGGGACCCCTGACCATTAGGTCCAGTCATAGCTGACTCTGGGCTTGCGGCGCTCATCTCTCTTTACTGGCTGAAGGAGCCGGCGTACAGCTTCCTGGTAATGTGGCCAGCATGACTAAGCAGCTTCTGGCGAACCAGAGCAGTGCACGGAAACGCTGTTTACCTTCCCGGCGGAGCGGTACCTATTTATCTACTTGCACTTTGACATGCTTTCGAACTGCTAGGTTGGCAGGAGCAGGGACCAAGCAACGGGAGCTCACCCCATCGCCGGGATTCGAACCACCGACCTTCTGATCGGCAAGTTCTAGGCTTTGTGGTTTAACCCACAGCGCCACCCGCGTCCCTTGTTTGAACAAACCATACTTTAAATTAGCCACCATTTGTCCTGCTGCGGACAATGCTGGGCAAAGCAATCTCCTTGGAGCTGCACCAGAAGAAAAGAGAGGAGAGGAAGCACATAAACCTAAGGCTCCTCTGGACTAGCTTTCAGACAGGCTGTGAGTCCAAGTGGAAAATTAGTCACCTCACACTCAGTTGTGTGAACGGGTTCAGTTCCATTAATTCCAGTGCTGATTCTGTTGTGTACTGAAGTTTTCACCCTGGGACAGCAGGGGGATACTGTAGATAGTTTTCACTCAGGTCCACATATGCAAATAAGGGATTGAAAGTGACGTTCAGTGATTGGATAGTTACAGAAGGTGGTTACTGTTGCAATGTAGTGGAGCTCTATATAAGCAGGCTGGCTGAACCCTTCAGTTCAGTTTTGTTCTGGCCTGAGAATAACCAAGGGCTGTTTGAAGAATCGCTGTGTCATCTGATATGTTCACCCACAACTTAACAGATTCCATCTAAGAGTACGCAATTGACTGTAGCCCCAGAGGTTAAAATGGTGGGTGTCTGTTTCTAAAAGTAGAGTATCCCCCTTGCCCTTTTTCAAACTCTGTGAAATAACGCGTTTGCAGAACAGAAGCCCTGGTGCTATGTATAGGCTTTGCTTCACAAGCTGAGATCGTCCAGGATTTTAGAATGACACTACTTGACAGGCTCCAAGAGAGCAGTTTGGAAGCCTCTGAATGAAAGCCAAGTCGCATTTCCTTTGTTTGCAGCCCTGCAAATGCCTTGTGCAGATGACTGAAATCCATGTGCAGTTCATGCATGAAAGGAGAACTGGGCTTGCGGTGGGCTCAGACCTCCATACATTGATTAGTTCTTCTACATAGGCTAAAGCCTCCATGAGTACGAATTGCAAATATATGAAAGGCTCTTTCCCTGTGATTTTCTCCTCTATGCAGATGCACAAACACATATATGGAAGCTGGAGAGAGGACCAGCAGGCGCAATCCCTGAAATATATTCGCAGTCCTGTCGTTGAGTCCCGTCTGATTGGCTGATTCCGCTTCCCTCCTGATTGGTCTTTTCCTGCAGGCCAATCAGTTGTTGCATTCTACGATCCTACCAGCCTAATAGGCTGCTTAACTTCCTCCTGGAGCCTGATTGGTCTTTTCCTGCAAGCCAATCAGTTGTTGCATTCTAGGACATAGCTGTCAACTTTCAGATTTGAAAATAAGGGATCAGCAGCCTCACCTGTCCCGGGAACTATCTGCAGGATATCTAACAATCCAGGATAGCAGCAGGAAGCAGCGGGAAATGGCGCTGGAATAAGGGAATTTCCCGCCAAAAAAGGAAAGGTTGACAACTATGTTCTAGGATCCTATTTGCCTATTGTTCTAGGATCCAAGCTTAGTACATAACAATCCCCTTTCTCCATATGCACTTGTTTTACACAGATTGTCTGTACAGTATAAGGATAGCTTGTAATTCCTCTTTGTATTATTTTTTTTTAAAGTCCTAGAAGCAGCAAGTCTGTAAATGAATGTAGCCTGGCGCTGTAACGTGATTACTGCTTTCCTGGATTTGCAAATGGAGCCAGAACTATTATGGATCAGCAGGAGTACCAGCTTGGGCGCAGGTGGCGCTGTGGGTAAAACCTCAGTGTCTAGGACTTGCTGATCGTAAGGTCGGCGGTTCGAATCCCCGCGGCGGGGTGAGCTCCCGTCTTTCGGTCCCAGCTCTTGCCCACCTAGCAGTTCGAAAGCACCCTTAAGTGCAAGGAGATAAATAGGTACCGCTTTCTAGTGGGAAGGTAAACAGCATTTCGGTGCTGCACTGGTGCAGGCTCGCCGGAGCAGCCTTGTCACGCTGGCCACATGACCCGGAAGTGTCTTCGGACGGCGCCGGCTCCCAGCCTCTTGAGCGAGATGAGCGCGCAACCCTAGAGTCGGTCACGACTGGCCCGTACGGGCAGGGGTACCTTTACCTTTAGGAGTACCAGCTTGGCCCCACAACCATGTATGCCAGGGCTGTGGGTGCCATGCAGCGTGCATGGCCCTGGCACCAAAATTTGTGGGTGCACAGCCCATTCATGGGGAGTTTTGTGGGTGCTCAGGCACCCAGGGCCCCAGGGAGTTAGTACCTGTGTGGATCAGTCAGGTCACATTTGCTAACTTGCTTGCCCGCCTGTGCAGTAAAGCAAGATTGCATATTGTAGCATTCTTTAAAAGTAACTTTACAGTCTATGCTTTTGCTGTATCTCAACCATACCCTACTATAGCACAAGAATTTAAGCCTGTTTTCAAGACTTGACAGTGTGAAACTGGTTCAGCTGGGGTGGGTACATGTAGTATCTTGTCCCGTCATAGTTAATATCGCATTCCATGCTTCAGTGGTGTTGAACCACAAAGCTCTCCCCCAGGTGTAAACCGGCAAACCTAATTAGAACAGGGATTAGTTGCTCCAGGTTTTCTGCAAATCAGCAATACCATCAAAACACACTATAAATCATTAGCTGCTATCTTTTACCAAATCAACCCGAAGCTCATATTACAGGGAAATCAGAGAGCTGACAAGCCGGGAGTTATTCTTGATCTGAAACTGAAGCCGTGTATCTACTTGGGCCTAGATGAAGGACCGCTTCCCCATCCTTGAACACTTAATGTTCTCCCACTCCAGCAGGTTGTTTGAGAATGATGCAAGCTGATAGTGGGACAATCCAACTTCTTAGAATTCGCTTTCACTTTCCAACCAGAAGCAACTCTGTCCTTTCTTCTTGGGTCCATTCCGCATGAGGTAGGGCCCAGTGAGACAACGAATAATTCCTGCAAAGTTTACACGCCCTGTGTTTGCTCCTAGTTTCCCTGAGCAATGAGAAGTTCCGGGACAGCAGTATAAAGTTTAGTTTCTTTGGATGAAAGAGCACTAGGGACTTAGAATGCCTGTATCATATCTGCTTCATTTACAGATACACCAAGAGAAACCCCTTTTCTACACAACTATTAAAGGAGCCCTGCCCTCTTTTCCAAATGGCCACCCTGCTGGGGAAAGCTTGCTGACCCCTGCCCTAATCCACTGACCACACGCCACTGGAGTGGACCATGCCTAACAACTGTTATTGCTGTTTTTATTTGTTGTATTTCTTGCCCACCTTTCTACATAAGGTTGCAGGGTGGGTTACAGCGTACAAAAACATAATACAATAAAGTCAATAGAGCACAACCAACCTGCTTATAATTGGCACCCTGAATGGTGGCGAAAGGGAAAATGGCACTGAGGGCTTTGTCTTGTTCACAGTTACAGGTTGTTGTTTTTTTAAAAAGTGTGTTACAACGTAATGGTTTAAAATGATATCTCCCTTCGTTTATGTGAGACAGATATCCCCAAGAAGGGTTTTGTCTCCTCATGAAGGTGTCGTTTGGCAGTTCTCCAGAAGATAAGTCAATCGGAAGAGCTTTTCAGAAAGTTGCATGGAGCTTCTTTCCCCACCTGACTTGTCTTTTGAGATCCGGGAGCCTTGCCAACCTCTCGAAGATCTAATTGCTAACATGGATGGGGAAAGCGATGCTATTATTAGGAACCCTATGTATTGACTAGTTGTCAACAAATAGATGTGGCCAGACATAAATGCAGCTGTGGCTGAAATTCTCAGTGGAAATGAACTGCAGAGAGTTTGAGAGATGGTGCTGTGGTGAAGGAGACCCCCAAAGGCTGATTTCCCCCCTGAGAATCAACTTCCCATCTAAAGAGCTATTTCTGCAACAGTCTTGTGAAAGCCTGAAGGAATCCTTTCCTAGTTTGCTGCCAGGAGCTGTAGAAATGAGAGACCCCGTGTGGTGGTGTGGTTAGAGTACAGTGGTACCTCGGGTTAAGAACTTAATTTGATCTGGAAGTCTGTTCTTAACCTGAAACTGTTCTTAACCTGAGGTACCACTTTAGCTGATGTATGGAAGTGAGAGCTGGACCATAAAGAAGGCTGATCGCTGAAGAATTGATGCTTTTGAATTATGGTGCTGGAGGAGACTCTTGAGAGTCCCATGGACTGCAAGAAGATCAAACCTCTCCATTCTGAAGGAAATCAGCCCTGAGTGCTCACTGGAAGGACAGATCCTGAAGCTGAAGCTCCAATACTTTGGCCACCTCATGAGAAGAGAAGACTCCCTAGAAAAGACCCTGGTGTTGGGAAAGATGGAGGGCACAAGGAGAAGAATGAATGCTCAGCCTAACCTACCTCTGATAGTTGTTGTGAGGAAAAAGGGGGGGGGCTCAATTCCCTTGAGTTCCTTGAAGAAAAGGCAATAGATTGAGAATTAAATTGGATGCAATCCCAGTTATTGAACCTTTCAAAGTGCATCATTCCAGCACGGCTTTCAATTTGGACAAATGGCCATTTGGAAGGTGGCTGCATTAGTAGCAAGTTTGCTTGGTGGGTACGACATTACTGCAAGGTATTAACACAAGTCTCTCTCCCATCTGTCAAAAACAATCTTAAATCTCCTGCCATCATAAACTTCATCTTCACTACAGTGGTACTTCGGGTTAAGTACTTAATTCGTTCTGGAGGTCCGCTCTCTCTCTCTCTATATATATATATAAATTTTACAATACAAAATTATAAAAACACATAACAAACTTTTTCACAAATACCGGTACATTATTTTGGACTTCCCTCAGCTCTTCTGCGAATCCTCCGTTTTAATTCTTTTCTTACGCATTTCCTAATTTAATATTGCCCTTTAGAAAACCTTCCCCCTCCCTACTCCCTTTTTTACAATATTTCTAATGTTATCCTTCACAGAGCTTCTTGCAAACCCACAAATGTTGTTTGTTCATTGCATATACCGGTACTTTTCAAATAATCTACAAATTTGCTCCAGTCCTCGGTGAACCTATGATCCCATAGATTTCAGATCTTTTATCAAGTTCTGCATAGTCCATTAATTTCATTCTCCGTTCTTCCATCGTCGGTCTGGAGGTCCGTTCTTAACCTGAAACTGTTCTTAACCTGAAGCACCACTTTAGCTAATGGGGCCTCCTGCTGCTGCCACGCCGCCGCCGCATGATTTCTGTTCTCATCCTGAAGCAAAGTTCTTAACCCGAGGTATTATTTCTGGGTTAGCAGAGACTGTAACGTGAAGCTTATGTAACCCGAGGTACCACTGTATTTAAAATTATTTTCTCCCCTTCAGAGGGTGTTACTCCACCTTCCCCCACAACAAAATCACTGATGGATAGACAGCGATGGAGAAACACGATGTCTGAAGCGTTCCTGCCAGCAAAGCTCAGCCGTGGGACTGTCACCTCCCCCGTTTTGCGGCATCTCAGGGCCGTGTGCTTTTTTGTTCAGGCTCATCCTCCCTCGTTAATCTGAAGAGGGAAAGAGTGATGGATGTGGGAACAGAGCACATATTCCCCAGAGCACGCCTAGACATTCTGTTGTTGCACCCATAACCTAGGCTTAAAGGTAAAGGGACCCCTGACCATTAGGTCCAGTCGTGGCCGACTCTGGGGTTGCGGCGCTCATCTTGCTTTATTGGCCGAGGGAGCCGGCGTACAGCTTCCGGGTCATGTGGCCAGCATGTCTAAGCCACTTCTGCTGAACCAGAGCAGCGCACGGAAACACCGTTTACCTTCCCGCCAGAGCGGTACCTATTTATCTACTTGCACTTTGACGTGCTTTCGAACTGCTAGGTTGGCAGGAGCAGGGACCGAGCAACGGGAGCTCACCCCGTCGCGGGGATTCGAACCGCCGACCTTCTGATCGGCAAGTCCTAGGCTCTGTGGTTTAATCCACAGCGCCACCCATGTCCCTAACCTAGGCTTAAGGTACCATTTATCTCCTAGCTTTCATATCTCAGCTTCTAACACTGCATTTGGAAGCATGGCTACCTTGCCTAGGGAGGTAGTCTGGCAGCCGAAGGGCAGCACAGATGGGTATTTTTCAAGTCTTGCTGCCATTTAAAAATTCACAGTGCACCTTGTATATATGCTTTGGGGTTGATTATTCAGTTCTTTCCAAGCGAAGCCCTGGATAGGTTAGCTTGCTGAATAAAAGGGCTCTCTCCTGCGCCAAAAAGTTTCTATTTTGTAAATAACATTCCGTCCCCTTGCCTGTACATGCCCTTTCATGCTGAGGGAGGGAACTAGTTACTCTGTGGCTGGTTCTGGGCAGTATTTCATCTTTCTCCTCAGCTAGAAACACGGCCCCTGCTCTCCTCCCATGTGAGGAATGACAGCCACATTCTGGATTGTGAAGAAGTACAGCGCGGAGACAGCAAGTTGAGTTACTCATACGCCACCCAAGTATTCATGCATGCAGAGCTGCCATCACGATTTATTTGCATATTTATTCCTGCCTTTATTCTGCCCGTTTAATTCTCAGGATGGTATTAAACATTAGCTGTCGCTTGGCGCTCTTTGGAACTGCAGCCATAAAGCAATCATCCTGACCGACTAAGAAGGCCAACTACTAATTCTTGCGACAGAAAAGCTCACCTGTGAACTGTCTGGCATACCAGTCGGAGAACCATCTGTTGAATTTGCACGTGCCCATTTTGAAATTAAACGTGTCCTGCATTCCAGGGTCTCTCTGGCCATCTCCCTAATAACTATTGTTCGGTGGAAGGGAGCAGTGTTGCCCATGAGAGCCAGTGTGGTGTAGTGGTTAAGAGCGGTAGACTCGTAATCTGGTGAACCGGGTTCGCGTCCCCGCTCCTCCACATGCAGCTGCTGGGTGACCTTGGGCCAGTCACACTTCTCTGAAGTCTCTCAGCCCCACTCACCTCACAGAGTGTTTGTTGTGGGGGAGGAAGGGAAAGGAGAATGTTAGCCGCTTGGAGACTCCTTCGGGTAGTGATAAAGTGGGATGTCAAATCCAAACTCTTCCTCTTCTTCTCATTGGCTGCAGAGGCTGTGGTCCACCATCATGTGCCTCTGCACCCAGCTCTGTTAAAACAACAGTTGTTTTAAAACAGGCATCCCCAAACTAATGCCCGCGGGCTGGATAAGGCCCAAGGGACTCATTTATCCAGCCCGCAGCAATGCCCGCCGCCCGCTCTTACTGGCGCAGTGCGGCTGCCCACTACTGGGTTGGAGGAGCACCGGAAATAGCTTGTGCGCATGCGCAGGCATTATTTCCAGTGCACATCCGGGTCGGAGGAGACCCGTGCACATGTGCACAAGCTATTCCGGTGCTCCTCCGACCCGGAAGTGCGCCGGGAATAGCGTGTGTGCATGTGTATGGGCGTGTGCTCCCCCAGCCTCCGGCCCGCCACACAAATGGCGCTGGAGACACCAGCCTGAGGCGCAGTAAGTTTGCTGATCCCTGTTTTAAAACCTAGAGCCCTCTGTTTTGAATTCAGCACTTAAAGGTACCAGATTTCTCTCTCTCTCTCTCTCTCTTTCTCTTTCTCTCTCTCTCACACACATATAATTTTCAAGTTGCATTTTCTACAGATCGGTTTCATTTCTTGTGAGACATTAGTGTTACGTACAGTGTTAGTGTTATGTACTGAGTTGAATAGGATTCAGAGTGCAGCAGTCTGATTGGTCCTAGAACAATAGGGTCCAGAATGCAGCAGTCTGATTGGTCCTAGAACAATAGGGTCCAGAATGCAGCAGTCTGATTGGTCCTAGAACAATAGGGTCCAGAATACAGCAGTCTGATTGGTCCTAGAACAATAGGGTCCAGAATGCAGCGGTCTGATTGGTCCTAGAACAATAGGGTCCAGAATGCAGCAGTCTGATTGGTCCTAGAACAATAGGGTCCAGAATGCAGCAGTCTGATTGGTCCTAGAACAATAGGGTCCAGAATGCAGCAGTCTGATTGGTCCTAGAACAATGCAGCAGTCTGTTTGGTCCGCAGGAGCCACCGAATCCAGCTCCAGGTGGAAGCGAATCCGCAACCTGATTGGCCTACAGGAGAATCCCAGAATTACCCAATCACGTGCGGCCCATTGTGTAAATAATGTATATAAAGCAGATATTTTAGGGGAACTTTCATACCTCACTACTATGAGCTGAATAAACAGCATGAAATCCACACTCGACTCTGAGTATATTTCAGTTAGGTTAGGAAGAAAAGAGGGGGAAAGGGGAATGGTGAGTGGGGTAGGGTCACAATGCTTCTATTCTTCTTCTTCTTAGTGTATGCGTGGGGTTTTGTGTCAGCGTCCCCTGTGTGGGTTCTCTTACTATTTGCTTGCTATCTTTCCTTGGTGGTGAGAGAGGTTGGGGGTAGCCTAAGGCAGTGTTTCCCAACCTTTTTTGGGCAAAGGCACACTTGTTTGATGAAAAAAATCTCAAGGCACACCACCATTACAGCCCTGTGACGTCAGCGCGCAGCGTCGCGCCGGGAGGGACGCACGAAAGTGTAAGTTTCAATTATTTTCCCTCCCCTCCTGTGTAAAGGGGAATGCACTCTGCTAAGTAAAGGCACTTGCCACAGCAGCGTCAACGTCACAGCACCCACCGGCACCCAAGAGAGAAGGGGTCTCAGCAGCCCTTTTGCCAGGAAGAGGAGCAAGAACGAGAGGAGGAGGAGGAAGAGGAAGAGGAAGAGAGTCCCCCCCCCAAAAAACATTCTCCTTTTGATCTTCCTTATTTGCAATTCCTCATTGCAAAACAGCGGTTGATATACAGCTGATTTTTTTGTTATTACAGTCCCCACCCCCTCACCTAGAAAAACACCACCTGTCAATTTTATTATTATTATTATTATTATTATTATTATTATTATTATTATTATTATTATTCCCCGCCACTCTGGGAGGCTGAAGCCCTTTAAGGCTTCCTTCTGTCCACTCTCTGTGAATTACCTGCCCGGAGCGGGTTTCGGGGGGGGGGCGCTGCTGCCGGTGTCCTCCCGGTGTCCTCCCCGTCGACACCGGCAGCATTTAACAACTTTAAAGATGTGCCCCCCCCCTGTAATTTCCATAACAGTTGGAAGGTCAAAAATATAACCTCCTATGACAACTCCTGCAACCCATGAGCTTTCAGACAAAGATCATGCATGGAGAAATGTAAAGATCTTTGGAAAGTATTGATCGAAACCACAGTAACAAACGAATCAATGTATCTTCAAGGGAAAGAATAAGTAGATCCATTTGCATATATAGCTCTGTAGGCTTAATTATATTCCATTGCTATTTTGTTATTGCTCTTTTCCTCTGCTTCTATTTATTTTTAATGCATGTAACCTTTTTATTCTCCCCCCCCCCCGCCAATTTAACTCCTTGTAATACTCTCACTAAAATATAAAGAAACAAGAAAGGAGATTCCCACAAAACATTAGGAAGGCCTTTCTGGTGGTGAGAGCAGTCAGACAGGGGAAGGGGCTTTTAGGGAGAGGTCGGGGGGGGCATCTGCCAGGGATGCTTTAGCTGTGAGTCCTGAATTGCTGGGGGTTGGACTGGATGACCTTTGGGTTCCTTCCACCTCTATGATTCCATGACCTTTAAGGGAAGTCACCTCCATCTTCCTCTCAGAGCAGATGCCCACAAGCCCTGAGCGGGAAGAGCCAGAGAGAGAGAGAGAGAGAGAGAGAGAGAGAGAGAGAGAGGAGGACATTCCTAAGAACAGGCAGCTCAGCTCTCGCCTCCCTCCAGGAACCAGAAAAGCCAGTTTAGGGCTCAGATCTTTCCCACAGGCCTTTCTGAGTTCTTCTCCGGGGACACCCCAGGATGGCCAGAGCGTCACAAGAACCGCACCAGACATTCACCTGACCCCAAATCTTTCCCCCTTCCTGGCCTGAGAGGCTGCAAATTCTACCTGCCTTCCCCCCTCCAATTGATCAACACACAGAGATGCAGGTGGCCAGGGACCCACCTGTGCACACCTGAGCCTGCAAGGGGCAGCCAAGCCCCCTTCACCGCCTGCCCCCCCCGCCAGCCCCCTCTCCCCTCCTCCCTAGGCGGCAGCTCCGCCATGACCACAAACGGCGGCGGCGGCAGCAGCCGCGCGCGGCCCGGGCTCCCCTCGCCGGCCGCGGGAGCCAAGGCGCGCGACGAGGGAGCCAAGGCGCGCGATAATTTTCTTAAATTGTCAGCGGCGCCCGGCAGAGCAGCCCTCTCGGCCACGGCAGCCCGGCTCTCCCAGCCCCCGGGGGCCGCCCTCCTCCCTCGCGCACCCGCAGTGTTCCCGCCCGGAGAGGCGGCGGCGGCAGCAGCAGCCGCGCGCGGCCCGGGCTCCCCTCGCCGGCCGCGGGAGCCAAGGCGCGCGACGAGGGAGAGCCGCGAGGCGGGCGCTGTGGACGGAAGCGCTGCCCGCCGAGCTCGCAGGCAGCCAGGCAGGCAGACGGCAAGAGCCCCGCGCTGGGCGGCCTCTCCTCGCCGCCGCCGCCCCGCCTCTCACCGCCCGACTCGCCCGCCTCCACGGAACACAAGGCAAAGTTCCACGGCACACTAGTGTGCCGCGGAACACCGGTTGGGAAACACTGGCCTAAGGTGTGGCTGGTTGTCTTTGGTTGGCCATAGTGAGATTTGTTTTGGGGTGTGAGTGGGGTGTGAGTGTGTTTGGATGATTCTTGTCGTTGTCTTATGGGGCTGTGTATGTGACAAAGGGGAACCACACCGGGGTGAAGGCATCTTCTTCTATTTGTCCCTGTGTCCGTTTCAGTTTATTGGTTGTTTTTTTTCTAGTAGGGCTGTTTCCCATACTATTTGGTGCCAGAGAGCATTTGAGAGATTTCCCCAGGCAATTGTTAAGCGGGACAGAGGCGAACCGACTTTCCCCGGGAATACATTAACGTTCATGCCTTCTTTGTGTAACATTCATAGCACATTCTTGGATCCTCCCATTGCCGTTTCTATGACAACAGGGCATAATTTCTCCGTGGGAAGGAGGCCTCTGATATCCAAGCATGCTTGCGCATATTACTTGCTCCAGGCTGGATGAGAAACTGTTAGGAAAAAAGAAGATCTGTGGTATTTAGTTACCTGGCACTGTGCAAGTATTACATTTGAACAGATTGCTTATTTCCATCATGTGGCTGTTCTTGGGGGGCCTCACCCCTCCACTGTGCAAGTTAAGCATGGGGGAGCATGCAGGCATGCAGAAAAACAACAGTTTCAGTCCCCTCCCCTTGCAAGCTGCTCCATTTCTCCTGTTAATAATTCCTGGATGCGCAGAAAAGGCACTGTGCCCAGGGAAGTAGCGAGGCTGTGGAATAGCACACTCCTCGCCAAAGATGAGTTGCTGAGTTTGGCAGACAGATAATAGCAAAGAGAGCAACACAACAGTTTTAGTCCAGCATCAGAGCACCGGACAGCACTATGTTGGAGCTGATGGCAGATAAAAGGCTACCCAGCTAGACCTAAAACACAGAAAACCTGGAATATTGTTTCAGCAACAGTCAGAGAACTATGGTGGAACAGCTGGGGAACCATAAGGAAAATCATCTATCAGTATCAGGTTGAAATAAAAAAATTCCTTCCAGTAGCACCTTAAAGACCAACTAAGTTAGTTCTTGGTATGAGCTTTCGTGTGCATGCACACTTCTTCAGATACACTGAAACAGAAGTTGCCAGATCCTTCTATATAGTGAGAAGGTGGGGAGGGGTATTACTCAGAAGGGTGGTGGGAATGGGTGATTGGCAGATAGCTGAGATGAGCCTGTTGACGACTCTTAACGACTGCAATAGGTCTTACAGGAAAAGGCAAGGGGTGAGAAGGTGAAAAATGGCTTAGTCATGTATAATGAGATAAGAATCCAATGTCTCTGTTCAGACCAGGTCTCTCCATGGTTTTAAAACCATGCCTTTTAAAACCTCACCCCTTGCCTTTTCCTGTAAGACCTATTGCAGTCGTTAAGAGTCGTCAACAGGCTCATCTCAGCTATCTGCCAATCACCCATTCCCACCACCCTTCTGAGTAATACCCCTCCCCACCTTCTCACTATATAGAAGGATCTGGCAACTTCTGTTTCAGTGTATCTGAAGAAGTGTGCATGCACACGAAAGCTCATACCAAGAACTAACTTAGTTGGTCTTTAAGGTGCTACTGGAAGGAATTTTTTTATTTTGACTATGGCAGACCAACACGGCTACCTATCTGTATCAGGTTGAAGTTATGGAAGTAATCTTACAGCCCTGGAACATTATAATCACAAATAAGAAGACTAGGAAACATTACTTTTACTGTATCTTCATTCATTGGAATTGTTCCCTACAAATTAGTGCAAGGACCAATTTCTTACTTTCGCAAGCTGTGTGCTCTGCAAACCTGGCTTCCTGCTTCAAGCACAAAGGTATCCCATGGATAAAGTTATTTGTCTTTCAATGGATTATCACCATGCCACGCGGAGATACGGCAATGCTACTAAGAGTGGTTTTAAGGGACGCGGGTGGCGCTGTGGGTTAAACCACAGAGCCTAGGACTTGCCGATCAGAAGGTTGGCAGTTCGAATCCCCATGACAGGGTGAGCTCCCGTTGCTCGGTCCCTGCTCCTGCCAACCTAGCAGTTCGAAAGCACGTCAAAGTGCAAGTAGATAAATAGGTGCTGCTCAAGCGGGAAGGTAAACGGCGTTTCCGTGCACTGCTCTGGATCGCCAGAGGTGGCTTAGTCATGCTGGCCACATGACCAATAAAGTGAGATGAGCACCGCAACCCCAGAGTCGGTCAAGACTGGACCTAATGCTCAGGGATCCCTTTACCTTTACCTAAGAGTGGTTTTCAGACCCCCTTCCATATTGTATGCTAAGGAAGCCCTGTGCATCTCCCACTTGCAAAAGCTTGGGTAGGCATAAGCAGACGCAGCCCTTCAGATGTTTTGGGACTACAACGCCCATCATCCCTCACCACTGGTCCTGTTAGCTAGGGATGATGGGCGTTGTAGTCCCAAAAACATCTGGAGGGCTGAGTTTGCCTATGCCTGGCTTGGGGGCATGCTGTAGGGCGCATACACCATTTCTATGGCACATTAGTTAGATCATGGTCAGTGGACTGGTTTGCACATCACGCCAAGGCAAACCATGGCTTAGCATGAATGTGTGAGCATGTGGGCTCCTGGAGAGGAGATTACAGCTGTTTTCCTCTTTCCCCATCATTCTCCTATGACCAGGAAGATAAGTCATGGTTTGGTGTAGTGTGTCATCTGTTTTGCCTATCCTGGAGAAACCATGAGCTATAAACCATAGGGCAAACCTTGGTTGCAGCTCATGGTTAGTATGGAGAAAGCTAACCTATGAGCCCAGGTTATGGTGACATGCTGACAGTCAAACCTTAGCTGAACTGACTGCAGAGCAGCAGAAAAAAATACCAAAAGGAGCAAAGCAGCTGAAATCTCCTCCCAGAATCTGCTTATTTGCACGAAGCCATGGTTTGGCTAAACATGATGTACAAACCAAATTAGTATAAAAAGCAAGTGAAATTAAGCACGGCCTGTTGAAGGGAAAGATCAGTAGTGATGATTAACTGTCATTAAGGCAGGACTTGTGCTATAAGTGTACAGTGGTACCTCGGGTTACATACGCTTCAGGTTACATACGCTTCAGGTTACAGACTCCGCTAACCCAGATATAGTACCTCAGGTTAAGAACTTTGTTTCAGGATGAGAACAGAAATTGTGCAGCGGCGGTGCAGCGCCAGCAGGAGGCCCCATTAGCTAAAGTGGTGCTTCAGGTTAAGAACAGTTTCAGGTTAAGAACGGACCTTCAGAACGAATTAAGTACTTAACCTGAGGTACCACTGTACTTTTATTTTCCCAGGCCTTTCTCTAATTTAGTTTCTAACAACCTAATCCTAGACATATCTAATCACAAGTAAAGGTAAAAAGGTAAAGGACCCCTGGATGGTTAAGTCCAGTCAAAGGCAACTTTGGGGTGTGACGCTCATCTCGCTTTCAGGCCGAGGGAGCCAGCGTTTGTCTGCAAACAGCTTCCCGGGTCATGTGGCCAGCATGACTAAACTGTTTATGGTGCAACGGGACACCATGACGGAAGCCAGAGCACACAGAAACGCTGTTTACTTTCCCGCCACAGTGGTACCTGTTTATCTACTTGCACTGGCGTGCTTTCAAACTGCTAGGTTGGCAGGAGCTGGGACAGAGCAACAGGAACTCACCCCATCATGCGGATTTGAACTGCTGACCTTCCGATTGGCAAGCCCAAGAGGTTCAGTGGTTTAGACCACAGCGCCACCAGCGTCCCTTGTCACAAGTAAACCCCAAGGAGGTCAATAGGGTTTCAGCCTACATCAGCTTTCATCTCTGCCAATTGATTTCATGCTGTTTTTGTGCATCTATAACGGTTACTGCTTTCATTCTATGTTGTATTTTTAAACTTGTTTTTATAATCTATTAACGCAAGTTGCCCTTTATTGAAGAATGGACTATTAATGTGTCCATCAAACACACAAACAAAGGGAAGCTTCTCCTCCATTACTGTCCTTTTGATTAAAGAAGCCCTAATAAGCTTTCAAGAAACTTTGTTCTCATGTAAACACTTACAATCTTAGTTGGCTATAGGTGCGTTCATGCAATTTTCCATTTGTACATTGTGTGAAGGAGGAAGCATGATGTTCTTTGGCAGCATGCATAAACCTTTCCGAAAGCTTTGTCTAAAACCTGATTAGAATCAGCAGGAATGTCGCAGGTAATTCTCATTTCCTTCCATAACAGGGACTATTACATTAATGAAAGCTTCAGTCTGCGTACCATAGACTGTTTGTTGACTTCAGTGTATTGATTGCTACTGATCAAACCATTTAAGCTTTGCTCAATAAATTATTGCCCATAGTCCATTCATCCTGTTGAAATCTCCAGTGCATTATTCTAATCCTGGCAGCAAAGCCAGCTTTCTTCAATTCTTTTGGCAATAATAAACATCTTGATTGATGATTATGAGCTGTCATCATTTAGTACTCCTGTTCCACCCTGCTGCATGGTCAGATTGTCAATGCTGAACAATTAATTCCAATGTGGTATATTAAAAAAAACAACAAACAAGGTCAATGTATGATAGATCAGTACTTCCTAAATCCAAATCATTTGAACGCAAACTTTGTACCAAAAAACAAAACCTGTTTGGAAGAAAGCAGACATACCTATCACGATGAGCGCAATTATAAATAGAATTTGTCCTTCCCCAAGAGAAATAACCTGATTAGGAGAATGTGTTCTGCTACAGGAGCCATTCTACACATGGCATGCTAATGTAGCGAGATGGAGCAAACGATCACATTAATAGATTTGTCTCTGCAGTAATGTAATGAGGCAAAAGGAGAAGACAACCAATGAGATCAGGTGGGGGGAGGGATTTCCAGGCTTCATGTCATCGGCCACATTGATCACAATGGAGCATAGTGTTCTGAGCGCTTTGAGTCTGCCTGCCCATTTAGCCAAGCTGTTTACTAACTGGACACCAGCCCAAAGCTATGACTGGGAAGCAGTGACGAGGTCAGATCATTTACATTTTGGCCCTTTCACTTCAGCTCTTTTTTCATTTGCGGATGGATGCTAATGTTTTTAACGGGTTGTTACATTCTGTTGAGGGATGTGGGTGGAGCTGTGGGTTAAACCACGGAGCCTAGGACTTGCTGATCAGAAGGTCGGTGGTTCGAATCCCCGTGATGGGGTGAGCTCCCGTTGCTCGGTCCCTGCTCCTGCCAACCTAGCAGTTCTAAAGCACGTCAAAGTGCAAGTAGATAAATAGGTACCGCTGCAGCGGGAAGGTAAACGCGTTTCCGTGCACTGCTCTGGTTCTCCAGAAGTGGCTTAGTCATGCTGGCCACATGACCCGGAAGCTCTACGCCGGCTCCCTTGGCCAGGAAAGTGAGATGAGTGCTGCAACCCCTGAGTCGGTCACGACTGGACCTAATGGTCAGGGGTCCCTTTACCTTTACCTCTACCTTGACATTCTGTTGGCTCAAACCAACAGTCCGTGTCAGGGACCAGGCTGAGGAGGACTGCACTGAGGAGGAACGGTGGGAGCCACCCCCTCCGCCTGCTCCTACTCCTGAATTTTCCCAGGATCAGGAGGACAGTATAGATTTGGAATAGTGGTTTGCAGAGGGGCACAGTTCAGAAGGCAGAAGCTGGGAAATACCGGATGGGGAACAACTAAGAGAATAAACACTGGAAGAGAGAGAGTTAACAGATTCACAGTCATTGGACAGAATTCCTCCGCTCTCCCCAAGATCGAGAAGTGTTCAGAAAGTCTCAGAACAGAAAGCGCAGAGGGTACAAGCTCAGATTAGAAGACGTAGGAGTAACGGAGATTAATAGGGACGGAGGGGTGGGGGAGGGTCCTTAATTGGGAACATCACCATTCTAGGAGATGAGTCTTTTGTTCTCTCACTGTGATTATTAAAGAATCTAACAAATGCAAGACGTTCGTTTCGTTTGATCCTTTGTTTACTGCCATGGAGGAGAAAGCAGATCCCCCAAAGCCTGATAATCCATCTAGTTCAGCATTTTGTTCCATGCCATGGGAGGTTTGGCCCTCATCAGGGGAGGCACACTGGCTCTGAATCTGGTGGCTGCATACAGCCAGAGAGTAACCATCGAAAGACTCCATCCCAAGGGTAGTTAATGAGCAAATCACATTGGCCATCTCCAAGGTGGACCAAAGGTGTGTTGGGCACAAATGTGCGAATGAAGAAGAAGAAGAAGAAGGAGAAGAGGAGGAAGAGGAGGAAGAGGAGGAGTTTGGATTTGATATCCCGCTTTATCACTACCCTAAAGAGTCTCAAAGCAGCTAACAATCTTCTTTCCCTTCCTACCCCACAACAAACACTCTGTGAGGTGCGTGAGGCTGAGACACTTCAGAGAAGTGTGACTGGCCCAAGATCACCCAGCAGCTGTATGTGGAGGAGTGGGGAAGCGAACCCGGTTCACCAGATTACGAGTCCACCGTTCTTAACCACTACACCACACTGGCTCTCCCAAACATGTGTAGTAACAATCACATCTTTATTCCCAACATTCTCATAGCTTCTTCCCCCCACCCTCTCCTCCCCCATTGCTATCGTTCCCTATCAGTCAAGCATTCTGGAAAATAGAATGTGCAGAATCGGACTACAGAAGCTTATAGTAGATCAATTTCCAGGTACAGAGAGGGAAGGAAATCTGCCACTATTTGGATGAACAACTTCTCGCTGGAAATGATGGGAGTTCCTTTCAATTTATTGGGATGGAATCTCTGAGACGGAATGCTGATTCCCTATTCGTATACATTTCTGGTTTATTTCACTGGCAATTTGGCCCCCACCCTCCCTGTCCATCTCTGCGAAAAATCACTGTCAGTCTGAAAGCTCAGCTTTCCTCAGACTGATGACATTCACTTTCACAGGTCACTAACCACACCGACTGTATTTCCTTTGCTGTTAAATGCCAATAGATTGAGAGACAACAATATACTCTGAAAACTATACATGGCTGGCAGAGTCATTTCTACAGGGTAGTAGTAATCGGTTGTAAAATCACCAAGAAAGTGATGCATTTGGAAGCAGCCGCTGGGCTCTGTATATTAATATACACAGAAGGGTTATTCAAACTGGCAGTATTTGTAGAGTCAATACTAGCAGACAGCTTTGTTTCTTTGCTCCAGTAGCAGTTTGCTGCTATTCGTCTCTCGTTGCCGTGGAGTGACTGGTTATTTTAAATCTACCTGAGAGCCGGAATAAGTCTCGACATTAAACAACTTTTAAAAGTTTAAAATTCAGATTTTGATGTCAATGTTTGGCCTTTTAATCCAGCATTTGAAATTTTAGAATAAGGATTTGACATACAGTGGTACTTCTGGATGTGAACGGGATCCGTTCTGGAGCCCCATTCACATCCTGAAGTGAATGCAACTCGCGTCTGCACGTCTGCGCGGATCGCGATTCGCCGCTTCTGCACATGCGTGTGATGTCATTTTGAGCATCTGCACATGTGCAAGCGGCGAAACCTGGAAGTAACGCGTTCTGTAACCTGAAAGCGCTCAACCGGAAGCTACTTCAACCCGAGGTATGAAGAAATGGAGGCAGTGAGAGATTTTACTTTCTTGGGCTCCTTGATCACTGCAGATGGTGACAGCAGCCATGAAATTCAAAGATGCCTGCTTCTTGGGAGAAAAGCAATGACAAACCTAGACAGCATCTTAAAAAGCAGAGACATCACCTTGTCAACAAAGGTCTGTATAGTTAAACCTATTGTTTTCCCAGTAGTGATGTATGGAAGTAAGAGCTGGACCATAAAGAAGGCTGATCGCCAAAGAATTGATGCTTTTGAATTATGGTCAGCACCCATGGACTGCAAGAAGATCAAACCTCTCCATTCTGAAGGAAATCAGCCCTGAGTGCTCACTGGAAGGACAGATCGTGAAGCTGAGGCTCCAATATTTTGGCCACCACATGAGAAGAGAAGTCTCCCTGGAAAAGACCCTGATGTTGGGAAAGATTGAGGGCACAAGGAGAAGGGGACGGCAGAGGACGAGATGGTTGGACAGTGTTCTCGAAGCTACCAACACGAGTTTGACCAAACTGCGGGAGGCAGTGGAAGACAGGAGTGCCTGGCGTGCTCTGGTCCATGGGGTCACGAAGAATTGGACACGACTAAATGACTAAACAACAACAGCAATGACTGTACCAGTTTGAAATTAAGCTGTTGGGGTTGGTTAAATGCATAAATAAATTTAATAGACAATGTTCTAAGTTTCATGTGAAGACCTCTAATAGGTACTGTTATTTTATTACATGTTGGAGCAGTGGCGTAGCGTGGGGCTGCAGGGGGGGCCGGCCGCACCGGGCGCAACATCTGGGGGTTAGGGTTAGGGGGCGCAAATCCACGGGTTAGGGGGTGCAAATTACTTGCCTTGCCCCGGGTGCTGACAACCCACGCTACGCCACTGTGTTGGAGCTCAGATACTGTCATGTTTGGGCTGCTGCATGTTAAGGTGTCAGTTAGTGACTCCTACTGCATATCAGGTGTCAAATACTCACTACATATCACTGTTTGCCAGAGGGTGGTGCTGATAATGCCAAGGTTGCAGGTTCGATCCCCGCAAGGGACAGCTGCATATTCCTGCATTGCAGAGGGTTGGACTAGATTATCCTCAGGTTACCTTCCAACTCCACCTATGATTCTATATGCAACATGTGAGATATCAAAAGGGTCTGCTGTGAAGTATTTCAAGGTTGGCAATGACTTTTGTTAAATACACCACCATTGGCACTTTGCCCCATAATCGTTAGCAGGAGCATACTTGCTCAACAATGTGTTATATAGAAAGAAACCTTTGCAAAATTAAAGCTAAAATTGCACACACTTTTGGATAATCTGCTGACACATGAGCAAAGAATGTCTTTCAGTCAATGGGTAAATTTGCCCAAACACACAATATGCTATTGAGCTAGGATGCTGTTGTCAGATTCTTCCAGGTAGTGAATTGCTACGGCATGCCAGCTGTTAAGATATTGTCAAAAAGTTCCAGATCTTTGCAAGTCAAATGTGGATGCTGAATCGCATCTTCAATGAATATTATCAGTTCATCTTTGGGTACCCAGAGAACATTTCCCATCAACATTCATCAGCGTACGCGGAGTAGTGGTTTGAGGAGAATACTTTTGGCAAATGAGTTTCAGCTCTAATCTGCACACGGATGGGTCAGTCTGTTGCCCTCACAACTTGTGACATCTATATCATCACTCCCAGACGAGATGTGTTCTGACAACCGACTCACATAGCAACATCAGTTACAGATCTAGCTATGTTACTGGAAGGCCAGCTAATCTTAAAGGAGAGCTCAGACCTGGCCGCTTTGTCGCTAGGAGGACTATTCTGCTTTGTAAATAACTCAAAATTGAGAGACACTTTTTCATATGGAACATCGTAGAATTGTAGCATTGGAAGGGACACCAAAGGTCATCTAGTCCAACTCCCTGCAGTACTGGAACTTCAACCAGATCATACATAGCAGATGGCCACCCAACCTCTGCTTAAAAACTTCCAAGGAACGGAAATCCACCACCTCCCAAGGGAGTCTGTTCCCCTGCTGATCAGCTCTTGCTGTCAGAAAATTCTTCCTTGATGTTTAGTCAGTGAAATATACTCGGAGTCAAGAGTGGATTTTATGCTCTTTATTCAGCTCATAGTGGTGAGGAGGAATGGAAGTTCCCCCAAGATGTCTGCTTTATATACATTATTTACACAATGGGCCCCACGTGATGGGCTAATTCAGGGATTCTCCTGTAGGCCAATCAGGTTGTGGAGTCACTTCTACCTGGAGCTCCTGTGGACCAATCATACTGCTGCGTTGTTCTAGGACCAATCAGACTGCTGCATCTTGGATCCTATTGTTCTAGGACCAATCAGACTGCTGCATTTTGGATCCTATTCAACTCAGTATGTAACAGTCAGACTCTCCTTTCTTCTAACTTGAATCCATTGCTTCAGGTCCTAGCCTCCGGAGCAGGAGAAATCAAGTCAGCAGTTTTAAGAAAATGATCATTTAAGGAAATGATCAAAAATAGCCTCCTTAACATTTTGTGGACATTTTGGTTGGTCCTTATGACATAAAGGTGTTGCTGAATTGCGTGTTTTGGAATGTGGGTTTTAAAATGGGTTTCTGCCGTTGTATTCTGCACTTTTGTCGCGTTCCCTGTCTGATTGCTTTCATCCCCCGATGTGTCTCTCTTGCTTTCAGTCAACGAAAGCGTGGATGTCAACTTGAGTCAATCTCCACTTGAGTTAAAGATGGTGCATTGGAACCAAGAGGCATGGAGATGAATGTCATCAAGCATAACACATCGCTGTGTTGACAAGGGTTTGTCAAGGGGGGGAATGAAGGAAATTAATTCTCTTGCAACATATGGGTTTCACTAACAGGGTGTGTGCTGTGACAGCCATTTGGGGCTGAGCTACGCTTTCTTTTCTATACCCCACATTCACAAGCTTATGCTTAAGACCCAATCTAAAAGTATTTAACATTTATAAAATAAATGTAAATAGCAGCAGCAGCAGCAACAACAACACATTTCTGCAGTTTTGAAAAGGTTTCTAATTTCATGTTGAATCCAACAACTAATTGTGGGGATCTATTCCTTTCTTAGGGACACGGGTGGCGCTGTGGGTAAAAGCCTCAGTGCCTAGGACTTGCCGATCGAAAGGTCGGTGGTTTGAATCCCCGCGGCGGGGTGCGCTCCCGTTGCTCGGTCCCAGTGCCTGCCAACCTAGCAGTTTGAAAGCACCCCTGGGTGCAAGTAGATAAATAGGGACCGCTTACTGGCGGGAAGGTAAACGGCGTTTCCGTGTGCTGCGCTGGATCGCCAGATGCAGCTTTGTCACGCTGGCCACGTGACCCGGAAGTGTCTCCGGACAGCACTGGCCCCCGGCCTCTTAAGTGAGATGGGCGCACAACCCTAGAGTCAGACACGGCTGGCCCGTACGGCAGGGGTACCTTTACCTTTATTCCTTTCTTGGGGACACGGGTGGTGCTGTGGGCTAAACCACAGAGCCTAGGACTTGCCGATCAGAAGGTCGGCGATTCGAATCCCCGTCACAGGGTGAGCTCCCGTTGCTCAGTCCCTGCTCCTGCCAATCTAGCAGTTCGAAAACACGTCAAAGTGCAAGTAGATAAATAGGTACCGCTCTGGTGGGAAGGTAAACAGCATTTCTGGTTCGCCAGAAGCGGCTTAGTCATGCTGGCCTCATGACCCGGAAGTTATACGCCGGCTCCCTCGGCCAATAAAGCAAGATGAGTGCCGTAACCCCAGAGTTGGTCACGACTGGACCTAATGGTCAGGGGTCCCTTTACCTTTATTCCTTTCTCAATGTTCATGTTATGAGCAAATTACAAAGTAATTCTGCCTGATTTCATCCCTGCACAATGCAATGGCATGGCCGGAGCATGACACTACCAATATCCACAAATACTTACAATCCAGCCTATTTTGTTGGAGCAGTTACTAACTCCTGCTGCATATCAGCTCTCAGATATTCACAACATATTAACTGCATATACTACAAGTGATATATTAAGAGGGACTGCTGCCATATATTCCGGGGGGG
Organism: Podarcis liolepis; assembly: GCF_965112155.1. Taxonomy (NCBI): domain Eukaryota; kingdom Metazoa; phylum Chordata; class Lepidosauria; order Squamata; family Lacertidae; genus Podarcis; species Podarcis liolepis. The sequence goes on from NC_139563.1 coordinate 46,232,561, forward strand.
GGGGGGAGCTTTGACTTTTGTTACATGCACCCCAATGAATGGTCTATACCAGTTTGTTCTTTAGAAATCTTTTAACTGATGAATCTTAAATATCTTCATCCTGTGTATTTCCATCTCATGAGTGAAATTATGCTCCTAGCTTGAGATCTAAAATGTAGGATTAATAGGACCGACTATGAAGCTGAGGCTCCAATACTTTGGCCACCTCATGAGAAGAGAAGACTCCCTGGGAAAGACCCTGATGTTGGGAAAGATGGAGGGCACAAGGAGAAGGGGACGACAGAGGACGAGATGGTTGGATAGTGTCTTTGAAGCTACCAGCATGAGTCTGACCAAACTGCGGGAGGCAGTGGAAGACAGAAGAGCCTGGCATGCTCTGGTCCATGGGGTCACGAAGAGTCGGACACAACTAAACGACTAAACAACAACAACAACAACATTTATAGATAAGTCGCAGAATGGAAAAGTGGGGGAAATATGTTGTGCGCACCCCAATCTCTGCACAGCACAATATTCCTGGGATTCCAGGTGCTTACCCGGGGTTCATGTTTCCTTTTGGGAACGAGGCACAGTGAAGACTGTAGTGTCCTTATGATATATGGTTTATTCATATACATATATACAACCTGAACCTACGATGGAGGGTTTCACAGCATTAACACCCCCAAAGGGTCTTAATTCTCCCACAACCTTGAATTCAAACATTGTGCTCTGCCTCTCCAGCTTTCTAGCTTGCTGCTTTCCTTCTGGGTCTCATACCTGCAAACTCTGCTCTAAAAACTCTGCCTTTCAAACTATCTAGGAGTTGAAGAAGGGGCTCCACACATTTCACATCTGGCACACAGACCCCTTTCCTTTGTTCTCTTAATGGCCCACTCCCCAGACCTCAACAGGAACCTTGCTGGCTTATATTTTAACACTTGCTGCATCCAGGGATTCAGAAAGCTAGCCTGACTTGATTAGCTTTTAACACTTGCTGGATTTGGGGGTTAAAGGGGGTCCGGCACCCACAAACTCATAACAACATTTTCCATACTCTGTTTCCTTTTATGTAAACTCAGATGTTGTACAAAATAATAGTAAGAGCAACATAAGCCCTTTCAATAAATAAATTTGTAACGCCAATAAGTAACTTCATAAAGTAAAAAGAAGGGAAAAAAACTATGTTGTATATGAAACCCAGCAGTAATTCCATCAAACCCTCATTATTCCAACTCCCCACTGCCAGCTTTTATCCTCCTTTAGGGACTTTTGAGAGCAATCTTGGCTTTTTGATATTTTTTTTTAATTGGCTCTTTTTTTCAGATGTCCAAATTGCCCAAGGGTCTTCTGATTGATATTAGCTAGCGAATACATGCCAACCCCTCTTCCATTCTTCTTAATTCCCAATTACGATCAGATCATATTAAAAGCGTTTTGCTCATTGAGCCAGTCGGAGGTCAAGCATCAAAGCGGAATGGCTCTGGCGTTTGAAGTGTCTTCAATTACACTCGCAGGACGACTTAGCATAAGGAAGCAGCAGAGGCTGTGCCAAAGACGTCTCGCTTCAGCAAAAGCAACGCAGCAGTACATTTGTCCAAGGTGTGTGCCGCTGTGGTTTGAATGATGGTGTGTGCCACAATCGAGGTGTGTGTGGCAGTCCTTAGAGGATACTTTGTTGTTGTTGTTGTTTAGTTGTTTAGTCGTGTCTGACTCTTCGTGACCCCATGGACCAGAGCACGCCAGGCACTCCTGTCTTCCACTGCCTCCCGCAGTTTGGTCAAACTCATGCTGGTAGCTTCTGTCCAACCACCTCGTCCTCTGTCCTCCCCTTCTCTTTGTGCCCTCCATCTTTCCCAACATCAGGGTCTTTTCCAGGGAGTCTTCTCTTCTCATCAGGTGGCCAAAGTATTGGAGTCTCAGCTTCAGGATCTGTCCTTCCAGTGAGCACTCAGGGCTGATTTCCTTCAGAATGGATAGGTTTAATCTTCTTGCAGTCCATGGGACTCTCAAGAGTCTCCTCCAGCACCATAATGCAAAAGCATCAATTCTTCGGCGATCAGCCTTTTTTATGGTCCAGCTCTCACTTCCATACATCACTACTGGGAAAACCATAGCTTTTACTATACGGACCTTTGTTGGCAAGGTGATGTCTCTGCTTTGTAAGATGCTGTCTAGGTTTCTCTAGCAGGATACTAGTTTGGGGCAAATGAGGTACTGCTCCCTGAACCTAGTGGTGCGGCAATAAAACGGCTAGCCTTTGCAAACTTCCACTCTCTGCAGCACTAATGGGTAGGGATGGGCGATGTATCGATACATCGTCCAGGACTGGTTTCAGAGCCAGATTGCGATGGTCATTAGAGATTTTTGACCAGGTGAGATATATTCGCACAGGGCTGAGAGACACCCCCACTGAAACCCTGAGGAGCTGTGGCCGGTTAGTGTAGACATTTTTTAAAAAATGAAATCATTTTTATTTGATTTTACGAATATAAATTTATAACCACACCAAATATACATCCATATAATAATAATAATAATAATTTATTATTTGTACCCCGCCCATCTGGCTGGGCTTCCCCAGCCACTCTGGGCGGCTTCCACAGAAACTAAAAAAACACTAAAATATCATACATTAAAAACTTCCCTGAACAGGGCTGCCTTAAGATGTCTTCTGAATGTCAGGTAGTTGTTTATCGCTTTGGCATCTGATGGGAGGGCGTTCCACAGGGCGGGCGCCACTACCGAGAAGGCCCTCTGCCTGGTTCCCTGTAGCTTTGCTTCTCGCAAATATAAAGAGATTACTCTGAATCTCGGGACTTCCCCCTACCCCCTCCATGGGTCCTATTGTCAACATTTTCAACTGCATATTATTTAGTAATCTATATTTTATATCTATCTATATTGTCCATAGTATTTGTTACATTACAAGTGAGATTAAAATCCTGCTAATGTTTTAATCTGCTTACAATGGTCTCCTAAATAAATTATAAACTTTCCTCATTCTTTCTTGAATTTCTTGTCTTCTTGCCCCTGAGTTTTCTGGTCAGTTTTGCCATTTCAGCGTAGTCTAACAGCTTGGTTTGCCATTCCTCTCTGGTAGGAACTCTTTCTTCTTTTCATCTCTGGGCTAGTAGCATCCTTGCTGCTGTTGTCACATACATGAAAAGTCTTTTCTGTTCCTTTGGGACATTGGTACCTATAATTGCTAATAAAAAGGCTTCTGGTTTTGTTTTTTGTACAAAAGTTATTTTAAACATTTTTTTCATTTCATTATATATCATTTCCCAGAAAGCCTTTATTACCTTACACGACCACCACATATGATAAAAGGTACCTTCTTTTTCTTTAGTGTAGACCTTACAGTTGTACCTTGGTTGATGAACGCCTTGCGACTCAAACGTTCTGGCTCCCGAATGCTGCAAACCCAGAAGTGTTTCGGTTTGTGAACGTTCTTTGGAACCCGAACATCCAATGTGGGTTCCGGGGCTTCTGATTGGCTGCAGGAGCTTCCGTTGGGCCCCTTCCAGTGCTACAGTTCTATGATTCTTTTTTAAAAATTAGTTTTTGTTAAAGATCTTTTGTGTTACGAAACAAACCGATAAACAGGGAAAGGTATTTATCGTCTCCACTTTCAATTCATAGTCTTTTTCACAGTTTATTTACATTTAGTGAGAAACAGTTTTGTCTTAGACATCTTGCAGTTGGGGGGAAAGAGAGAGGGGGGAGAGATGGGGGTATTGTTCTTTCATTCTATTGCCTAGTGTTATTGTAGGTGGCGCTGTGGGTTAAACCACAGAGCCTAGGACTTGCCGATCAGAAGGTTGGCGGTTTGAATCCCCACGACGGGGTGAGCTCCCGTTGCTCAGTCCCTGCTTCTGCCAACCTCGCAGTTCGAAAGCATGTCAAAGTGCAAGTAGATAAATAGGTACCGCTCCAAACAGGAAGGTAAACGGCGTTTCTATGTGCTGCTCTGGTTTGCCAGAAGCGGCTTAGTCATGCTAGCCACATGACCCGGAAGCTGTATACCGGCTCCCTCGGCCAATAAAGCGAGATGAGCGCCGCAACCCCAGAGTCGGCCACGACTGGACCTAATGGTCAGGGGTCCCTTTACCTTTACCTTTACCTTTACCCGTGGATATGTTGTGTGTGTGTGTGTGTGTGTGTGTGTGTGTGTGTGTGTGTGTGTGTGTAGAGATGATAGAGATAGAGATAGAGATAGAGATAGAGATAGAGAGAGAGAGAGAGAGAGAGAGAGAGAGAGAGAGAGAGAGATTAGGGGGTCCCAAGCTTGGTTGGTTACAATTCTATGATTCTGTGATCTTTAAAAAAATTGTTTCCTCCCTCTCTATACAAAGAAAGTGGGGCAGCAGCAGTAGGTGCACCTGGGGGAAGGATTATATATTACTGAACAGCAGTCCTGAAGGCTATCATCTCAGGCTGCTGGGAAACAAAGTCTGCAGCCCTCCTGAGTGGTATAATTGACAGGCGTTAAGGCGAAGTCACAGCAGGAAGAGACAGATATTGCAGGGAGAGGGCTTCGCAAGTGTCACTTCCTTCGCCCTCCTGCCACGCGTTTCTCCTCTTCCCTTGCCTCCTATCATCCATTTTGATCAGCTCTTCCAGGGACCCTGCGTTTGCCCTCCTTGTCAGAGACCCAGCCCTGGGGAACAGGAACTCAAGCACCCTGTCATTGGACTGTCAAGTCCTGTGTTGTTTCTGAAACACGAAGAAGAGCCAGCGTCTTGATTTGGGCTGAGCTGGAAGCTTCAGGCACCGCTAATTGGAAATCCTTTGGGTTTATCTTCGCTTTTGCTCCCCAGAAAAATGAGATCACAGGGGTGGGAAGGAGAGGCAAGCATCCCGCCAAAATAAGCAGCTGGCCCCACTTGCCCCCCACTTTCTGAACTGTCATTAACCTATGCTGTTATTTTTCTTTCTCAACCACAGAGAAATATACTTTGCTCCTTCTGTGCCTCCTCTCCCATAATTTTTATTATTATTCTGGTGCTGCCGCTGTCTGAGACGGAATGATCAGAATATTTTCCTTGTCTAACCAGAGACTTTGATTCTAGTCCAGCACTTTAACCACTGCGCCTCACTGCTCCTACCTTTCAGCACTCGGTCTGGCAAATAAATAAATGATTGACAAGCTCTTGTGTGTCCCCTGCCCAAATTTATTGAACTTATTTTCAATGCTGTTGACATATACCGTATTTTTCGCTCTATAAGACGCACCAGACCACAAGACGCACCTAGTTTTTGGAGGAGGAAAACAAGAAAAAAAAATATTCTGAATCTCAGAAGCCAGAACAGCAAGAGGGATCGCTGCGGAGCGAAAGCAGCAATCCCTCTTGCTGTTCTGGCTTCTGGGATAGCTGCGCAGCCTGCATTCGCTCCATAAGACGCACACACATTTCCCCTTACTTTTTAGGAGGGAAAAAGTGAGTCTTATAGAGCAAAAATTACAGTAATTTTTCATTTGTACTGCTTCATTTTGGCTTACAATGGCTTCCTTCGGTGTGCTCTTAGGCTCCCTCACAGATCAGTTGGTAGCACATGAGACTCTTAATCTTGGGGTTGTGGGTTCGAGCCCCACATTGGGCAAAAGATTCCTGCATTGCAGGGGGTCAGGCTAGATGACCTTTGGGTCTCTTCCAACTACTGCTGTGGTTTGGTTCCTCCACTGCAAACCTTCTGTCTTTCATGCTTTCTTCAATACAGCAACAATAGTGTCTGAATCCAGCGGCGAAAATGCGTCGGGCAGTTGTTACCCCTCGGCCAGGTAAAATCCAGTGCTCGATCAGTCGTCAAGCGACTGGCATTGATTCCCCTGCGGTTGAATGTGGCCCATGCTGAGGGGAAACAAGCACAGGAAGGCCTAGGGAGCTTGATGTGAATTGCAACAGACAGTGACCCCGGTTAACAAAGAATATTGTGGCATCAGATAGCTGGGGCGAAAATTCAATGCACTTCCATGGAGTAAGCCGCCGAAAACATAGCTTATACTGACCTCTAGAGGTTGACAAGAAATGTTGGCACACAACATTTCCGTAAATGCCAGTCTGGTGGAGGTCTCCGTTCAGTTGCTGCAGAAACAGCAGTGACCTTACAAACCGGCTGCCTTATTATGAAATAAGGTTTGGAAATGCGTCCAACGTCACCCTGTTGAATCTCTTGGCTCTTTGGCCTCTTGATTACAGACCTCCATGTATGATATATTAAGTGTAGAAATAGGAGAGGGTTCATTCGTATTGCGTTCTAGGTTTCCCAACTTTGGGTCTCCAGCTGTTTTTGGACTACAACTCCCACATCATCCCTAGCTAGCAGGACCAGTGGTCAGGGCTGATGGGAGCTGTAGTCCAAAAACAGCTGGAGACCCAAATTTGGGAACACTAATTGGTCCTATAAGCCCAGCCTTGTCTACACCATGCTTAGAGAACGGGATCCTGCCAGCGGGCCGGATCCTTATCTCCCCGCATCCCTGTTGGCCAAATTGGATAGATGAGTGGGGGCCGCCCACCTGTCAGTCACCTGACATCACAATGTGACCTACTTTCCCCCTCCCAGTTTGAGAAGGAACCCTGCGGGGTGTTGCTGCTGTTGTTTTATTAAAGATTTTCATAGAATCATAGAGTTGGAAGAGACCACAAGGGCCTTCGAGTCCAACCCCCTGCCAAGCAGGAAACACCATCAGAGCACTCCTGACATATGGTTGTCAAGCCTCTGCTTAAAGACCTCCAAAGTAGGAGACTCCACCATACTCCTTGGCAGCAAATTCCACTGTCGAACAGCTCTTACTGTCAGGAAGTTCTTCCTAATGTTTAGGTGGAATCTTCTTTCTTGTAGTTTGGATCCATTGCTCCGTGTCCGCTTCTCTGGAGCAGCAGAAAACAACCTTTCTCCCTCCTCTATATGACATCTTTTATATATTTGAACATGGCTACCATATCACCCCTTAACCTCCTCTTCTCCAGGCTAAACATGCCCAGCTCCCTTAGCCGTTCCTCATAAGGCATCGTTTCCAGGCCTTTGACCATTTTGGTTGTATGTGTAATGTTTCTTGTATTTTTCCCATGTAACATTTTTACAAATCAGTTTCATTTGTTGAGAGAGTGGGGAGGGGGAGGTGTGGAGGGGGGAAAGAAGGGGGGTGTCAGATGGCGATGTTTCTATTTTGCTTAATGTATGTAGGGTTTGGTGTCAGCGTTGCTCGTGCAGGTTCTCTGCTGTTCAGTTGTGTTTCTTTGGTGGTGAGAGAGGTTGGGGTTGGCCTAGGGTGTGGTTGTTTGTTTGTGATTGGCTGTGGTGATCTTTGTTTTCGTGTGTGAGTGGGGTGGGTGGGTGTTTTGGATCAGGTTAGCCATATGGATTTGTATGCTGTTGGTGGATTCTTGTCATTGTCTTGTTGGGCTGTGTATGTGATAAAGGGGAGCCATACCGGGGTAAAGGCGTCTTCTTCTGTTTGTCCCCGTGTCAGTTTAAGTTTATCGGTTACCGTATTTTTCGCTCTATAAGACGCACCAGACGCACCTAGTTTTTGGAGGAGGAAAACAAGAAAAAAAATATTCTGAATCTCAGAAGCCAGAACAGCAAGAGGGATCGCTGCGCAGTGAAAGCAGCAATCCCTCTTGCTGTTCTGACTTCTGGGATAGCTGCGCAGCCTGCATTCGCTCCATAAGATGCACACACATTTCCCCTTACTTTTTAGTAGGGAAAAAGTGAGTCTTATAGAGCAAAAAATACAGTAATTTTCCTAGTAGGGCTGTTTCCCATACTATTTGATACCATTGGTCCATGCTTACTCCTGACAGGTTTCTCCAGTGTCTGGTTATGGTGTTTCTGGCTACTGAAAGTAGATGGGTTATGAGTTCTTTGTGGTGTAAATGGGCATTATTGTCTTGGAAGATGTTTAGTAGGGCCAATTCTGGGGTGATGTCTAATACTTGCTTAGTTATTTTACATATTTCTTGTATGACTGTTGTCCAGAATAGTTGGATTTTGGGGCACTCCCACCACATGTGGAGGTATGTGACTGTGGAGATGCACCCTCTCCAGCATTTTGGTGAGGTTCCCTGCGGGGTGTTTTGAAGCTTTGACAATGAGCTGGTCAACGAGGCTTCAATCTCTGCAAGCACCGGCAATCTGTGCACATCACTTTACGAGTGCTGCTGAAGCGCCTTTTGGGCTAGCCCCTCCCTGCTTGCTGTATGACGGGTGCGGCTTGGGGGAAATGGCCTCGTTGGCCAAATGAGGAAGCCTGGCAGATCTATTTGTGCCATGGGCTGGCGGTTCCCCACTGCTGGTCTACTCTGGTGAATCTCCACCACCCCTGTCTCTCCCACTTCCTTGTCACTTCTACAGGTGCTGCTAAGTGCCTTCTGCCTTTGAGCTCTTTGCTCTCCTACTTTCAAGGCTCACCAGGTTCTGGGAGAGGTGGGGTCTAGAAAGCTCTCTAAAGGCACTGTGTCCGTCAGCTGTCGCACCCTCCCCCCGTGCTTCCTCGTTGTCACGGTCCATTTCATGGGCGATCGAAGTCCTGGCAGGGGATGTCAGGACCAGGGGCAAGATGGCGGGGTGGGAGCAGGAACGGGGGTCCAGAAGCCAGGAAGCCAAGAGTCCGAGGGTCAGAGAGCCGGGAGTCAAGAAGCCAAGGGTCCGAGGGTCAGGAAGCAAGGAGTCACGAAGCCAGGGGTCCGAGGATCAAGAAGCAAGGAGTCAAACACAGCAGGGCAGGGAACATGTTGCTGTGGCAAAGAGCTGAAGGGAAATGCTGACCTTATATCCCTTCCCGGCTCTTGCCACCAGGTGCTATGAGTTACCAATCGGCCTCACCTGTGCGGCCACGCCTTGCCTCTTCAGAACAAACTTAGGAAGGCCCCAGTCCTGCAAAGTCCTAATGGTCACAGGGCCTGGCTCCTGCATGCACCCCTGACACTCCTCCGCTTCTTTCTCAACTTTCTCATCTGCCTCTGAGCTGTGACCTCCTTCAACCCCCTCTTGCAATTGTCTTTCTCCTCCCGGGAAGGGTCAAGCTGGGGAGACGATCTCCACCATTCCTCCTCTGCCCAGTCCATGAAAATTTACACGGCAACTCTATATGGGGCTGAGGACAGCTCAGCCCCCACAAAGCATGCGGGGATAGGGCTGAGGTCCCCAATCTTTTTTTTTATTCAAAATTAAAACAAAACGTATTATCCAAAAACATATCATCCTTGTCCCCCCCATTTTCCCTCTCCCCCCACCCTCTTACATAAAACCCACCCATCCCCACCCCCCAACTTCCCTCAGTTCCCTTCTTTGCTTTCTCTGAGACTGCTGTTTTCTGCATGTTACAAAGTTGTATAGATCCTCAAACTATTTAGCTGATTATTATCAATCAAAAGTTTGTGAATGTTTATTCAAAACCTGCCAAGGAGTCCAGTTCACTTTGTTGCATCCTCAAATACTTTGTAAAGGGTTCCCATTCATCTTTAAAGTCAGTTATCCTTGCCCCGTAGCTTATATGTCAGTTTTGCCAGTTCTGCATAGTCCATCAATTTTTCTTGCCATGATTCTTTAGAAGTCCCCAATCTTGAGGGACCGGCCCTACCAGGCCTCCCCACAGCAGCAGCAACAGGCCCCACTGAGGCTCCCCACACTGGTTGAGGGGCCTGCTGGGCCTCCCCACTGTGGCAGAGAGCCTTGTTGGGACTTGTGACCTCCTTCTGACATGTGTGACATCACACGTGTGATGTCACACACATTCAATGAGCCGCCTGAATGCTACGCCGAACTCAGTGCCTCTGTATAACAGTAACTATAGGTAGGACGTTTCTCAAACTGTATACATTTGTACGTGGGGAAAAACACTGTTGATGTTGGTCTCAAGAGCTTATCCCTCCCAACTTGAACCTTGGCCATTTAGCGCCACTAAAAAAATTAAAATGAAGCATGCTTTGGCATGTCTGCCGAAAGTGTTTCCTATGCAGAGATTATCACTGCATAGGAAAAAGTGCAATGCACAGAGATGGCTTTGAATTGTCGGAGGTGGAGAGGGTTGCTGTAGCATGAAGAATGTGACAAGCACTTTGATGGCAAGTTTTTGATATTGAGCTACTTTTTTAGATTTGATGGCCAGGCAGCAGGGAGAAGGCAATAATGGGTACGAATGCATCAATCGAAAGGGCACATCTTTTATTCAAGTTATCATTCTGGGGAGGCAATCTTTCAGATTTATAGTCCCCAAAAGAAACGCGTCTTTGAAGAAACACAAGCACCAACAGATGCCCTACTTTCAGCGTGGCAAATGGTTCTCTCTCCTAGCAGGAGAGGTGCTGTTGCTGTTTTCACATACCATGGTGCTTGGATCAATGTCTGCATTAGCCAAGTTAAATATGAAATCTTTTGGATTTTTTTGAAATGAAACTTTTATGGCCTAATTGCAGAGCCAAGGAGTGAAAGGCCTTTGACAGGCAGTGGTGTCTTCACATCATCGTCCCGTCACAACGCACAAAGGGAATTTCGGGAACTCCAGCCGATAATTTTATATGGCACTTCTGCCACCTTCCGTTTGGTGCTATGCACATCAAGCCATTTTTTCACACACAGACGGACGGACAAATGTCTTCCATAAGATCCACTGGCTGAGAACAGATGGCCACTTAAATGCACGCTGGCTTGCTGAAAAACACACCACACGGTGCTTCTAATGCTTTGGCCTGGCCATTTATTGATGGAGTTACTGTACGCCGTCTCTCCTTTGGCCCTTGTCCCAGTTGTTTCAAACTGGCAAGGTACTGGTCTCTGTTTCACCAGAGACTACAGGCAACCGATTGGGCTAGCACTGTCTGGTGGGGCAGCTTTTAAGCACCACCGTCTGGGGGATACAGCAGACTGTTTCATTCTGCTTAGCCCCTGGGCTTTGGACGGTGAGAATGCTATCCAGGCTTAAGCTGGGCATTGGCAAAGGATGGCAAAGGCCAGCCAGCTGTTTCTGCTAGTAGCTACCGAGGGCCCATTTCCAGTTTTTCATGTTGCAGATGCCAAGGACAGTGGTACCTTGGGTTAAGAACTTAATTCGTTCTGGAGGTCTGTTCTTAACCTGAAACTGTTCTTAACCTGAAGCACCACTTTAGCTAATGGGGCCTCCTGCTGCTGCCGCACGATTTCTGTTCTCATCCTGAAGCAGAGTTCTTAACACGAGATACTATTTCTGGGTTAGCGGAGCCTGTAACCTGAAGCGTCTGTAACCTGAAGCGTCTGTAACCCGAGGTACCACTGTAATTACATACCTTTTTGTACTTGCGGAGTTGTATGGCCCAGGAATGGTTTGCCCGGTGGGGTGGAGCTGCAGGAACAGCCTGCCAGGAGGGGGAAGACGAGGTGGGGCTGTGCAATTGTACCAGCAGCGCCAGACTGATTTCCTGTGCAGCCCTGGCCTTGTCCCTCCTGAAAATCATTGATGACGCTTCCAGGTGCCTAGGGTTGTGGCTCCGTCTCGCCAGGTGAGCTGCACTTGAAGCAGTGCGTAGGGGCAGGCCGATGCAGGACATTTTGCTTCTTCCAAAGAAGGAAGGCATCTGAAGGCAGCCCTGTTTAGGGAAGTTTTTAATGTTTGATGTTTTATCGTATTTTTAATATTCTGTTGGGGGCCACCCAGAGTGGCTGGGGAAACCCAACCAGATGGGCGGGGTATATTATTATTATTATTATTATTATTATTATTATTATTATTATGAGTTACCCAGATTAGGTTATTGACAAAAAGAATACACACATCTGTATAGAGTGGTACCTCAGTTTTCGAACATCTCGGAAGTCGAATGTTTCAGTTTTCAAACGCCGAAAACCCAGAAGTAACTGCTTCAGTTTTCAAACGCTTTTTGGAAGTTGAACGTACTATGCAGCTTCCGTATTGATTTTTCCTTAAGTAAATGCTTCTGGAAGTAAATTCTTCGGTCGAACTGTCTTCCGGAATTGATTACGTTCGGAAACCAAGGTATATCACTGTATTCATATATGGTCATGTAACAGTTATTTTCTTTTAATCTTGCTCATTCACATTTTTCTTTTTTCTCGTTCTTTTATAAATGAAATTCTTCTAATAAAATACTTTTTTTAAAAAAGACATTTTACTTCTTGAGGCAAAGGGCAAGAAGTGCCACCCCCCTTTTAACGGTGAGTGAACTGGCAATTAACTCTTCATTCAATCCAGAAGGCAGCAAACTAATTTAGGAGACGCTGGGCAGGCTGCGTGGTTCCCAGGTACCTCATGTTGCCTAATGATAGGACCGGCCCTGAGTAGGGGTGCGTTTATGGCAACCTCTTCCCATCCCCTAACACCATTTGAAAGAGATCAGCTCCACCTCTGTGCATCGCCAATGGTTTAAAAACTTTTGTCACTCCTGCGTATGCCGGCAGCTTTCTGCGCGAGTCACCAGAATTAAATTTCTGGTTGCTGCTGGCAAGCTGAATGCTCTTTGGGGACCCTTGCAGATGAGATTAGGCATGCTATCTTTGCAGACCATAGGATGGCTGATGGAGTCAGTGCAGCCCAACTGACTCCCATGAACAGCATCTGGAGTCTGCAGCAAAGGCCAGCCTAGCCCTATAATGGACCAGCAGGCACCTGTGACATATGTTTTGCATCAATAAAACTATCTATTTCAGGGCAGATGGTATTGATATTTTTTTTTAAAAAGGTTTCTATTAAGGATGGGCTCTGCTTTGCAAGCCATGGGTGATTAGGAACCATTTGTTTCTGAAGGCGAATTCGCAAAACAAAATTATTTGCTCCTAGACGCAAGTAGTCCTGATCTGTGTTCAGAAAGCCCCTCACTCGGGGCCCTTTCTCACCTCCTCGGCCATTACTTGATGACTCCATATGGTAAAGGTAAAGGACCCCTGGACGGTTAAGTCCAGTCAAAGGCAACTAAGGGGTTGCAGCGCTTATCTCGCTTTCAGGCCGAGGGAGCCAGTGTTTGTCCACAGACAGCTTTCCGGGTCATGTGGCCAGCAGGACTAAACCGCTTCTGGCACAACGGGACACCGTGACGGAAACCAGAGTGCACGGAAACGCCATTTACCTTCCCATCACAGCGGTACCTATTTATCTACTTGCACTGGTGCGCTTTCCAACTGACAGAGCAACGGGAGCACACTCCATCGCGGGGACTTGAACCGCCAACCTTCCGATCAGCAAGCCCAAGAGACTCAGTGGTTTAGACCACAGCGCCACCCACGTCCCTGCAGACTCCATATGACTTGCATGTGTGAACAGCGTCGGCTGAAATGAAACGGATGCTTTCCAATGGGGGCAGCTATCCAGGAGTTCAATCACCCAATGTGTAGTAATCCAAGACAAGAGAAGGCTAGGCTCTCCCTTGCTGGAGGAGATAATGGGCAGTCATCTTTGCATCAAATATGGAGTTGAAGTAGAAGTCTATACATCCCCACTTCCCAACTTTATTCTTCTATGTCAGGCATGGCCAAACCTGGACCTCCAGCTGTTTTGGGACTACAATTCCCATCACCCCTGTTAGCTAGGAATGATGGGAGTTGTAGTCCCAAAACAGCTGGAGGGCCAAGTTTGGCCATGCCTGTTCTATGTATATGAGCTCAGCTCTGCCATATAGCAGGAGGAAGTGACCCACTTTGGGCGACACCATGAAGGGAATTAGGTGGAAGGCATCTCCAGGCCATTTTTTAAAGGGTGTATTCTGCGGCATGCCATGATGTAATAACAGGGCATTAGTGGTTGATTTAGACTGGATCGCTCACACATAATTATGTTTTATTAGTTGTTCTGGGATACCTCCCCAACGTTACTGTGTGATTGCCATGCAGAGGGGAACTCTTGCACCATAGTACCCTGAACTGGGACCTCCAGATGCATCGTCTCTTGAGATACAAGTCCCCTGAAAAACCAACCCCCTTTTTATACCAGGTGGGGCACAAGTTGGGAGTGAATGAGAGGCCACTGAATAAGAAGTGAAGAAGCAGCTTCAGGCTGCTTTTAAGAGCTTGTCACTTGTCAGAAGGGGGTTGGAACCTGGAATGGGTAAAAGGATTTGGTTTAGTTGGGAGGTTTTGTTAGGTTGTAAACCACCCCAAGATCTATGGGTATAGGGTGGTATACAAATTTAATAAATAATAATAATAATGATGATGTCAAAGCACTTTCGTTGGATGAAAGATAACCCCGGCCCTGCAATTCCAGCCCAACTGGCGAACTGACCACACAACTCTCAGACATCTGTTCCATATTATGGAGGAGCATTCAGACATGGGGAATAGTGCATTAGTTTCCCTGATTCCAAACAGCCCCAAATTTCATCACTTTTCAGGTCAAGGGGGCTGCAAAGGATTTTTCTCTGGAATCAAGTAACGCAGAAATGTGTGTGAAACATGGACTGCATTCCGTTAAGTTTTCTGAAAGTGACTTTTGCATTGTGTGAAAGCTCAAATATAATTTGGAAATTAACAGGGAGATGGAATAAACTGCTGTGTGAAAGCAGCCCAAGACAGCATTTGTGCATCTTAATTGCGAAGCCTTTATTGCTCACTATTTTGCAGCCTGGTCACATGTGAAAGGATAAGGTTGTGTGGCATGGTCCCCAGACCACTGCCTGGAAAACAGAGTGTCTTCAAAAACAAATAAACTGTTCTAAGCAAAACTCATTCAGTGATGGGTTTGTTATCTCACAGCCTGGCTCCCGTTGGTGATCAATTGCCTATGGCAATTAGATACAATGATCTGCAGTGGCCAATCATCTTATAGACTATACACTTCCACTGAAGTGATAAATGCAGTTATCAAGTGAAGAACTTCCAAGTGTGAACTTAACTGAGTGTAATGAACCACTGTTCTGAATAGACAGTATGCCACAATCATTTTGCACATAATGGAAAGAAACGGTAGAAATGTACAGATGCTGTTTCTATCTCCTGTGACTTCCAATTAACTTTGGCTGTTAATCGTTGCTCATTTGATTAAAAAGAGTGAAGGAGAAATTAGGTATTTATGAACGTAAGGTACATTTTTAAAGAATTTAGGGGATACTAGTTATCTGACTAACCATTTCCTGTGCAGGCAAACGATTAGGGAATTTCATTGCTGATTTATTGTACTGATTAATGTGGATTTGTGCCAACATGTCCAACATGTCTTTTTAATTTATATTAATTTTTTGTTAAAGCAGTATTTGGCTCAGTATCTGCTGATAATAAAATTCATAACCATAATATCTGAAAGCCTTAATATAAATCTCTATTCTGACCAACATCTGTAAATAAAGTGCTTTGGGCACTTAGGAAACCTATTATTGTTGAATTATTACTATTAGATCAATACTGATGTGTTTTGCAAGGAATTTCCACCTAATCCAATTATCTTTGTTCAAACTTTAGGGGTTCTTCTGCGTTTATCACTGCTAAAACAACACAAATTTAGAGATGTGATTGAGCTGAAGCTAAGCACTTAAGAGTCTCGAGCCCAGTGCAGATGTAACATTCCCAATCTTGTATTTATGGCTAGAAGATAAGAGTGGTGGTCATTCTCCTTCACAAATTCTCTTCTCCCTTCCTGTGGTAGTTTTTTAACCATGGTGCATCCATCTGCCTGGATAAGAACTAGCTATGATGAATGGCAACCAGGGTAAATTTTAACCAGGGTTGGCAAGCCAGCCTCCAACCCTGGTTTAAAGCCAAACCATGGTTAGCACACAGCCAGATATAATACTACACCAGTGTTAAACCAAACAATTGGAAAGAGGGTGGTATCCAGGCTGAAGAGGAACAAGAGTAGGGTAAGTAGTGCTTGCAAGGTGCCTGATGAATCTCATTCCACCTGCACCGGGCCTCAACGATATCATAGTTAAAAGTATGTGTTTAAATCTTTCCCACTGAAAGCAAGGAGATTTTAAAATGCTTCATTTTGGCTCGGTTGCGCCCTTTGCTGGAACATTAACCATTCAGTACATTAACTAATAGTCTAGTTCTGTTTTTAAAATATATATATATAATAAAAAGAGAGATATCTAAGACTGAAAGTGCAGATTGCATTTATTCTCTGCATGGATGGTCCTCTGTAAGGTCACGCAAGTACTTAACACACCAACCAAATAGTTCCTACATTCAAATCACATTCACGTCAGTGAAATGTTAATTCTATACAAACAAATAAAAAAATGATAATAATTAAAACAAAACAAAACAAAAGACAAGTCAGCAGGAAGAAAAGAAAAACCCTAGTTCTAAGTTAACAATGGCAGAACGCTACTGAGACAACACCATAGAAACCTCACTGAAGCAGGAGTTAAATTCAGGCCACTTCTTAGCAAAGCTCACCACAGACTTTGAAAAATATTGTTGTTTTCTTTAAACTTTGGGTTTGGGAGTCAGATTTTCCAGTGTGATGCGTCATTCAAAAATGCTAATGCGGAAGCATAGCGATCCCACCTGGTAGGATAAAATATATTTCAATTCCTCTGAAAATTACTGCTGACTGACACCCATTTGCTGGTGATCGGCTTCCGCCTCTTCTTCTTCCACATCTGCATTGTATTCTTCAAACGCATCATCGTCTACATCTGGAAGCCCCAATAGCTATTTATAAAGACGACAGAAATAAAATTGTGAGTGTAATACAAAAGGGCAAAACAACCAGGCAACAGCACTGATGTTCCAAGTCCAAGAACAAACTGAGAATGTGGTTATTTGCAGCACCACATATAAAAGCATTTAAATTGGGGGAAAGAGTGTAGCAGCTCAGTGACTCGTGGGCCAGAGAGGGCCAATTCACACATTAGGCAGCAGTTGACTTGGTTTGTTCCTAAGATACTTATCAATAAAATGAGGCCAGCTCCAGCTCCATGATTGAGAACACCTGTAGGATGCTGAAGTTTGTAGACACCTCTGGTTCATTTAGTTTTCACACATCTTTGGTGTTAATAATAATTAAAAATGTGCAAAAAAAACAGGCACACAAACCTCCTTTCTTCACAGCAATGGGGGGGTGCCATGCCTGTTGAGGGAAATCTTCCCTTCAAGAGCTTTAGATACCAGAGTTAGCTCTGCAAACCTGGAGATCTGTTGATAATACTGGGCCATTAGTCTGACTCTAATGCATTCATGCAGCCTTGTAAATAAGCCTGCAGACATTACTAGCCTGCTAGGTGCTAGGCTGTGTCTCCAGCAGAAGTAGGAGGAGGAACTGTTATGCTAGCTTCCCAGCAGCTGAGTTCACTGTTGCTTACCAGGAGGGAGACAGGTGGAGCAGTTAGCAGAGTGCAAATGCACTATATTGCTTCCTGTAGTGCTCTTGCACTGTGCTGACCTCCCTGCCGCCTTGCCCTCCCCCTCCCAGTAAGAAACACTGACTCACCTGCTGGGAAGTTAGCCAGGAAGCCCCCTCTTCTGCATACAGCAAGGAAACGCAGCACACTTAACAATGTAGTGAAAAAGAAAGATGACATCTTTCAAGGGCTGGTGGAGAGAGGACAGAACAGAGGGTTGGATCAACAGGCAACCAGGAAACCAAGTGGACTGGAGGAAGAGGAAGAGAAATCCCTTTGCCGACGCCGACACCAGCCTGTTCACTTGTTCCGTGTGGAATTCCTGGTTGCCTGTAGCTACCAGGTAAGTTGTTAAAGGCAAGGTTGTGTTCAGAGCAGGATAAAAGGTGAATGTGATGTCTGCCCTTAAATGGCACTGCTGCCCATTCACTTTTAACAAAACTAACTTCCACGTGAGTGAGTTTTGGGGTTGTGATATTTTGATCACCAGGCTGGAAGCAGCCCTATGGAGAGCATCTAATGCAAGCCCTACAATGTCAAGATTGCCTAGGGTTAAACCATAACTGAGAGATGCACATTCGGGGCCAAGCTGGACTCCAGCTCCCATCAGCTGCAACAACATGTCAGCAACATCTTCAGGGCACCCCTGTCATACAGGATGGGTGCAACTATGGCTCCCTCTGTGCTTCCATCCTGCACTACTCCAGACACATGAGAAGCAGGGGAGATCACATGGCAGGGGCTGACAAGAGAATCACTTCTTGTGGCTGTGTGCACCTAGGGAAGATGCCCCTATGGAGAGTAACCACAGTTGTCCTGCTGACCTGAGGTTCCTAGTTTAGCATTACTGGAGCAGTGCAGGCAGAGAAAGACTGGGGAACCTGAAGCTCCACCTGTGGTTGTTGGACACCAAGTCCCATCAGCCTCAGCTGCCATGCCCAAAGGTCAGGGGTGATGGGAGATGAAGTCCTACGGTCTCTGGAGGGCCACTGCTTCCTCATTCTCTGGACGGAGGAGCAACACACCTGATTCTTCTTAGTGTAATGTTGTCTCAGGGGGAAAGAGCATGCTCAGTTCTCCACCCTTTTCAATTTCAGTAGATTGTGAAATTTCACAACAGAGGTGCCAGGAAATAATTCCACATCAGAGTCTGCCAGCACAGCCAACTACTCTAGTTCTTTAGATGCTGCATGCTGAAATAAAAAAACAACGTGTGTATCAATTCTCATATGGGATGGACGGGCCCTTTTGAGTTGCTTTCCGTCCCAGCTGGGAATGTCTGTTTGGAAAACGGGAGACAGAAAAATAAAGCTCTTAAAAATAAACTTATGTTTATACACATTTATGTGTGATGATGGGAAACGATCATGGAAGTGTGTGGTGTTTGTGGTCTGGCGTGTTGAAAACAAAACCTCTTAATGCAATAAAGCCAAAGGGTAAAAAAATGGGCACTTACAGGTCTGAATGATTTGAAGACTTTTTCCAGTATTTCATGCAGTGTCTTTTTACCACAGGAGGAGATGTAGTCCTGCGCCAACTGCAGGAAAGGCAAGCAGTCCTCGCTTTCACTCCAGACGTGCTGCAAAGGCAAGCCATGACAAAGCAGGGGTTAATCATGCTGGCAGGCAGTGAAGTTTAAAAAGCAATAAAACTGATATGGAGAGATTCTGGAGCTGTAGAGTGATCTATAGAGAGCTGTGGTGAGGAACAGGTTAAAACCCAGGGGCCTTAACCCAATGGCAGCCCCCATCTAACTCTCTGCTGTCCAGTGGCTATGTGGTTGCATACAAATCCTCCCTCTGCATAGACTCAGTGTTGCCACAAATGTTTGAAGGATTTCTACTCTGCTCTCCAGCCACATGGTGATTTACAAAGAGCAACAGGGAGAGGGTCACTGCCCTCAGGCTCATGACACAAAAGGAAAGGGGATGGGGAGGGGAGAGGAGAGGAGGAAAAGCAAACTCAAGCACCAAGTCAAAGTAGCAGAATTGTTATATTGGGTGGTGCCTCCAGACTGTCAGCATTTTGGAGGAAGGAGTCAAGGGCATACCAGAATTTTAGGTTTGTGCACCTAAAACGGATTAAAGTGCTGTGTCACCCTAGCGCAGAGGTGCAGAATCTCTCACCCACTGCCCAAAATTGGCTTGGCCCGGATCCCAATTTGGCCCATTTCCCCAGCCCATGTTGAAATTCCCTGGCCCTCTTCATGCTTGCTGTTACCCCAGAGGTGCAGGAAAAGCCACCATTGATCAATGAAGCCACTGCCCATCAGCTGACAGGCAGTGACTTCAAGTCTGATCAGTGGCAGCTTTTTCTGCATCTCTGGGGTAACACAGCAAGCAGGAATTTGGACACACTTCCCTCGTGCAATGCAGAAGTGCCTGCCTCAGTCCTGGACCTGCCTTCCTTCCTGCACTGGCAGCCAGGTGTCTTGGTGAGCAACGCAGCTAATGAGAGCTGAGGGCCAGCACCAGAGGTTGGCACTGACAGGCACCTGCAGAAGCCACAAGTCTCAGGATGTGGACCGCTGCCCATCCATGGAACCAGCAGTCCTGCTGCACCTCCACCTTGGTCTCAGTTACTGCTCACATGACCTCTGCAAGCAAGCAAGCAATGGCAGGGGCAAGGAGAATGAGCTGTAAGTTCTACTTGCCTCTTCAACCTTTGGTCCTTTGGTGTTGCTGGACTACGGCTCCCATCATCCCAGACTGCTGGGGACTGTGGGAGTTGTAGTTCAATGCTATATATGAGGAGCCAAGTTGAAGAACATTGCTTGCCATACAGACTGGCCTCCAACAAAGAGGGCAGGCAAATGGGGAGTGGTGTGGTGGACGGGAACTAGCTCCTTAAGTCTTCTCGCTGAAAGATCCCCAAAATTTGAAGGCAGCATTGGGAAATGACCAGGATGTGATCAGGCAGGAATGATTCCGCCCTCACAAAGAACCATCTTGATTTCTCCAGCTTTTTGATTACACACACAACATTTTACTCACATTATAATGTCCCCTCCAGTTATCACACTCAACCACCCTTTTATTCCCTATGCAACTCTCGACTTCAGATATAAATTCACATCCAATATGTCTGGGACAACACACAGCTACAGCATTGATCTAACCACACCTGCAGTCTTTCAGAACAAAGAAGCAGGATGTTAATTAGTGCAGGCACTTAATTAGGTTACAAACTGACTTGCTGGTAGGGTTCAAAATGCAGAGGGGCTAATCAGAGCCAGTGCAGTTCAGTGGATAAGAGTGCTGGATCAGGACTCTGGAAACCTTGAGCCAGTCAGTTTCTCAGCCTCACCTACTTTGCAGGGTTGTTGTAAATGTAAAGCAGGAGTTGAGAGACATGTGCACCACTTGGAAGAAGGCTAAAATGCAATTAATACCGTCTATGAAATATCTATCCATCCATCCATCTACCTACACACACACCCTCACGTTTGTGTGTCTCCATCCCTTGGAAGCAGAAGGCCTGTCTTATGTAGGTCACCTCAACCTCTAACAGCCTCCTGTATCCAGGAGTAGCCCCAAGCTAAGTACCTGCTCCCTTAGAGGAAGTGTAACGCTATCCAGAACAGGCAACCACCCTACCTTCCAGATACGTGAACTACCTGTCCCCAGAGCCTCCATCTTCCTAGGCATTCAAACTCAGATGTTGGCAGATGTCAGCTAAGTTAGCTGAAAATATTGGCACTGCCTCTGCACCAGGGTGGCCAGCCCACCATAACCGGGTCGCATGTTGTCTCCAAAAGGAGGCAGATCTAAAGAGGATTAATTTCAAAGTCGTTTCCGAAAGGTTTGTTACATAAGCACATTTGCGATGAGATTCCCAATGATAAAAGCATATAGGTATAAATAGCTATTACATAAAATCTGTCCTGTATTGCCAGTATCAGCTCTATACAGTTCATACAGTCAGCAGAAGAATTGGGAAGCAGAGATTTTCCTAGACTGGACCATCTCATGTAATCTTTGGAGATTGCATGTCTGAATTTGCCTCCATGAAAAATGCTGCATCATGGATGATGCTGAACAGGTCTCCCTGAGGTGCTATTTTCAGTTTCTTTAAGGATTCCTCCACCCACCCTACCAGGCCCCATCCCCACTGGTACAATCTGGAAAAAGGCTTTATCACTGGCAAATGTTTACCCCTCAGTTTGCATAAACTGGCTCTAGGAGGAAAGCAAGCAATTATGTGTGGAAAACGAGACAAAAATCTCAAGACTATGTTTTGAACAATGTCAATATATTAACTTTTACATGTTAAGAACCCCAGATTTTAGGTCCAGGGCATCTGCACATAGAATATTACAAAGCGGGACAAATCAGGTTACCCCCACTCTTCCTGTAAGCGTTACAGTCTAAATACATGGCACGCCCCAGGTACTTCTTCAGTTTCCGGTTTCTCACAAGGAAAAATAGGTGTCAAGCTATTTTTTATTAATACTTCATTGTGAATATTAGAACATTTAAGTTTGCCAGCTGCAATATATGAGCAAAATCAATTTCATGTCTCAAGCAAAATCCAAAGAACAGAAAGAAAATTACACAAGGATCACATCAAAGACCTAACTGAAAGCACGTTATACAAGATCATACGCAAACATTATTTAGCAGAGTACACAAACCCACACAACTATGAAATACAACAAATGCCACTCAGTCTCCACCCCTAGATTACCATGGTTTGGAGGTCAAGAAATGCCCTTTACTGTAGTCTTATTTCTTTGTTCTCCCTCAGATCTAAAGTATTTCCGTCCTATTTTTTGGAGCTAACATTCTTATGCATTCGCAATGGCATTTTTGCAAGCCATGGTTTGGTCCAACCGCAGTTTGCAAAGTGGTTAGAAGTGGGTCTACAAATTATGCAATGCTAAACCATGGTTAGCTCTAAAAAGGGAAAGAAGGGGAATTCACAAAGTTGGAGGAGGGAGGTGGAGAGGTATGAGACCCCACAGACCATCTCTGCTTTGCAAATCATGGCTAGGCAATTAGAAGACTCACACTACACTGTGCCCAAGGTGAAATACCGTACCGTATTTTTCGCCCCATAGGGCGCACCTAGGTTTTTTTTGGGGGGGGGATAAAGAAAAAAAATCCCCCCCAGGCGCGGGGCTGGGGAAGCCTGAGCTTCCCCCGACCCCAGCCCCCAGAACAGGCTGCTATCCGCAGGGATGCAGGCAGCTCTCTGCAAGCCCAGCGCGAAGTCATGCTGGGCTCCCACGGCTTGTGCAGAGCTGCGCGAAGCTCGAAGCCTGGAGTGTGCTGAGCTCAGCGCACCCCAGGCTTCGGGATGCAGGCAGCTCTCTGCAAGCCGTGGGAGCCCGGCGGGAACTCCCGCGGGCTCCCAAGGCTTGCGGATAGCTTCCTGAAGCCTGGAGAGCAAGAGGGGTCGGTGCGCACCGACCCCTCTCGCTCTCCAGGCTTCAGCGAAAGCCTGCATTCGCTCCATAGGACGCACACACATTTCTTCTTCATTTTTGGAGGGGAAAAAGTGCGTCCTATAAGGCAAAAAATACGGTAAATTAGGTAAATAAATTAGGTTGTCTATTGTACAAAAAGTTTATGAGACGCCTTAACAATGACCCATATTAAGTACCCTGAAATACCTAGAGATAGTTAGAATTCTTCATGCTGTCTGCTTCCTGACCACCTGTGGCACAGAAGCTCTGCTAGAAAACAAACTGGATCCCAAAGTGACAACAGAAGCGGGAACTCTGTTAACATGTTGAATCAGACAAGCTTCATGCTACGTTGAAGTCTTTGCCCACTGTATGTCCCAGTCTAAGCTCTCTGGCTCATCTATCACCTGGGGGACGTGTGCAAAGGGAGTTTAGCTTCATTCACGTCCAATTCACAAAGGAAAACTGTCAACCCAGCGTCAGAAAGACTTAACACTACACGGATGTAACAGGAGGCAGTTTTGCTAAGCAACCCACTGAAAACTGAACACAACTGCAACAGCAAAGTGCGAATAAAATGAGGGTTGTGAGAAAACACATACACAACTTTTGGTCCTTTATGAGATCGCTTTTCCTCTTACAAGCTGTCAGATGAAATGTACTCTGCAAGACTACACATCTTGTTAACTTCAGCTGACCTGAAATTTGAAATAATCAGTGGTGCATGCCTCTGTTCCATAGAAAATCTTCCTTCTCTTTTCTGAAAGCAAGACCAAGACAGTTCCCTGGCAGCTTAAAGGTTTCTTCTCAACTCTTTCAGGGCTCCTGAGTGCTGTTCTTTATCTGATTACTTATTTCTATTAAGCCCACCTATCTAGCTTGCAGACAGCAGAGTTCTCTTCATGGTTCCTAGAGCATTTGTGCAGTGGTTCAGCACAAAGAACATGGGTTGGATACAGAATTGATCATGTCTGAAACACAGCCATTGAAATTAACAGGACTTAAGTTAAAGAAAATGCTGTGTGAAATCCAAATTGGTGTTTTCATGAATGCCAGTAACTCGGCTGTATAGTCTATATTGTACAAAGCATTAACTGCCAGTGGAAAAGGTAGTGGGGGGGAGGTGGAACCTAGACACTTGAGGGGAGTCAAACTGAAAATTGGGTGATACATGATAACCTTTCATAACTTATGTCACCCAACAGCAGGGTCAGAATCCAGCCATGTGTGTGGCTGGATATGAACTCCAAACCTTATTGGCCATTGGCTTGAAAACCATAGATGCCAAGACATAAGCAACATATGAGGCTTGTAATGTGCTATTAATTTTTACTGCGAATCTGTAAAATGATTTCCAACACCCCTGCTTCTGTTGCAATGCTGGCGTTTGATGGTAGACACCTAGTCTGTGTTTCGTTTTGGTTATTATTATTATTCATTTCATTTCTATATAACTTTATATTTTTGGTTGGTGTTCTATGCTTGATCCTGTTAGTTTTCTATTTTAGTTGTTTGCATACTTAGCTACTGAAACTTATTATTATTCACAAGACAGTGTTTCCATATCAACTCTCATGCTGCAAATGCACACTTAAAAATGCAAAGAAACAAAGCCTCACTCTTGGAAGCACTAATGTGATGCAGCTAACTACGCAGCCAAGGGCAGGAACAGCAGAGTTGGGCCAGCAACAATCACTATCCCATCTTGGCAGGGGGAAGAATGAAATTCTCAAATGGAAACACTTGGGTTGGGGAAGTCAGTAGCAACACCCGTCTACATTTTCATGAGCCATGGTTTATGAAGGTGCGGGCCAAAGTCCCAATGACACCAGTGAGCAAGAAGACGGATCTAGCATGGAGAGAATGAGTGATATAAACATGCAAGTGTGCATAGGACCCAAGATGCTGCAAGAATGGAATGTTTTAGAGCAGCCAGGTCCAGTTCCCAAGAGACTGCGCTCTACTCCCAGCCTTAAAAAAAACTGACAGTGACCTACCCGTTGTCACTGGAGGGAGGAGGATCGTGGGTGGGGTGGGTGGATTGCCCAGAGCTATTTTTAGGAGAATTGCACAGAGTTTTTAAGCTCCCCCCCCCATAACTTTTTGTACACGTTAAGGATGCCGCAGTCTACTGGTTGGACATCCCTGTTTTAGAGGGTACTTGTGGTAAAAAGAGCATCTGATCTAGTTTGGCACATACAATGCTTCAGGGACGAAGAGGAATAGCTCTTCATGGCTTCAACATGTACAGAATGGTTGTGTGAATTGGCAACGAGACATAAGCCTTCAAATCCATGCCTTTAAGAAACAAGGCACAAAGCAGCCCAGATGTCGTTCTAGCCACTCAGTTGATTATTTTATTGTAAGACTGTTAATCAACCAAATATTTATTTGGCCTGGCTGCTGCTGTTGGGTTTGTTTGTTTGTTTTTGTTTCCAGTTGCCAGAAAAGCAATGGGCAAGGCTGGTTTTCCACCCTTCAGGCAGTTAAAAACACACAACAAAACTATATAACTTAGATAGGATAGAGACAGGTTTTGTGTGAACTCCTTTGGACCTTCCAAAACCACAACATCACCCTTGGATTCACAAAACTCCCATTAGGCTTTCACCCACCTCCAACAAGGCCCACACTTGGCTCTGCCCCCTAATCCCAAAGGTCCACTTAGTGGTTGAACCTTCCCAGGAACCACAACTTTTTATATCAAGATCTGGCAACCCTAGCCAAATATGGAGCCCTAGTTCTTAAGGAAATCAACTGTAGGCTGCTTTCCGTTAAGCAGATCCAATGTTTCAAAACTTTCAAATGAACTTTACAAAGCATAACCCACTAGACAGAACTGCACGATCATAGCAGTAACGTTTTCGCCTGCTCTCCATTTTTACCCTGCAAAAGCCCTGGCAAAGTGCCTAGTGTCATTGAGAACGCTGTCCTGGGGCCAGTTATTATTATCAAAAAAATAAATTTTATTATCCATTTTCATGTATGAGTAATTCCTCTCTTTGGGAATTCAGAAGAGGTCTAGAAACTAGGCTGTGATAATTGGCAAAGTCTCCAATTACACTTGTTGCTAGCCGCCCTGAGCCCAGCTTCGGCTGGGGAGGGCGGGATATAAATAAAATTTATTATTATTATTATTAAAAAGCCAAGGGCAGGCACGCGAGAGGCCTCCCATCTCAGACTGTCACAAGAACATAGGAAGTTACCGTATTTTTTGCACCATAACACTCACTTTTTTCCTCCTAAAAAGTAAGGGGAAATGTCTGTGCGTGTTATGGAGGGAATGCCTACGGGTGGCATGCCTACGGATTTTCCTCCTCTAAAAACTACGTGCGTGTTATGGTCGGGTGCGTGTTATAGAGCGAAAAATACGGTAGTTTCTACTGAATCAGGCCATTGGTCCATCTAGCCCCATATTGTCCACACTGACTGGCAGCGGCTTTCCAGGGTTTCAGGCAAGCGGACTCTCCCAGAGCTACCTGGAGATGCCAGAGATCAAACCTGGGACTTTCTGCATGCAAGACAGATGCTCTACCATGAGCTACCACCTTTCCCCAACTGTGCTGTACTGTACAATGTTCCACAGAACTGGCCCAAGACCAACACTACACCATGCTAGTTCTCTGAGTTTCAAGCTCTCTTTTAATTATTTTGGCCTTGTCCACAAAGGGGCTTTCAATGATCAGCTTGTCGCGAAAAGAAATTGCAATGAGGTGCAGCATGGCTTCTGAGTCATGGGCATACTTACAAAGCGGCAAGCCCTGTTCCCCCACGGGAATGTACTTAAGACAGCAAGGCTTTTCCAGTGAAATTGATGTGGCCCACCTTAAGTCCATGGGAGATGGTGAGCTAGAAATAAAAATCCAGTAATTCCCCTTAATAGATTAGATTGCTAAATTAAGACCTAGTGAGTTCAATGGGTCTCTTCTATGCACAACTGAGTCTGGCGCCACCAGCTCAAAGGGCCTCGTTCATTCCATACATTTAAGGCACTATGACACCACTTTAAACCGTCATGGCTTCCCCCAATGAATTCTGGGAGCTGTCATTTGTTAAGGGTGCTGGGAGTTGTTAGAAGACCCCTAGTCCCCTCCCAAAGTTCCCTGTAAAGAGGGATTTATTGTAAAATGACTTGGAGAACTGTAGTTCTGTGAGGGGAATAGGGGGTCCTAAGTTCAGCACTCATAACTGGCTACAGCTCCCAGAATTCTCTGGGGGGAGCCCTGACGGTATCACAGCGCTTTAAATGTATGGTGTGATTGTGGTCCTAGTGAAGGCCCATTCATTATTTCTGCCAGGAAAAACATAAGAAGCCACCACCTGCCTGGCTTCTGCTGCAGCCAAGAGGCCGCCAAAAGGGAAGAAGAAGAAGCGGCATCCCCTCAGAAAAGAATTTTCTCTAGATCCTCCAGAGTAACAAATTTAAGATATTCCTCTCGGGAAGCCCCTTGTGGAACGAAATGATACAAGGGTGCCCCTTGGGGAGAGCACAGTTATCCTACTGACTCCATTTTATCACAACACATTCTCCACTGGATATTCTCCACTGGATAGGGTGATAGCAATTCACGCCTGCTATTAGCCAAACTTCTGATGGAGGTGAAATGGGGCAGACCTACCCTTTGCTGCCCCATCCTTTGGTACCTGCCTTCTGAGAGAAAAACAGCAGATTCTGGGAAGAGGTTTTGAATATGCTACCTACAGGGCTGGCTCTTAATTTCAAACCACCATCACTCAACTCACTCCTTTCTATTACCTCTGTGGACAAACACCGGCTCCCTCAGCCTGAAGCAAGATTGAGCGCCGCACCCCAGACTGGACTTCACCATCCAGCGATCCTTTACCTATTGCCTTTTAATTCTGGCCAACCTGCCAGTGACCACGGGAAGCAGACTCCATTTTACATATGATCTGGAAAGGACGATGCTCCCAGCAATAGGAATCCTAAGGATTGCATTCTCTGTCCTTTCCTTCCTACATCATCATCCCAGGCACCCACATTTGCTATTCTTCCTGTTTAGTAGCAGTAAGTAACCCCGTCCTTGCTTATATCGCTGCAACCCCAGGCCTGCTAGGAGGTCCTTTCTTCTAGCAAGCCATGCACAGAGCGATGCTTGCAATTTCCCCCCAGCCCACCCCCCAGGGTAAATGCAAGGCAGGAACAACATGGGAACTGTACCGTTCAAGGCCTGGCATTTCCTCTGGGGTGAGAAGAATGTGCAACGTTTTCAGAAAAAGGAGTACCTTGAGCTTCACTATCAGATCTCTGGAACGTCAACGCTCTGAAAGATGGAGATGCCCTCAACGGATCACGTGAGATCCGCCAAACACAGCCCAACCACGGGACTCAAGACTCCTGGTTTGCCAACCAGTTCCTATAGGTAAATTCCAAAATTGTCTAATATGAAAGGGGAACCGCCTGCCCTCATACCTAGCAGGAGGTTACATACTGCTCAGGGGAGAGGCACTCTGCAAAAGCTCAGAGATGCTCTTCTCTTGTTTACAACAGAAGATCAGTTTCTGAGCTCTGGGCACAGTCCTGTGCCTAAGATTTCAGGTTAAAACTGCAGAGTGGAAGGAAAGGAGGACCTTTTTCTGCCTCCCCACTTCCAGCTACTCTCTGAAGACTGGAGATGAGACCCTCTTAAGAATATTAGGGGGGCAGACAGGGAAAGGACTGGACCATGTGAAAAACAAACACAGTATTTTTGCTGCAGTTCATTCATTTTCAGCTTTGTATTCTTATTATTAAAAAAGCACACCTAGGCGTTCCGTTGTGCGCCCGTAACCTTGGTTTCAGGTGCCATTGGGCTCCTAGTTTTCATAGCTCCATTTCTAACACAGCCCTTGGGGTCCCTTCCAATGCTACAATTCCATGATTCTAGGAGGGGAGAGTAACAACGCAGGTTTCCTTGAGCTCCTTGGAGAAAAATACCGGCTGGAATTGAAATAAATAAACATAAGGCCTAGGGGTCAAAAGAAGCCCCAATGTTTTAATTGTTCTGCTGCCTGGGGGGGTTCCTTTGGGAGCAAGGACGAGATATAAAAATAAATTAAGCGAGGGGCCAGTGCTTGCCAGAATAAAAGGATGCACACCTTGAGGCAGATGATGCCAGCTCTGAGACTCCTTCCAGGTGGGGAAATCCATCACTCCCAGGCAAAGGAGCCAATGTTAACCTCCCAGCCCTGGCAAAGATGAATGTGAGGCGGAAATGCACTTGGTGACTTAAGCTCCCCCCACCCCCCAAAAAGCAGGTGAAATCCCAAGTGCTGTGAGTGTGGATGGCCAGACTGGAACCATCAGGAAGGCTGAAAGGCCCAGAAGGGCCAAGACCCCCCTTTTCTCTCTCTGTGCCCCACCTCACTATCAGGGGTGCCAACTTGAATTAAATATTGGGGGCGCAGGGAAGCCCTGCCCCACATATCTGATCCCATGCCACCACTCTAATAGCAATGCCCATCAACAATATTTCAGATATTTGGGGGGGGGGAGCGAAGACACCTCAGCCCCATGGTTCCCAACATGGGGCACATGCCCCACAGGGGGGCAATTTGATTTTGGGTTTGTTTGTTTTTAGGGGGGGCAATTTGAGAATGAGTTAGTAACAGTGAACGGCCTTTTAGGCTTCCTCCATATGAACAATTCACTTCTTGAATAAAAAGAATTATATGGGGGGGAACGCATCAGGATTTTAGAGATGCTTAGGTGGGGCATGGCCCAAATAAAGGTTGGGAACCACTGCCTCTGACCCTAGGTCTTGGCTCCTGTGCCCACTCTTAAGAAAGAATCCCCCCTAAAAGGTGGGTAAATAAATAATAATAATAATACAAAATTGTTATTATTATTATTATTTCATGGGGGCGGAGAGGAAAGCGAAGACACCTCAGCCCAATGGTAATATATATATTATTACTACTACTACTACTACTATTATTATTAGAAAAAAATCCCCCCAAAGAAAAAAAGGAACACAGTAGGGGACAGAAACAGAAAGGGGCTCCCTGGTCTTTCTCTCTCTCCCCCATTATTTTGTGTGCGTCTTTCTTAGGGGTCAACTCCATGGGGCTCAAATACGTGAGAGGGGCCCCAAAAGGAAAAAAAAGTTGACGTCCGCGGCCATTCAAAGCGTGTCGCGTCACCTGATGGGGCGGGGCTGGCCTGGCCTGCCCCCCCACCTCAATATTTTATTCCAGTTGTGGGGGAGGGGAAAGGACACCCCCTGAGGGGGGTCGCCGCCGGTGGCTACTTACGAAGCTGTCCCCTCCGCAGCCGTTGTCCGGGCACAGCACGTAGAAGGAGACGCCCGGGTCGGCGTAGAAATCCATCCTGCGCTCCGTCTCCTCGGTGGCGATGAGCTCGAAGGGGGTGCGCGAGCACCATTTGTCCGCCGCGTCCGCCAGCTGCTGGAAAGCCATCGCCTCAGGCCGTGTGGGGGGCTGACGGGACCCGCTTCCTCCTCCTCCTCCTCCTCGGGGTTTACTCGGCCGGAGCTGCTCCTCCCTCAGCCGCTGCTGCTGTTGCTGCTGCTGCGGCCGCCGGGCTTCGCATCCCCGGTTTACATGCTGAGGGGACGACGGCCGCTTTCCCCACCCGCCCTCTCTTCTTCCTCCTCTTCCTCTCTTCCTTTCCCGCCTCAGCAGCCCGGCATAGGGGCTCCTCGGTCGCTCCGCCTCGGCCGGATGCGGCCGGATCCTGCTGGATCTCGAGGAGAATGAGCCGCCGCCGCCGCCGCCGCTCGCCCCTTTCGGGTTCGGAGCCTGGCGGTGCGCACGCGCAGACGCGCAGATAGGGGGAAATAACGGGAACGAACGGCCGTTCGCGGCGGCGGCGGCGACGCGAGACTCGACGGATGTCTTTCGCCGCCTGAAACGGGAGACGCCCTCAGAATATCGCGCAGGGCGGCAGCCCAGTGGAAGGCGGAGCAGCCCGATCCTGCAGAAACGCCGCGGGGTTTTGCGGCCGGGCTCCGAAATTCTGCTAAGGCAGGGGCTGAAAACAATCCAGAGGCGAGCGGAACAACAAAAATCCCAGGCCTAGGTCACTTTTTTTTCCAGCCGTGAGAGTGTGTGTATATACATACATATAGATAGATAGATAGATAGATAGATAGATATAGTGTGTGTGTGTGTGTGTGTGTGTGTGTGTAACCTGAGGTACCACTGTGTGTGTGTGTGTGTGTGTGTAGAGAGAGAGAGAGAATGTATATGTGTGTGTGTGTGTGTGTGTGTGTGTGTATTGATCTATAGGTCAATTTGGTTCAGCCATATATATATATATATATGCAGTATGTATTAGTGTGTGTGTGTGTGTGTGTGTGTGTATATATGTACACCTGCAAAACCTGCATTCCTGTACCCGTGAAAATCTACGAAAGCATATATATATATATATATATATATATATGGCTGAAACAATATATATAGCTGAAACCAAAAGTAACCTAGGCCTGGGATTTTTGTGGGGTGTGTGTGGAACCTCGGGTTGCGAACGTGATCCGTGCAGGAGGCACGTTTGCAGCCTGTGGCGTTCGCAACCCGTAGCGCCATGTCTGCACACGCGCGGGTCGCAATCCGGCGCTTCTGCGCATGCGTGAGCACCGAAACCCAGAAGTAACCCATTCTGGTACTTCTGGGTTTGGTGTGGTGCGCAACCAGAAATCGCGTAACCTGAAGCGCCTGTAACCTGAGGTACCACTGTGTGTGTGTGTGTGTGTGTGTACACACACACACACACATATACATATACATATACACACACACACACACACACATGGGGTGTGGGTGTATTTTAATCCCACAGCTATATATAAATATATATATAGGTGTGGGATTAAAATACTTTCTCCAGAAAAACAGCAATGTATGTGTGTATTACATATTAAATAATATACCTATAATATATGCACATATCAGTCCTCTTTTTTGGGGGGACGCAGGGGTACGCATACCGCTAAACATTTTGTGAATCTTAAGTTTGGCCTCATTGAGGGGCAGTATTTCAATGAGTAGGAAAATGACAGTACCCCTAAACATTTTTAAAAGAAAAAAAGCACTGTATATAATAGAATATGTAACACACACACACACTGCTATTTTTCTAGAGAAAGAGGTGCTGGAACTCGCCATGAGCACCTCGTTCTCTTATAATGGCAATGGTGCCCACCTGAAAGGTGCTGGAACTGGTTTCTGGCAATATATGTGGGTTGTACCATCTTCCTCAGGAGGTTGTAGACTCTTTCCTTGGAGCTTTTTAAGCAGAGTTTGGATGGCCATCTGTCATAGATGCTTTAGTTGAGATTCTGGCTTTGCCGGACTGGAGGACCCTTGAGGTGCCTTCCAACTCTACAATTCTATGATTCTACATATAAATATGTGGAACATATGCAGCCCACCCAGTCTTCTCAGAATCAGTTGCCTCTGTGTTGAATAATATTTATTCCCAGCTAAGGACACATTAGGGACGCGGGTGGCGCTGTGGGTTAAACCACAGAGCCTAGGGCTTGCCGATCAGAAGGTTGGCGGTAAAGGCAAGTCCCTTTACCTTTAAGGACACATTGGTTTGCAACCCTGATCTCACATTCACAAGAGTGGGATTGTTCTGATCGCAAAAGCATTGAAAATGTCCATTTTTTGCAGGAAGGCATGTGGCAATTTAAGGTAGGCTCCTCTGCTGGAAGCAGTATGAGCTCCGTCCTGTTGAAAGAATGCGTTAAAATGTGCAGTGCCCCATGTTCGCTGGCCAAGATCCTCACAGTTCTAGAAGTGTGTTGGTGCGCATGTGTGCAGAACTTACAATAAAAATTCAAGTAGTAAGATGTGCTACTTAGGACACTTAGCCAATTTACTCCAACACCAAACTGGAGCCATTTAGGCGGTAGTGCTCAGTGTTGTTTTCAGTTGCCCCCACAAAATTTCGGCCGAGAAAGGGCCAATTTACAGACAAGCAGGTTGGGAAGCAAAGCACTTCAGGAATAAATTGACTAGGTTAATTTGGCATTGGCTTCCTTGGAAGTTTTCAAGAAAAATCTGGACAGCCAGCATGCTTTCAGAAGATGACATGCTTCACGAAAAGGCTATTCATAGTTTATTCAGTGAGTTGTGTCCAACCTTGCTGCACGATCAATTCTATTATATTTCTGGGATTTGCAAAAGGCACCTGTGCATAGACCTATAGCGGCTTGGGCCAGCACGACCCAACAATATATTCAGCTGACACAGGAACCTAGAAGCTTCCACAGTCCAGACTATCAGTTCTCTGTGCTTCCATAGTTTCTTTGACCAGGACCTCTCTAATGATACTTGAGTTCAGATTCTTTCTTTTTAAAAGTTTTTTATTTATACATTTCATTAGTTTTACAACCCATTTAACATTTCAAAATTTGACTTCCTTCCCCCTCTTTCTGCGGCTCCTTAAATTTATTTTTAAAATATCTTCTGCATATCCAAATCCATTTAACTTGCTCATTTAATTATCAACTTTAAATATATACTCTTATAAAACTGCAGGTTATTACAATAATCCTGCTAATGTTTTCACCTGTATACAATTTATCCTTTTTTCCTCACTGCCTTGAGTGTTAGCCCCAGGGGGAAGCTTTCCAAAGGAAAGGCATTTGGATCCTGCTCCCACTGATTTTCCAAGTCTTGCAATTGTCTTTTTTTAAAAATAATAATTTTATTTATGGTTTTCAGGTTTATACATTTCAATAATTTAAATCCTGCCAATGTTCTTATCTGTTTACAATTTGTCCGTAAACGTTCCATAAACCATTTCCATTCTTTTATAACAAAGTTTGTTATCTTGATTTCTTATTTTTCTGGTAAGTTTTGCCATTTCTGCACATTCCATATGTTTTTGTATTCATTCTTCCTTTATTGGGACTTTTGCTTCTTTCCATTTGGGGGCAAAGAACATTCTTGCTGCTGTAGTCGCATACATGAAGAAATTTCCATACAATTTAGGTAGTTCTGTCCCTGTAATACAAGGGACGCGGGTGGTGCTGTGGGTTAAACCACACAGCCTAGGGCTTGCTGATCAGAAGGTCGGCGGTTCGAATCCCCGTGACAGGGTGAGCTCCCATTGCTCTGCTCTTGGTATCAATATACCATTTTTGATGTCGTGTGCCTTTTCCCACAAGGGAGCCGCAGAAAGAATGTAGCTGGTCAAGGGAGCCATGGACTCAAAAAGGTTGAAAACCTCTTAAGTAAGTGATGTATGACAGCTCATTAGTCAGTCATTGAGTCTTGTGAAGTGAGCCGGGAGTTTGTGCTATGTCTTTGAATTGATAGAGCAACAGAAAAACTTTCTACTTGCATATATCTGTATCTGCAAAGACTATAAGCTGTATGTATATAATCAGCGTCCGGAACTGTATTACTGAAGCCTGATCTTCTGTAGCAGTAAATGATTTAGGACCTTAAGCTGCCTCTGTTTGGTGACTGGAACTAGCGGCAACTTCTGCTAGGTGGGTATCTCCTCTCAGAGGGAGGGGTAGCTAGATTTCTGGGAGTGATCAGAGTCCTTAAAAGCAATGTATCACAAATATACTGACACCAGTGGCCTTCATTCTGTGAAAACCAAATCCAGTTATGTGTTGGTTGGCACCTTGAGATCCCTTGCCACTTGGGAGTGTGCTGTGCATGCAACAATATATTAGAAATATGTGAGTTGTCGGTTTGGGGTGGACAGGTGGGGAAGTCTCTTGTTACTCAGAAATAAGCACACAACTTGCATGGCTGAAGTTCATTTTTTATTTAAATAACACTTTAAAAAGAAAAAAAACCCTACAAAATTTTACAAGGCAGATATATATATATTATTTACATATAAATGTAAACATACTATGTCTAAACTAATGATGCAGATAAATCTGAGGCACAAACTGCATCAAAAATAGTAGATCATACATCTGAGTTCAGTCTCATTCCTATTTTATTCCAGTAACATTTGAAATAGTTCTCAATTCTCTAAATAGTCCTGCCTGCTAACTCAGTTGGCCAACATGTGGCTTATGAGAAGCATTAGGAATCTATTCAATACAACAGCCTTTGTGCACAAGGTGTGGACCATAAAATCTCTGGAAGCCCCTCAGTCTTTCCAGCTTTGGGAGTACAGTCGTTTCAATTCCTTCAGATTACTAGATGCCATTACCAAAGCCTACGCCTTGCAGCGGAATCCATATCTAAGCCAACTCGGCCGCGAGCCCAGCTAAATTGAATCTTTCTTACTTCCATGTGAGTGCACACAGGACTGCAGCCTCAATTTGTTTGCATTTTTATTTTTCTTCTGTTAGTCACAAAGAGGGACAAAAGCTTTGCAAGACACTCTGAAGTACACCCAAGGTTTCATCTCAAGCAGTGGCTGCATATTTTCACGTCTATCTTTCTGCAGGCCACAAACTAGAAACTATCAAAGCAAGGTTCTGCCACATAGCATACTCCACTTCTAGTACCTAAGTTTCTAATTTCTGCAGAAATTGCGGTACATGCACAGTCCTCATTCCAAAAACATATGCTTTTTTCCTGCCCTCTTCCCTCAAATGCATAAGAAAGCCAAACGTGTGAACAGTGTTCATCTTCCTCCTAGTGGATTTAATTTGATTTATAGTTGTGTAACATTTTAAAGCGATGCATCCATCTTCCTCCAAATTACATCACATTTGAAAGATTACAAGAAAGGCAGTCAAAAGAACAACTTGCAACCCAATCCCACCCCTAGTTGTAGCCACAACAAAGGTTATAGCGTCTTTCCACACGAGGCAAGAAGGACAACCCTAGATGGTTCTGCTCTCCTCGTCTCTCAAAATCTCTCCTACCTATTAGCAAAATGATCAGCCTACTGATTCTCACAATAGGGGCTTCCTGCCTTGCTTTGAGAGAATGTTTAGGGACTCGCCTATTCAAAGACGGAAGTGGCTGAATTGGAGATGCAACATTTCTGGAAATTTTGAGGCCCTGGGCAAAAGCAGAAATGGAAGGGGTGTGGAATGACACATACACGATACTTTCCTATCAAACCCAAACTTACTTTACTGCTTTAACAAGATAAAATGTGTCATTTAGAAGGTAGTTAGCATCTAAAATGGTACTGCTTGACACATTTATTAAATTCGAACAGCAATCCTATGCACATTAACTCAAAAGGAAGACCCATTCTTTGAGCAGAGCTTACTCCCAGGTACGCAGCCTCAAAAGTATAAATAGCTTACAGTGCAATCCTACATGATATAGTTCTACTGAGGAGTAAGCCCCACTGAGTTCAATGAGTTGTAGTATCGCCAAGTTAGAACAAGGGTTGCCAGATATGGCAAGCAGCAATTCACAAGGAACCCAAGCCCCAAGTGCTCCTCTGGTGTAGATGGCAACAGCCTCTAGGCACAACTTCAACACAACAGCACCCTCCCCACCTGTGATTTCTAGCAACAGGGATTCAGAAGTATGCTACCTCCAACAATGAAGACAGCCATTGACTACTGGGCACCTGGCTTCTGATAATGCCAAAGCTAAGTCTGAATAAATCTAAAAAGCTTTATACAATTAGTTTTCTGCTTTTCACTGCAACTGTTGTACCATTTGCAAGGCAACTCTTCTGCGCAATGCGTGCCACTTATTAGGAACAAATACACAAAGGATTGTGTCCACTGTTCTCTGTTAAACCACACAGACTGGCAGGTGGAACTTTGGAGAGGCTAAATCCGGTATGCTATGGGTAGTTCTTGTTCTGGGGGATTCTAGGCTTCTCATTTTGAAAAGTTATGGGTCTCAACAATCCAGGAATTTCACCAAATGAGGCAAGTTTCCAACACAAGTATCACTTCTATAAGTAGGAATTAAAGTCCCCCACATGTGTACAGATCTGTTTCGCTATACAGTATGTTCACATAACATAAAGCACTGGATAGGAATGGGATTTCCTTAAAATCTCAATATCAAGTTTATGTGCACAGATTTTTCCCCCTTCTAATTTTCATCTTGCTCTTTAATCTTGATGGGGTTAGGTTCCCCCACCCCTGTGCCCGTCTTGCTAAAAATGCCAACAATTCTTGCCCATTATATGCATTATTATATGTATATTCACTCCAGATTTCCTAAGGCAAGCAGCACATAAACAAGTACATACAATGATGCATATAACCATATGAAATACATATGCATTAATTTACTTGTAAAATTATAAGTATACTGAAGCATAGAGATTGATGCTTTTATGTACATCATACTTTGATACACCTTTTTGGGGGCATATTATTAGTTGGGCTTGGCTTGGGCGTAAGTGGGTGCTCAAGGCAAGAGGCAGTCCAAGACGAGCAAAACTGAATGGGGTTGGAACTGCCCAAATCAGTGTATAAAACCATTCAAAAACATTCCTTCATTCTTAGCGCTGAGTGGTGTGGGTTTCTACAGTGCATACTGGTCAGCAGACCTATGTGTGATGGGGCACAGGTATGTGGAATTTCTTACATGGAAGTAATAAAAGGCATAGTTAGGTTTCCTATTTGTACAGTTGCAAAAACTTAATTGGCATACGATCTCTCAGCAGTAGTAAGAAAGCCTTACAAGCGAGTCCACAAGTTATTAGCCTATGCATAGTTCTACTAAAAACTCTGCCTACACATACCTCTATCAATCACTTGTGTCATACTGAGAATCTCAAAAGGAAAAAAACAAAGAAAAAACATCCCAGTTCTTTAAATTCCCTTGCCTGGGTGAAATTTGTATTCATCACAGGTGACAAGACTACTGACAATTAACGCCTGCCTTAATGCTATTTGACATCTTTGCATACAAATGCTTGAAATTTGTACTCCACTTCCTATTTTGTTTTTAAAATGGTAAACCTGAGTTACATCTACCCCAGAGACAGCTTTTGCTTTATCTTATTGGGGTACACAGCCTTTCCTAACAGCAAGAATCATACTGGAGTACACCAAAATTACAGAGCGTCAGCATGTTAAGAGCACAGGTCACTGAATTAAGACTGGTATATTCACATCCATTAAAAAACTTTCAAAAAGATATACACAACATACACAATTTATACATAAGTAAACAGAGTATAAGCCTTGCTTCAGGAATATTTGTTGCCCCCTTCACCTTCACCTTCAAATGCCACATACAGCTGTGTCCTGTGAGCCGGCTTCTATACTTGCATCATTCTTACTCCTCAGGAGATTTACATCTTCACGTATTTGCAACAGAAAACCAATGGAGAAACCTCATTCTAATCATCACTGTCACTTCCAGATTCACTCAACTGCAAGTCATTTCCTGTATTTAAAAAGAGGAAGTTAGAATTACTCGTTGGCTGTGATCTACATTGAAGAATTGCTGTATTTGACCTCAAATACACTGGGGAGAAAAATAGGGCGTTAGGATGAAACACACTTTCTAGATCATAAATATATTTATTTTAATGAAATTTATGTACAGGACTGCCACTGTCGTTGACCTCTGCTCAGCATTCACTGGCTTAAGATTCACTAGGAGTCTGGAGGTGGCAGTGACTCATCTGCCCTGCAAACTGGTAGCTTTCAATCTACTTGACTATTGGCTTCATGTAGCGTTTAACATTTAAAAAAGAATAAGCTCATCGCAGACTTGGTCCAGCAGATGACAGACTGGAACAGCAGCACCCATTTTCTGCAGCAATTGCTGGCACCAGTTTCATTCACAGCTGGAAGAATTTAGACCGAGTCTGCTTTGTGTTCATATGAGGCCAAGTTGCGAAATCATATCACTATTTGCAGAGAGGGGCCATGAAATCTATGTTAATTCTTAGTTATTATTAAGCATTTCCTTATTTATATTTTTAAAGCAGCACTTGGGCACCATAAAAGAGGCAGGAAGTAGTCTGGTTATTTCTATCCACTCACACCCCTAATATGCAGCTCAGTAAAGTCAATGGGTTGCTAGGGGACTTCTGAACTAAGCCTCTTTACAATGTGAATGAATGAAACAGAAACAAACCTGATTTTGTTAAACCCCAAAGACCTCCATCTGTGTAGACCATGCTTGACCACTTGCTGAATGATCTGTATTCAACTGTGGGCTAAATACAGACCCATACATATTAACTGAACCAGACACCATCTTTTATTTAAAAAACAGAAATGCTAGCTTCAGGAGAGAGCAATTTAAAAAGAAGGAAATTATGAGAAAGGAAAGGACTGGGTACCACATCCCCTTCTCTCTCAAAGCCGCTTTTAAAAGCCAGCACTGCGTCTCAAGTTACACACCTGTGTATCTAATGTGTATTTAGACCCTTAGAAAGTGCATGTGCTGTAATAAATACATGCAGAAGACAAGAAACTTACTGAGCGTGCTCATGAGCTGATTGCTTCCTTGTGGCCTGCTGGTTCCGTTGGCAACAGAGTTCTTGTTGTTACCCGGCTGGGAAGGGGAAGGGTGTGCAGCGTCATCCCCATCGCTGCTCGAGGTTTCATCATCGCTCCCAGAAGAGCTCTCTGAATCCGACGAGCTGCTTCCGCTGCTGCTACTCATCTGCTCAATTATTTCAACCTCGGCTCTCAACTCTGGAACAAAGGAACGTTTGCAAGGAGGTCAAGAAAGGATTCCACAGGCCGTTGACACAGACAGCCAAACCAAACCAAACCAAACCAAACCAAACCAAACCAAACCAAACCAAACCAAACCAAACCATAGCAGAACGTTGAGATCTGCCCCCCAAAATCTAAAAGCATCTTAGATGTCGTGAAGATCTTGGTGCAGAATGTGGCTGCCAGCATTTTGCCTTGCACCGAAGGACTTGCACATGTCACAACCGTTATTTCAGCAGTACGTTTGCTGCTTATTTGCTTCCAGGCCCAATTTTAGATGTTTATCTTACCTTTAAGCCCTTAAGAACCAAATACCTGAGGGAGTGCCTCTTCCCAGCTCCTGTCTGAAGATTTTCTGTAAAGGCCTTTCTCCAAATACTGACTTTAGCAGAGATATGGTATGAGTTAACAGAGAGCCTTTTCTGTGGTGACTCCCTGACTCTGGAATGCCCTCCCTAAACAGACATTGCATTTTTTTCAGCACAATGCTAGCTGTTTCCTGTTTGCCCATGCACTTTTGATGACATGTATACGCAGATGTCCAAGTGAACCGCATGAGGCTTACTCTCAGGTAAGAGAGGCTAAGATCATTTGGATTCCTTCCAGTCGGGATTCATGGGACAGAAACTGCCTTGGTCGCACTGGTTGATGATCTCCGGCAGGCTAGCGACAAAGGTGAGAGCTGTTTCCTAGTTTTGCTGGATCTCTCAGTGGATTTTGATACCATCGACCATAACATCCTTCTGGACTGTCTAGAGGGGGTGGGAAATGGGGACACTGTCATACAGTGGTTCCGCTCCTTCCTCCTGGGCCATGTTCAGAAAGTGGGGGCGGGGGGAAATGAGTGTTCAGACCCCTGGGCTCTCACTTATGGGGTGCCTTAGGGTTCTGTCCTCTCCCCCATGCTTTCCAACATCTACACGCAGCTACTAGGAGAGATCATCAGGGGGTTTGGGCTGGGTGTTCATCAGTACACGGATGATACCCAGCTCTACCTCTCTCTCAAATCAGAACCAGTGAAGGCGGTGAAGGTCCTGTGTGTCTGGAGTCCTGTGTGTCTGGAGGTGGTTGGAGGATGGATGGCAGCTAACAGATTGAGGTTGAATCCTGACAAGACAGAAGTACTGTTTTTGAGGGACAGGAGGCGGGCAGGTGTGGAGGACTCCCTGGTCCTGAATGGGGTAACTGTGCCCCTGAAGGACCAGGTGCGCAGCCTGGGAGTCATTTTGTACTCACAGCTGTCCATGGAGGCGCGGGTCAATTCTGTGTCCAGGGCAGCTGTTTACTAGCTCTATCTGGTACGCGGGCTGAGACCCTATCTGCCCGCGGACTGTCTCGCCAGAGTGGTGCATGCTCTAGTTATCTCTCGCTTGGACTACTGCAATGCACCTTTGAAGGTGCCCAGGAAACTACAATTAATCCAGAATGCAGCAGCTAGACTGGTGACTGGGAGCGGCCACCAAGACCACGTAACACCGGTCTTGAAAGACCTACATTGGCTCTCAGTAAGTTTCCGAGCACAATTCAAAGTGTTGGTGCTGACCTTTAAAGCCCTAAACGGCCTCGGTCCAGTATACCTGAAGGAGCGTCTCCACCTCCATCGTTCTGCCCGAGGGCCTTCTGGCGGTTCTCTCGCTGCGAGAAGCCAAGTTACAGGGAACCAGGCAGAGGGCCTTCTCGGTAGTGGCACCCACCCTGTGGAACGCCTTCCCATCAGATGTCAAAGAGAAGAACAACTACAAGACTTTTAGAAGACACCTGAAGGCAGCCCTGTTTAGGGAAGCTTTTAATGTTTAACAGACCACTGTATTTTAATATTTTGTTGGAAGCCGCCCAGAGTGGCTGGGGAAACCCAGCCAGATGGGCGGGGTATAAATAATAAATTATTGTTATTACTATTATTGTAAGATTGCTGCCTTTAGGATTACTGCCTTAGTCATAATGTTTAATTAACCTGCTTGTGCTGTAAATTGTTTATACAAATCTTATTTATTAGCTTTATTTTTGTATTTATGTATACATGTAAAGGTTTTATTTACACCTTTGCACACTACCTTGGAATCTTTTTAATGAAGAACAGTTAACAAAAAAATGTAGGGATATACCAGAATATGGTAGTCTGCCAACCACTGATTAGAAAAAATATATTAGAAAAGAAATGTATTACACATGATAGCTCTTTCCCTTTACTGCAAAAAGATGGACTAGGCAAGTATTTCTACAGGATTCTAACAGATCTGTCGACTACTTACCTAATTGTTTTACTCTGACAAATACTCCAGTGTATCAGGGAATTTGAATTCTTATGTAATGGGGAGTCTAAAATAGGATTATATACTTTTTCCACTGTCTGCAGTTCAAATAAGAGTGAACTGCATTTTGTTTTGCTCTGAGCACTTAAACTGGCTTACTAAGAAGGGCTTGTCTTTGGAAATGCCAATTGACCCGAAATACTAATGAGACTTAGATTTTACCATGGCCTGGCCACTAGTTTCACACTGACAATATTTGTTCCTAGATAGGCAAATCAGTAACAGAAGCTTCATTGCGCAGCTAGATATTTTGGGTGAAACCAATACAATAAATTAGCATTTTTATTTGTTTTTTTTAAACCTCTGAAATATAGGTGATGTATCATGACAACAGCATAAAATTTTATTTGGAAGGCTACTATTTAGGGGCAAACATACAGCGATCGTTTTATTGTCAATATTCTACCAAGCTTTTGAGTTTTGCAAGACTTTTTATACCTTCTTTCAGACACAACTGAAGTTCAGTGCCTTTTCAACTTTTTGCAGAATTAACTTTACACGAAGCGTATTTTAAAAAGGTAGATGATCATTTTTAAACCAGTGCAGAACATGTAACCCAATTATTCTCTCGACAAGCAGAAGAGAAATCACTGGACCCACCTTCACCTACTTTATGCAAGGACTTCAAAGTTCTGTAGACTAAGAAATGCAACTTTGGCCTCCCCAATTTGGAGCGAGGCCCCCTGCCGCCAATTTTTAGCTAAAAAGAAATTGCTGCGGTAAGGTCTACTGTGGATGCTGCCACATTATTCAGATTGAGAAACAAATCAATTTCCACAAATCTGTCTGAAATGGGACACAAAGAATAAGGAAAACTGGATTCACAGCAAATCCATTGAGAATTCTCAAGTATTTTTACCGTGAAGTTACAAAACCATACCTCTCTTAATGTCATCCAGCTGAGGCTCTGGGGAAGGATTGTCTTTCAGTGGGGAGGTCTTGGGACCGGCTGCTGGTTTTGTAGGAGCTCTGAACTGGGTAGAAGAAGGTTGTGAGGCTCGGGCCGATTGCTGTTCTATCCGCGCCTGAATTTTGCTGCTGCCTTCAGCTCTGAAACAGGATTTTGAGCACACAGATACAATGACACCTCAAACACCAACACCTATGCATCTTCTCAACTCCCTCTCTCCCCCTCACCCTCTTCCAAAATGTCTGAAAAACCCCAAATTCTATCAGGATTGTGTAAAATCAGTAACTGTACGATCCAAGCAAATTTAAGACCTGTATATATGTCAGCACTTTCGGGGAGAGAATGAGACCTAAGCACTTGCTCAAATCTACCAAGGAAATAAATGGTCCTTTAAAAAGTGAAGAAACAAAACGAAACACTGTCCGGATGTAACATTTGCATCTACTAATTTCTAAAGGCCCCCCTATCTACAGAATGGACCAAATTCAAATACCGTATTTTTTGCACCATAACACTCACTATTTTCCTCCTAGAAAGTAAGGGGAAATGTCTGTGCGTGTTATGGAGGAAATGCCTACGGGTGGCATGCCTACGGATTTTCCTCCTCTAAAAACTATGTGCGTGTTATGGTCGGGTGCGTGTTATAGAGCGAAAAATACGGTATGTAGCAATAGCAAATGACATGGCTCTTTTTTAGACTGTACCACTTTGAGGATTGTATATATCACAGGTAGGCAACTTGCAGCCCACGCTTCATTTTTTAAAAATTGACTTAAGAAAATCATACAGACAGCAAAACAAAGAAGCCTAAATTAACGTTGCCTTCTACCGATAAGAAATAATAATAACTATTACAATAATGAAAATATTACAAATACATTTACTACCCCTTTTGAACTTCTATTCTGGTTACAATATATTACTACTCTATAAGAATCTATTATATCCTTTGCTGTCCCATATTTTATTTCCCAAATTCAACCTAACCCTCTCCCCCCCCCTACTGCTTCCCTTCACCTGTGTGAGATCTTCCCATCCTAACCTTTTTTTCTAGTTGCTTTAATAAAATAGAATAACATGAAAACTGTTAAATTATAATGACTTCTTTTGTCCTTACACGCTTAACAATTGCCTATTAAGAGTTCTGCTTTAACACCATATTTCTTCATGTATTCCCCTATGCATTCCCATTCTGTATAGAATTTTTGATTGGAGCAGCCCCTGACTGCTGCAGTCATTTTTGCCATCTCGGCAAACTCACAAATCTTAACTTGCCATTCAGTCATTTGTGGTACTTTTTCTGTTTTCCAAAATTTTGCCCTAAGTATTCTTGCGCCTGCGGTTATATACAAAAATATATTCCATTTGTCCTTGGGTATGTTGTTTGTTAATAAACTCAATAAATACGGCACTGGTTTTTTTAAAAAATAGAGCTCCAGCCCACACTTCATTTTCTGTAGCCCTCAACACCTGAAGCTGATCAATTCCCGTATCTGATCAGAGTTCCTCCCTCATTGTTCTTTTCTTGGCTTTTGAAGTGTGCGCCCTACCTTCTACAGTATTTCATTTCAGAACAAAGCTGCAGGTTTTTTTAATTGATTATTAAAAATTGATTTTAAAAAACCCATTTTCCCTGGTTGTGCGCCTTGGGGAAAATAGCTTTTTCCATGGCTGTCTATTAATTGGTAGGCTTCTGCCATGTGTGTGTGTGTCACACTAAAGTAAGAAAGGAATTACTTTCATTTGTTTTCCAGAACAGTACAGTGGTACGTCGGGTTACATACTCTTCAGGTTACATACGCTTCAGGTTATACACTCTGCTAACCCAGAAATAGTGCTTCAGGTTAAGCACTTTGCTTCAGGATGAGAACAGAAATCGTGCTCCGGCGGTTCGGGAGCAGCGGGAGGCCCCATTAGCTAAAGTGGTGCTTCAGGTTAAGAACAGTTTCAGGTTAAGAACGGACCTCTGGAACGAATTAAGTTCTTAACCCGAGGTACCACTGTAACTGCATTGGCTCTCATATGGACTATACATTTAAAGCAGTATCATACCACTTCAAAGTCAAAGCTTTCCTCAAAGAATCCTAGTTTGTTAAGAGTGCTGATGGATGTTAGACCCCTATTCCCCTCACACAGCTACAGTTCCCAGAGTGGTTTCACAGTCAATCGATCTTCCCAGGAAACCCTTGAGAGCTGTACCTCCGTGAGGAGAATAGGGGTCTCCTAACAACAACTAACAACTCGGAGAATTGATGCTTTTGAATTCTGGTGCTGGAGGAGACTCTTGAGAGTCCC
Organism: Podarcis liolepis; assembly: GCF_965112155.1. Taxonomy (NCBI): domain Eukaryota; kingdom Metazoa; phylum Chordata; class Lepidosauria; order Squamata; family Lacertidae; genus Podarcis; species Podarcis liolepis. The sequence continues at coordinate 46,277,296 of NC_139563.1, forward strand.
ATGGACTGCAAGAAGACCAAACCTATCCATTCTGAAGGAAATCAGCCCTGAGTGCTCACTGGAAGGACAGATCCTGAAGCTGAGGCTCCAATACTTTGGCCACCTCATGAGAAGAGAAGACTCCCTGGAAAAGACCCTGATGTTGGGAAAGATGGAGGGCACAAGGAGAAGGGGACGACAGAGGAAGAGATGGTTGGACAGTGTTCTCGAAGCTACCAGCATGAGTTTGACCAAACTGCGGGAGGCAGTGGAAGACAGGAGGGCCTGGCGTGCTCTGGTCCATGGGGTCATGAAGAGTCGGACACGACTAAACGACTAAACAACAACAACAACTCGGAGCACCCTTAACAAACTGCCTACCTCTAGAGCAGAGGAGTATTTTCCAGGTTTAAAATTTCCTTGTACATGTCAGAAACCAGGGTTCTTGCCTTCTCTCTGAGATGCTGGTGTTCTATTTTATTTATATATGCATTTTATTTATATACCACTAAATAACAAACAAGCACCATGTATATACTGTAATATATACTCATCAATATATTATGTTAAAAAAAGAAAAGAAATCATAGCCAAGGGTTTGAAATATGCCACCTGCAGTGTGAGATAGGGCTATGCTGTGTGTTGTTTTCTCCAAATTAGAAGCGGCCCTGTGGGTTTGTGCCAACCATTTTTACCTTGTCTTCTTGACTTGAATGCTGCTGCTTAGCTTTTCAAGCACATATTCCCCAGTATCGTGATTGATAATAAGTACGCAGTCCTTCTGGTATGGTCTTTTATTTCCTTTGAACACCGTCATTGGAGGAGTAGAACCCTGGTTGTCAAGAAAAGCAGAGATTACCCTGAAGTCCGAACAAGTGCACAAGCTCATGCCAAGAAAAACTGACTCCTTAACTAAAATGCCCTATCTAGTCACTCATCTTCAAGGCTGCATTTGGATGCTTTAATAGGCTACCTCTGAATACGTGGTTACTGAACTGCACTCCAACAGTTTGCCTTTACAGTGGTACCTCGGGTTAAGTACTTAATTCGTTCCGGAGGTCCGTTCTTAACCTGAAACTGTTCTTAACCTGAAGCAGCACTTTAGCTAATGAGGCCTCCTGCTGCTGTCGTGCCGCCAGAGCCCGATTTCTGTTCTTATCCTGAAGCAAAGTTCTTAACCTGAAGTACTATTTCTGGGTTAGCGGAGTCTGTAACCTGAAGCGTATGTAACCCAAGGTACCACTGTATAGATGTAAGGAAAAACAAATGCCTGCATATTTAACATCTCCCTCTTTATGCTTCTTTGCAAAATGTGCAGTCTTGCAGATTTTTTGTTTTAGGCTTCAGGATACTTCTTGGTAGTACAGTAAGGAGTCAAAGAGAAAATAGAGCTCTAGCAATGCCTATAGGTAGAACTATCACCTGAAGCAATTCATATATAAGATCAGTATATCCTTTATATCCAGTGGTGATCTGCATTTTTAAAGGCAATGACCTAAGTACATACAGTGGTACCTCAGGTTACATACGCTTCAGGTTATAGACTCCGCTAACCCAGAAATATTACCTTGGGTTAAGAACTTTGCTTCAGGATGAGAACAGAAATCATGCAGCGGTGGCAGCGGGAGGCCCCATTAGCTAAAGTGGTACCTCAGGTTAAGGACAGTTTCAGGTTAAGAACAGACCTCCAGAACGAATTAAGTTCTTAACCCGAGGTACCACTGTATATGTAAAAGAACCTTCTATAAAACTCAGTCAGAAGAGACTGTCAAATGCAGGTTCCAGGCATACGCTGAAGTTTACCTAGAACTAAAATAATAAACATAGGCTATGAAAGAAGGGGTCCACAATTGTAGAACTAAAATCTAAATAGAAAGAGGCTACCTGGGGAGGGTAATAGAAATGTGCGCGAGCACACACACAAAATTTTAGAATAGATATATACTCACATCCCAGACACACTACATTATTGGTGTTAGATAAGGCAACACAGAACAGGTAAAGTTAGCATCTTCTATTAAATCACTACTAGCTGTTACCAGGTTCTTTTGAAAAACGCATACAGTCTTCTTCTTCACCACAAATTCAATAGTTCAGAGCAAAAAAGCATAGCTGGGGGAAGGAGGAGCAAAAATGGGACACAGAGTAAACTTACTGGGATGTGTGGTAATGTAATTGTGACTTCGTCTCCTTTGCCAACTTGAAGCTCCCCTTCACAAGATGTATCAATAGATGCTGGTTTGAAGTCATCTAGAGAGAACAATAGTAAGTATTAAATATCTATTGGGCTTTAAAGGTTCCTGATTAACATCCATCTGGGACAAATTCACTCCCTCTTTGCTATTACCGATGAAATGTATTATTGTGGTGGATATAAAGGGAATAAGGGAACCATGAAGTTTAGCTTAAAAGCTTTAGAAAACCCCAACAGTTACTGCATCAGAATATTTTATGTTGTTAAAAGCTTCCCCCCTGCCCCAGTCATTTTGCATAATCTACAAAGCTCCCTTTTGCTGGTGCCCCAAGAAACTTTTAATTCTCCACCCACCCAGCAGCAAATAATCATGCTGTAACACACTTTTAAATAAACCTTCCAAACTTCAAAAGTAGCTTTTCAAGCATCCTGTCTGCTGTTAAAGAAATAAAATAGCCCTGGCTGTTTTATAGTCCCTGCCTCTTGTCTCTTTCAACAGTAATGTGATATGCTAGGAAGCTTCAATTACTTAATTTATTCACGTCAAAAAAGTTGCTACTGTAACAGAACCAGTAAAAAAAGTGGGGGAATAGCACGACCTACTTAACTTTGGGCAACCAACAAGTGGTCCCAACCAAGCAACCAAATGATAACCTGCAGCATGTTTCAGGGCTGGAAAAAGATGTATCCATTATCAATCTCTGCATTATTTTGGAAACGCTGTTAAAAACCTGCTAGCAAGATTCCTCTGGCTATGAAAAATACAGTGGTGCCTCGCAAGACGAAAAGAATCCGTTCTGTGATTCTCTTCGTCTAGCGGTTTTTTCGTCTTGCGAAGCAAGCCCATTGACGGATTAGCGGATTAGCGCTATTAGCGGCTTTTAGCGGCTTATCTGCTGATCGGATCAGCTGATAAGTGGCTTAGCAAAAGGGGGGGGGGAGGAAAAAAAACCAGCAGGAACTCGCAAGACATTGTCGTCTTGCGAAGCAAGCCCATAGGAGATTCGTTTTGCGAAGCACCTCCAAAACGGAAAACTCTTTCGTCTAGCGAGTTTTCCGTCTTGCGAGGCATTCGTCTTGCGGGGCACCACTGTAGTATTTTTTAACTGACAAAGGCTCTGTGCTTTTTAACATCTGCTTGTAGGGTTCCCAACTTAAATAAAAGGCAAAGGCCTGGCCTGTACCTCTATCTATCACAGCTTGATGTGCAGAAATCACCAGCTGAAGCATTTCACGGTATGGAAAAAACGCGATGCCCTGATCTTTGCAACCAACTGTTAACAGCAGAAAGAGTTGGCAACCCCTGGTTGCTCACTGTGCCTCCTATTAAGGACACATACCCTATTGTCTGCAGAAATAGCTGGCAACCCTCCCAAGCATTCATCATGGGGCACAGAGGAGAGTAAATAGGCTTTGACCACAGGCAATTGGCCCAATCTGAATCTGTCCCCGATTGTGCACAGAAAGGGTTGCCAGCTTCTTAACTTGCTCCTGTCTCGGCCCATTTAACAATTGTTTGATTCCATAGGAATTAGTCAGGGATTGTGTTCAGTTTCCCTCCTGATGTCTGCATCTCAAACTCTGAAGGAACGGTTATAGGAAGGGTTTGTGTTGTAGCCATGCTATGGCCAACAAACAATATGTGTAAAAAGAGTAAGAAAGACAGTTAACTCTGCCCCCCAACAAGAAGTAGGGGTTGTCCCTGTGACCATGGGCGTAACCAGGATATATGTTTTGGGGGGACAGGACACCCACCTGTCATCAACTTCTGTCTAACTCTGTCTAGCAGTGTTTCCCCAAATTGGGTCTCCAGCAGTTTTTGGACCACAACTCCCATCATCCCTAGCTAGCAGGACCAGTGGTCAGGGATGGTGGGAATTGTAGTTCAAAAACAGCAGGAGGCCCAAGTTTGGGAAACACTAGTCTAGCAGCTTTGGAACGAAATGTCTCAACAACAGTTGTTGCAAATCACTTTCTTTTGACCCCACGTGCTCTAAGAAAAAGCTGTCAAAATCCTTCTACAATTTCTACTTTTAGTTAAGAATTTTTATTTATTTCCTGGATGCCTGTGACCCTAACACACACACATACAGAAATTTAGCAGGTGAGTATTTCTCCTGCAACTGCAGCTCCTTAATATTGATAATACTAAGAATAATTTTGTTATTTATACTCTGACCATCTGGCTGGGTTTCCCCAGTCACTCTGGGCGGCTAACAGCATATATAGTAAAACATAGTAAAACATCAAACATTAAAAACTTCCCAATACAGCCTTCAGATGTCTTCTAAAAGTTATGTACCATAGTTCCCAATGGAAAAAAAAGCTTCTCTTGCTGCTTTTCTTGCTGAGCAGCTGCTCTTAAGGGCACCAGAAGACCCGGACCAGTTAAGAAACAGAACAGAAATACTGACAACTGAAAACAGGGAGAGGGAGGAGAAGATGCTGCTTTTCTGAACTCTCAAAAGCACTTTATGGTGCAATCCTGTGCATGCCTAGTACAGTGGTACCTCTGGATGCGAACGGGATCCGTTACGGACCCCCGTTCGCATCCTGAAGTGAACACAACCCGCATCTGCGTGGGTCGCGTTTCACCGCTTCTGTGCATGCGCGTGACGTCATTTTGAGCGTCTGCGCATGCGGCGAAACCCAGAAGGAATGCGCTCCGTTACTTCCGGGTTGCCGTGGAGTGCAACTCAAACGCGCCCAACCCGAAGTGCATTCAACTCAAGGTATGACTGTACTGAGAAGGTCAACCCCACCAAATTCAGTGGATTATTTATATTATTGTTGTTGTTGTTGGGACGACCCCACCAAATTCAGTGCATTGTTCTTGTTGTTATTTTTATTACTACTACTACTACTACTACTACTACTACTACTACTACCACCACCTTTAAATGCCCTCCCTTCAGATGTCAAGGAAACAACTATCTGACTTCTTAGAAGACAGCCGAAAGCAACCCTGTTTGGGGACGTTTTCAAGGATGGATGTTTCTATTACATTTTTAGATATGTTGCAAGCCGCCCAGAGTGGCTGTGGAAATGCAATATAAATAACAAAATTATTAATAATTATTATAATAATTATTATTATCAGTATACCGAGGGCCGGATTTAGGTTTGATGAGGCCCTAAGCTACTGACGGTAATGGGGCCCTTTATATATCCAGCTGTCAACAATAAATTGTCACTGTTTTTTTGTGTTGAATACATGCGATGTGGTAATTTATGGACCTAATAGATATCTTTAAAGCCCTTTGTGGCCTAGGACCCACATACCTACGGGACGGCCTCTCCTGGTATACCCCACAGAGGACCTTAAGGTCCACAATGACAACACTTTGGAGGTCCCAAGTCGCAAGGTGGTTAGCTTGGTCTCAACAAGGGCCAGGGCCTTTTCAGTACTGGCCCCGACTTGGTGGAACTCTCTGCCACAAGAGACTAGGGCCCTGCGGGACTTGACATCTTTTCGTAGGGCCTGCAAGACATACGTCTGACCCTTATGTTTCCCTCCCCTTATGGTTTTGATCTATGGGCTACTAGTAAAATGAGGCTGCATTTTAAATTGTATTTTAACCCGTATTTTAAATTGGGTTGTTCCCCCCCCTAATTATGTTTTTATTGTAATTTTATTGGTGTTAGCCGCCCTGAGCCTGGCTCTGGCCAGGGAGAGCGGGGTATAAATATTATTATTACAGTCATACCTCGGGTTGAATATGCTTCATGTTGAGCGCATTCGAGTTGCGCTCCACAACAACTCGGAAGTAACAGAGCGTGTTACGTCCGGGTTTCGCTGCTCGTGCATGCGCTCAAAATGACGTCACGCGCTAGCGGCAAAAAGCAACGCGCGCGTGCACAGACGTGCCGTCGCTAGTTACGTTTGCTTCTGGATGCGAACGGGGCTCTGGAACGGATCCCATTCGTATCCCAAGGTACCACTGTATCATCATCATCATCATTAAGCCATTTGCACGTGTTGCCATGCAACCAGTCCATGCAGAATGTGGGGACCCTATATATAGAAATGAGCAAACCAGTGATGTTTTAGGGAGCAGGCGGGGCTCATTACTTACATCACAGGAGAATACACAACACAAAACACAGTTGCTGTATGTAGGTTTTATCTTATATTTTGGAAATTACATCCAGGGTGTTTTTTCCCTTTAAATTTTTTGGGGGCCTGCAAGAGAGAGGAGCCTCAAGCTATAGCTTGTTTAGCTTATACGTAAATCCAGCACTGAGTATACCAGCCTATACCCTCGACCCTCAGCCCCCCTCCACAATTGAGTTGTTTCCCCCCCCTTTAATTAACAGTGTAATCTCACTGTATACAAGTTGTACAAGTGACAATAAAGTATTTCAAATTATGTTTTTATTGTAATTTTATTGGTGTTAGCAGCCCTGAGCCTGGCTGTGGCCGGGGAGGGTGGAGTATAAATAAAAATTATTATTATTATTATTATTATTATTATTATTATTATTAAGCCATTTGCACATGTTACCATGCAACCAGTCCATGCAAAATGTGGGGACCCTATATATAGAAATGAGCAAACCAGTGATGTTTTAGGGAGCAGGCAGGGCTCATTACTTACATCACAGGAGAATACACAACACAAAGCACTGTTGCTGTATGTAGGTTTTATCTTATATTTTGGAAATGTACATGCAGGGTGATTTTTTCCCTTTAAATTTTTGGGGGGCCCGCAAGAGAGTGGGGCCCCAAGCTATAGCTTATTTAACTTATACGTAAATCCGGCACTGGGTATACCGGCCTATACCCTCGACCCTCAGCCCCCTCCACTAGGACGAAGCCCCCCTGGCCCGTCCTGAGAGAAGGAAGGGCTGCCATTCCCCCTCAGGCTCCCGCTCGCTTCCCCCGGAGTGGGCCCCGCTGGCGCTTGCTCGCGAGTAGGCCTCCTTTCCCCCTCAGGAGCCGCTTCCCTCGGGCCCGGGGGGCTGTGGGCGAACCGACCGTCCGTCCGCCCATCCCTCCCCCGCGCCCCCTTACTCACAGCGGATGGTGTGGAAGGAGGCCTTGGGGTGCCTCTCGAAGCTCTCGCCCAGCTGCAGCGGGTGCTCGTCCTTGTCCAGAAGCGGGTTCGCCGAGCCGTTCATGGCCGCCGAGCGAAAAAGCAAACGCGGCGGCTCCTTCGCCGGCAACCACGACGACCAGGCCCGCCCGGGCCCTTGCGCTGCTTCTCCTCCTGCTCTCCCTCTTCCGGGCTGCCAGGCGGCGGCGGCGTGTGACCGGGAAAGCGCTCCGCGCCTGAGGGGAGAGAGAAGGTAGGCCTCAGCCGCCGCTAGGCCCAGCACAGGCCGCGCTCCCTCGTGGCCGCCGAAGTCCCGGAGAGACGCTTAGCAGGGAGGGGAAAGGAAGGGACGCGGCCTCTGAGCATGTCCAGAGCGCCGCGGTTTTCGGAAATTATTCTTATTTTGCGCCCTTACGGCCCGGGGAGGAACGCGGCCTCTGAGCATGTCCAGAGCACCACAGACGGTAGGAAATTATTCTTATTATTTTGCGCCCTTACAACTTGGGGAGGTACGCGGCCTCTGAGCATGTCCAGAGTGCCGCGGACTTAGGAAATTATTCTTATTTCGCGCCCTTACAGCTCGGGGAGGAACGCGGCCTCTGAGCATGTCCAGAGCGCCACGGGCTTCAGAAATTATTCGTATTTTACGCCCTTATGGCTTGGGGAGGAACGCGGCCTGTGAGCATATCCAGAGTGCCCCGGACTTAGGAAATTATTCTTATTATTTTGCGCCCTTATGGCTCGGGGAATAATAATAATAATAATAATAATAATAATAATAATAATAATAATAATTTATTATTTATACCCCGCCCATCTGGCTGAGTTTCCCCAGCCACTCTGGGCGGCTCCCAATCAGTATTAAAAACAGTACAGCGTTACATATTAAGCAGCCTCTGAGCATGTCCAAAGTGCCACAGGTTTCAGCAATTCTTAACTGCGCCCTTACAGCTCTGCGTCCTTTGGGGGGGGACTGCCCCGCAGCGCTATTTGGACCCCTGACGGTAGGTTGGTGGGTGGCACTCAACACCCAAGGAGATGGGGAGTAAAAACGCAATAGGGTAATGAAGCTGCCTAATTGGGCCCCCTGTCATGGGTGCTTTAGTTGACATGCCTGCCTTGCTGCGGGTCAGACTAGATGACCCTTGGGGTCCCTTCCAACTCTACGATTCAGCGATTCGGGGACTATAGCCGCGCCGAGCGTAGCAGCTTGGGATTGAAATAGGGATGTGTTTTCCTGTGAAGTGGGCTGCAATTGGGGAATGGGTCTAGGAGGCCACTGTAAGCAGATGAAAACATTAGCAGGATTTTAACAACACTTCTAACGTAGCGAATATCATGGACAATTTGGAAAGATATAAAATAAGCATTATGAAATAATATGCGGTTGAGAGGGTGTACAATAGGACCCATGGAGTGGAAGGTTGGAAGTCAAGAGATTTGGTGGAATCTCGAAATATGGATGTAATTTGGATTGCTATAAACTTAATACTTGCAAAGCCAAATAAAAATTACTGTGAAAAAAGAGAAGAAATTGGGGGATGGGGAAGGCTCCGCAAGTGAGCTTCATGTGCCCACCACCAACAGGGATGTGTTTTCCTGTGAAGTGGAACAGTAGGCAGTTGATCGGGGCCAAGTTGGGACCATGGATCCACCTAGCTTTGTGTTTCCAGCTGTTTTTCAGACTACAACTCCCATCATCCCTTGCTAGCAAGACCAGCGGTCAGAGATGATGGGAGCTGTAGTCCGACAACAGCTGGAGAGCCAAGTTTGAGAAACGAAGGGGATGGAGAACCTGCAAGGCTCCAGATGTTGTTGGACTCTGGCTCCCTCCCAGCAGCCCTGTCAGTGGGGAGTTGGAGTCTGGCAACATCTGGAGGGCCACAGATTTCTGACCCCTATCCTAGATCAGGGGTTCCCAAGCAACGGTCTGTTTCGTTCAGGTGGTCCATGGCTTTGCAGTTGAAGACAGGCAACAGCACATCCACGGCATTAAAAACACATATTGGTTTTTAATTGCTTTATTTTTATTGCTCTTTTTTTGCATTGTATTTTATTGTGCTACAGTTTGTGGAATGCAAATTGCAATGCTATAAAATGCAAGATAACTCTAAGGAGTAAAAGTAGCAATCAGAATACAATTAAAAAAAACCTCACCCTGTGCAGTGCAGCTGCTGCAGCAAACAGATGGAGAAATTGTTAAGTGGTTTGCTAAGACCCTAGTTGAAGGAAAGATGCTTTGAAGGAAAGAAATCTTTAAACACACTGCAGCTAGCCAGCTCCCTCTGGTGTTACTGTAAAATACGCATGCCCACCCACCAAATCATAAAAACCTGTTATCTCATTTGCTGCCATAACTGCTTTGTGGCTCTGATGGACTCCTTCCATGTACTCTTCCTTTGCATTCCTAGATCAAGGGGGGAAAATATTTTATCTGGCCTGCTAGGTGTAGTAGTAGTAGGAAAGAGAGCATCTTCCAGGTGTGTCAAGCACCTTGATCTTCAGTTTCATATGAAAGTTGGGAAACTACATTCAGATGATAGGAAAACAGTGAGATTATATGGGTATTTGGAAATGAATCCTGGGACCTTTCCCATTTAGAATTGGTATTAGGTTTGGTGGTGGGATCCAGACATATGCAAGCATACACTAGCTCAGGGTGGAAGCAGCTGGAAATTTTTTACAATATATATGTCTGTGGCATGGATTAGCCTTCAGACATAGTAATTATTATTATTATTATTATTATTATTATTATTATTATTATTATTATTATTTTATTACTTATACCCTGCCAATCTGGCCAGGTCTCCCCAGCCACTTTGGGAGCTCCCAACAGAATATTAAAAACACGATAGAACATCAGACATTAAAAACTTCCCTAAACAGGGCTGCCTTCAGATGTCTTCTAAAAGTTGTACACTAATCTATCCTGGTAGGGATAGAGTTCTTGTACCTTGGCAGGGTTCTCGGATCTTGTTCTTTCAACTTTCAACTTTCTTTCAACTACATTTTCCAAAGGTGATGTTAGAGGGAAACGACACATTTCACGGGTCCCTTTATCGTTTTGTAACATGTCCAGCGAAAGATGAAAAATGCTAACCTTGTCCTTATTGTCCTTCTCAGTCTAGTTCTTTTCTGAACGGACAATTGCGGTAGTTGAAGAATAAAGCAACTCTGAATCTCCAGGGTCCTCCTTAATTAAGATGACCAACTCCAGGCCTCTGCAAGGTGACTTGCCTGTAGCTCAGCTTGATGTGACCATCTCAGCTTGTGAAGACGGGGCATTCCAAAAGAGAGGGCACAAAGCAAGAATTCTTAGCCCTGAAGAAGCCGAAAAACTGGCCAAAGAACAGGTCTTTGTCTCTGACTTCAAACAGCAGAAACTAGAGAAGGAAGCACAGAAGAACTGGGATCTGTTTTACAAAAGGAACAGCACCAACTTTTTCAAGGACAGGCACTGGACAACTAGAGAGTTTGAAGAATTAAAAGCATGCCGTGAAGTGAGTGTCATTATGCATGCTAGAGCATCAGAGGGAAAGCAAGAGCTACAGTAGAAATGTGGGGGGTTTTGTGACTGGAAAGCCCTAGCCAGTCTTTATTCCATCTTAATTAATGTAAAATTTTGCATGAATACAATAGGTACGTAGATGCACCTTGCTGTTTCCATGATGCTGCCTGGGCAGTTACTATGGTAAAACTAGATTTGGCAACTCCTCAGATATTTTTGCTGATGCCAGTCGGTTACTTAGTGTGCAAAGGTCCTGCTCACATAAACAGAACTTCCCATTTCTGCAGAAATTGTGCATTGCAATCCTTTGAACAAATGCTTCATTCAGCTCCAATGATCTCCTTGCTCTAGATGGTTCTGGTGTATTTTATTTAATCAGAATTACATAATATGTCATCTAACAAATCCTAGACATTGTACACTGGAGTCCCTGCAATGATTGCAGGATAAGTCAGTATTAGAATTACTCCCCCCCCCCAAAAAAAGTCAGTATTAGAATTACTCCCCCCCCCCCCAAAAAAAAGAAATCAGGACAACAATAGTATTCCAGATGCCTCCAGTATAGATTAGTGAATGACCTGGGAGGATCTGATGTTGACACTAAGTAGGGATAAATCTGGTTAGTGCTTCGATGGGGGACTGCTGGGAATCACAGTATTACTGTAGGAGACATAGCTGCCCATTTTACCCCCACAGAGGTGGTTTGGAACCTAATTTGCTTGGAAGATTGTATCTGTTGGGCAATGAAGACAGGATGATGATGATGATGATGATGGTGATGATTTTATACCCCGCCCAACTGGCTGGGTTTCCCCAGCCACGCTGGGCTGCTTACAGCAGATAAAATATATAATGCATCACAACAAATGGCAATCTGGGGGAAACCCAGATTCCTGTTAGCTCCAATTGAGCACTAAAGAGCAGTTTTTCCCCCAGGAGGGTCACTGTAGCAGCAGAACAAGGGGAGGTGTGGATAAGCCAGTCTGTATATACATATGTTTTGATTGTGAAATCGCTATGCATCATACAGCTTAAATCATAGTGAGAGATGATGTTCTTGTTGTGATTAGTAGTATTTATAATCTGCTCTTAATTGAATATTTCAGTTACAGAGCAGGGGACAATACTGCTCTGTAAACAATAAAAAATATACAAAGTAAATATAACAATGTGTAAAAATTACAGAATCTGTAAAAATAGGTCCAGCGTATAACATAAACAAATGACAAAAATAAGCACTCTTATTAAACAAATGACTTAAACAAATGACAAAAATAAGCACTCATCACAAAATAAGCACTCTCTCTTGGTCTGGCACATAAAGAGGGCCCACTCTGCACCAACAGACTCTTACTCAGTTGGCCTATGAACAACTTAATGCCTTTCACCCCTGCTCTCCAACCCAAACAGGCTGTCATCCTGAATAGCTGCCCGTAAGTATCTGCAACAGGGACGCGGGTGGCGCTGTGGGTTAAACCACAGAGCCCAGGACTTGCTGATCAGAAGGTCGGTGGTTCGAATCCCCGCAACGGGGTGAGCTCCCGTTGCTCGGTCCCTGCTCCTGCCAACCTAGCAGATCGAAAGCATGTCAAAGTGCAACTAGATAAATAGGTACTGCTCTGGCAGGAAGGTAAACGGCGTTTCCGTGCACTGCTCTGGTTTGTCAGGAGCGGCTTAGTCATGCTGGCCACATGACCCGGAAGCTGTACGCCGGCTCCCTCGGCCAGTAAAGCGAGATGAGCGCCGCAACCCCAGAGTTGGCCATGACTGGACCTAAGGGTCAGGGCTCCCTTTAAGCATCTGCAACAACAACCTTGTACCCTGTTTTTCTGCAGTAGCAACACAGCAAAAACACACACCCACAAATGAAGCACACAAAAGAGGATTGTGCCCTCATGGAGACCCCAAAGCGAAGACTACAGTGAAGAGAGGTGTCCCTTTCTTGGCTCTGTCTTTATTGTAAACAAATGATTTCCAGGGTGATAAAACCTAGCACGGCAACGTGAATAATATGTGTGGACCTCCTTTCTGAAAACATTGCAGCTTTTTAATGATGAATTTTGCTCTGGAAGATATATCAAATGCAATTGTTTCTCTTCCAAACAGTTTGAGGATCAGAAACTCACCATCCTTGAAGCAGGCTGTGGTGTCGGGAATTGTTTGTTTCCACTTTTAGAAGAGGATTTGAATATCTTTGCTTATGCCTGTGATTTCTCTCCCCGAGCTGTGGAATATGTCAAGGTTGGTGAGATGTTTGTCTTACTCTCTCCATTGTGCAAGAGGCTGTTGCCTCAATGTTCTTTGAAAAGGGAAAATAGTATATCCCTATTTTTAAAAAGTGAATGATAAAAGAAATGAGGAAAAAGAGGAGGAGGACAGATTGTGCCAATTAGGGGTTCCAACATATGTTGTGTAGGGTTTACTACACAGCTGTTCCCAGTTATTATTCATTTACACATTTGGCTAGCCCGAAATAACAATTTCTGGAGAGAGATTGCTACATCAGGCTAACCGAATAAAGTTTTTAATTCTTCCTACCCTTGTATTTGATTACATGATCAGTGATGAATACTTACTCTTGAATTCTACAATGTATGGCATTGAGTCCCAGTCATGGTTTCCTTTCTTCCCTATTTCACGTTGAGATCAGAAGGCATAAACACTGAATTGTTGTAAAAAAGTAGGCATCATATGACTGAAAATATTGAATCGGAGGCTGGAAAAGAAATCAGTCACCACCTGTGCAGAGAGACAGGGTAGCCTGGGCAACACAAGAGGACAGGGCTCCTGAACCTTTAGTAGCTGTGTAAGAGAGAAATTTCAGCAAAAATGGAAGTCTGAAAATCTTCACAACTACAACATCAAGTTTTCCATGGTCAACTTTGGTTAAGGCTGCTGTGGCAATAGTCTCCCTTGTTTTAGCCACATAAGTTTCTGCAACCATAATCAGTGAATAGCAGAATGTGCTCAGATAAACAGAAGAAAAATATATACAGTGGTACCTCAAGTTAAGTACTTAATTCGTTCCAGAGGTCCGTTCTTAACCTGAAACTGTTCTTAACCTGAAGCACCATTTTAGCTAATGGGGCCTCCTGCTGCTGCTGCCGCGCCGCCAGAGCACAATTTCTGTTCTCATCCTGAAGCAAAGTTCTTAACCGGAAGCACTATTTCTGGGTTAGCAGAGTCTATAACCTGAAGCGTATGTAACCTGAGGTTCCACTGTATTCCTGTGCTCTTTTATCATACTGCATATGTTGACTAACCTTAACTCATGTATATCTGTGACATTATAATGATTACATAAATTCCTTTCTAATATGAAAGTGTCAGGGAAGAGATTGTTGCAAGGTTTTGGGGTGCAGACATATCTTCCAATAATTTCAAAAACCGGAGGCAAAGATTCTATCTATCCTTTTTTATTATGGTTTTTAAAGAAAAGGTATTTTTGAATTTTGAAGATTTATAACAAGTCAGTCTAGCAAATTTGAAGACAGGTTTTCAAATGATCAACTTATTAAAAGTGACTTGTTCAAGATATTGACCATGACCCCAAAAGGCTGATGGTATGATAACTCCATGAACAGTACGGGACTTCCTTGACTATTCTTGCCACAGTGATTCTGTCCGCTGGTAAGGCTAGTTATTAATGAGTTCAAAAGCAGTTAGTTCTCAAACGTTTTGGCTCCCAAATGCTGCATCCTGTTTGCAAACTATTTTTGGAAGTCGAACGTCTGACAGGCCTTCCGTGGCTTCTGATTGGTGACAGGAGCTTCCTGCCGCCAATCAGAAGCTGCGCTTTGGTTTCTGAACGTTTTGGAAGTCAAACGGACTTCCGGAACGGATTCCGTTTGACTTCCAAGGTACGACTGTACTATACTATAATATACTAGCTAAAATCATGATTTAGTGACATGTTTGTGCCACAAAGGGATAGAAATGATTGTTCTCTTGCTGTTTCATGCTTTCCTGGGGCCCTTTTAAAAAAGTCTTCATTTCAGCAAGTGAAATCGGAGCATTTGATTGCAAATGTTTCTCAGAAAAAAACCTTTTCACTTCATAGCAAAACCCTTTGTATGATGCCCAGAGATGCAAAGCATTCCAGTGTGACCTTACCAAAGACGACATTTTGGAAAATGTGCCGTCAGATTCCGTGGATGTTGTGACCTTAATATTTGTGCTGTCTGCTGTTCATCCTGAGAAGATGCATCTGGTTTTGCACAATCTTTATAAAGTAAGTAAGATTGCATTTTAATCAATCTACCATAAAATCATCAAACATGTCTGCTCCGAAAAGTTGCCACATGTTTGCACGCTGTGGCCCCCCCTTCCTCCAAAATACATTGGTGCCCAGGTGAGCTACTGAAATGTGTAATGAGAAATACGGACATGGGGTAGCTTTGTCAGAGCTATGTGTACCTTCACTAAAAAGTAAAAAAATGGAAATCTGGGCAGTTCAAAAGCCCTATTTTGTTTAATTTCAGCTATGCTAGTTACTGAGCAAAGGCAACAAGATATGCAGGGCACCAAATGTCTTGTGTATCACTGGGGTCCAATCCCACTCCTATAAACCTTTACAGTGGTACTTTGGTACTCGAATGGCTTGGCTCCCAAATGCCGCAAACCTGGATGCAATTGTTCCTGTTTGCGAACGTTTTTCAGAAGCCGAACATCCGACATGGTTTTTGCTTGAGTGCCCTATGGGTTAAACCACAGAGCCTAGGACTTGCCGATCAGAAGGTCGGCGGTTCGAATCCCCGCGACGGAGTGAGCTCCTCTTGCTCGGTCCCTGCTCCTGCCAACCTAGCAGTTCGAAAGCACGTCAAAGTGCAAGTAGATAAATAGGTACCGCTCCAGCGGGAAGGTAAACGGCGTTTCCATGCACTGCTCTGGTTTGCCAGAAGCGGCTTAGTCATTCTGGCCACATGACCCGGAAGCTGTACGCCGGCTCCCTCGGCCAATAAAGCAAGATGAGCGCCGCAACCCCAGAGTCGGTCATGACTGGACCTAATGGTCAGGGGTCCCTTTACCTTTACCTTAGGAAGGTCCTGCAGCCAATCGGAAGCCGCGCCTTCATTTTCGGATGGTTTTGGGAGTCGAAGAGACTCCCGGAATGGATTAAGTTTGAGAACCAAAGTACCACTGTACTTGGATAAAACCAGTGCTTTTTTTCTTTTTTTAAAAAAAAGTTTAGGGGTACTCTCATTTTGACTCAAGAAAATCACCATTTTATAGTTCAAATCGGGGGGAAATATATACAGTAAATGGACAAAAGTACAAAGACTCACAAAATGTTTAGGGGTATGCATACCCCTGTGTCCCCCCAGAAAAATAGCACTGGAAAAAACTATGATTGGAGCATTCAGAGAAAAGTTTTTTCCAAGTACCTTGTAATGGTAGGAGTAAAATGACCAGTGCGTTTGATGTGCTGTAAAAAAATATCTGAAACAGCTGAGCCTCGTGACATGCAATATTCCATTTTTAGATGTAGCGCCATGTTTCTGTTTTATAATGTCCATTTCATTTTTGTGTTACTTATTTGTCAGGTGTTAAAACCAGGCAAATGTGTGCTGTTCAGAGATTATGGCCTCTATGATCATGCTATGCTGCGGTTTAAGTCTACTAACAAGCTTGGAGAAAACTTCTACGTCAGACAGGATGGAACCAGGTCATACTTTTTCACAGATGGTGAGTCCTTCGCCTTTGTTTACACTTTGCTTCCCAGAACTATTGCATTTTTATTTCATTTTCCTCCCAGTTACTTTATGAATCGCTTCCGGTGAAACATCTCAAAGCGATTAACAATAAAACTGTAATCAAAACAAATACAAAACCCATTTAAAAACCAAATACAAGCTGGGTTTAAAATCTCCACTTGTATGGTTTTGTGGCATTCCAATAAGTATAAGTCATGGGATTCAGTAGTCATTTCATATTGATACTGTGCATGGGGCTTTTTTGTGCTTCTCTAGTTACTTTTCACTATTCCTAAATTCTCTTGAGTCTTTCCTTCCCCATTTTACCTCAAACAATAAAATAATTTTACATCAAATTTCAGTACCCTGTTTCGACCTCCCTCCCTTTCTGCAGTTACCTATTTTTATACGTAATACATTTGTTGCATCTCCAAGTTAAACCTAGTTATTATTTGCCCAGAACAAACAATATTAGTTTTATATCACTGCACATCTTTACATTAACCCTGCTAACAATTTGATCTGTTTACAATCATTTTTAAAATATCCAATATACGATTTCCATTCTAAATTAAAAACTCTTTCATCTTGATTTCTTATTCTTCCGGTAAGTTTTGCCATTTCTGCAAATCCCAACAGTTTTTGCTGCCATTCTTCTTTGTTCTCAGGACACTATCTTCTTTCCATCTTTGGGCTAAAATCATTTGGGCTGCCATTGTCGCATACATAAATAAGTTTTTATATTGTTTGGGTATCTCTAGTCCTACTATTCCTAAAAGAAAAGCCTCTGGTTTCTTAGAAAAGGTTATCTTAAACATTTTTTCCAATTCATTATATAAATCATTTCCCAGTAAGCTTTTAGCTTCTTACAGGTCCACTACATATGAAAAAGGTACCTTCTTTTTCTTTACACTTCCAGCATACATTCAATTCAGATTTATACATTTCTTGCTAATCTGTTAGGTGTTTGGTACCGTCAAGTTCTGTGAGTCTTGGTGATGTGAGTTAGAGGAGAGCGTTGCAGCAAAACCCTGCCAGAGCAAAAGAGTAGCCTTCAAACTGTACACTGGGGTTCCAGCGATGCAGATATAATGAGGTACACAACCAAATAAATATTGTAGAACTGCTGCTTATGCATAAAAGGCCTTAAATCAAGGTCTGATTGATGTTACAATTTTGGGGAGGCCACTTACCAAATATGGATTACAATTTTGTCCGCTTAAAAGTTCAGCTAGTCAAGTAGGAAAGAACAACAAACTTAATCACGACAATTGTGATTTCTTCAGCAAATGAAGTCTAGGGGCTGATGCTTGAGAACTGCCCCAACGCTCTTACTTTTGACTTTTGAAGTCTTAGTTGCGTGCTGCAAAACCTTCTCGTTACCTGGGGCTTCTAATTCTATTAAAATGCAAAGGCTCTGGGCAGGGCTGCTTTGAGAAGAGGAGCCTGCGTCGTCACACACTGCCATCTCACGTTCGCGCTTCCACCTACGCTGGATGACTGCTTTATCTTTCTTCTCTTCAGATTTCTTGGCTGAACTTTTCCTATCCGTGGGGTATGAGCAGGTGGTCAATGAATACGTGCTGCGAGAGACGGTGAACAAGAAGGAAGGCCTGGCCGTGCCGAGGGTTTTTCTCCAAAGCAAATTTCGAAAGCCTCAAAGGGAGACGTGATTTTTGCTCCAGGGCACATGGAATATTTTAAGTTGGCATTTAGATGTTTCACAGAAGTGGCCTTCCTTTGGTGTTATACCAGGGTGACTGACCCTGTGCTTGCCAAAGCTGCTGTCCTGTTTTCTTCGCTGCAGGTGAATGGCCCGCGGAATAAAGGAACCGATGTGAGCAGCCACTACATATTGCCGTGACTCAGGTTCCCCCCTCCCTGTCGTAAAGCAAATGCATTTATTTTTTAAATCTTGGCATTAGATGGCGCCGTACACCAAGTTTCTGTATCATCTGTCCATGCATCCTCTTGAACAATTAGACTTGCCTTTCCCCCTGTAAATTGTGCCACTTAAATGAATTAAGAAATAAGAGGTGGAGGGGAAAGGGTAACATTTCTGAGCACATCCTGCAGGAGAGCAAGTCAAAACTCCCCTGAATTGTGTCTCTGTTTGTGATTGTTCACTTGCTCAGGCTGTTTAAATGTGTCTGTTGCTTCCAGCTTACAACGTCCTGAAGCAGTTTAGTGAGGAAGGCCTGTTTTCAGATGGGAAATCCGGCGTTTCATTTTGTAATGTTAGCTTATGGGAAATCAATACCATAGAGTTTGTGTGAAGCGACGCAAGCAGCATGATTGTATGGACAGTGAACATGCACACGAGAAGTCTAGCCTCTCTCTGATGTACTAGCTATGTAACAGGCATCAAATTGTGCTTCCACCAAAGTGGTGCTGTCCCGGAAGAACTGCGTCAGAACTGTGGTTTCAGGGGAGCTATAGGTCAGTTCTTATTTGACAGATTGGACAGGCTGGTGCCCCCATGTTCTCACTCGACCTTTGGGGCCAATTGAGGTTCTGCCCTGAATAAAGCCTATACAGCTTGTTTACTTTCAGCACAAGAAGGTCCCAAAGGAAAGGATTCCTGCCTTTTCAGAAAAGGAACCTATCTCTTGTTCCCAGCTGTGTGTTGCAGCACTGAAATGGGACCACAGAAAAGCACTTTGGAAACATCCTTGGCTCTGTGTACTTCATGGTAAAAACCATTAAAACTCAGGACAGATGTGCTGATTTCCATTATCTATTTAAATCTTGCAAATATGGGTCCAGAGCTACAGGTAGTTTGCCAGGTGGGCTGGCAGCACTTTCTAGTTCTCCGTAACAACAGCACTAGCACATGATACAAAGTGCTCTTGTGTGCTGGTCCCGTGGGTTAACCGTGAGGCGAGGTCCGAGTCCAGTCCGAGGTCGAAGGTGCAGGATGGAGGTAGTCCGTCAAAGCTGAGAGCAGGGCAGGGAGTTAGGTGAGGTCAGGAGCTCTGGCAGAAGGCAGGACGGTCCAGGCAGGAACTGGCTTCCAACAATGTTGCTCCTGCAACTTGGGACTGGGGCTGGCCGGCTTTTATCTGCCCCGAGGCATAGGGCGGTCCCGGTCCACAGGTGACTCGCCTCTCCTGGCCTGGAGGCGAGCACTCCTCCTGTGGGAACTTAGTTCCCTCCGCCTCTCTGCCCTGAGCCTCTGCAGCTCAGGAGAGGCTGGAGGGTTACTGGACCCAGAAGCAACCTCAGCTTCCCCTGATGGGGCTGAGAGTGGAGCACCTGCAGGCAATGGGTCCTCCATCAGCTCAGGAGCCAGAGCAGACTCAGCTGATGCCTGCACCTGAGGATCCAGCACAGGTGAGGACCCTTCAGGCTCAGGCCCCAGCCCCGGCTCAGCTGGTTCTGGAGGCGGGGAATCCTGTGCAGGCTGGGATTCCTCAGGTTCAGCCTCCGAGTCCGAATCCCAGGCCATCACATCTTGTCTTTTATATGCAAGCTAGGATGACGCAGGGCCTAGGCCCTAGGAGATGCTGGCATGAAGGGCTATGAGAAACCCAGCTAGCCTTACGCATGGACCAGCGTACAAATGACAAACTACTGCCGTTTCCTGTAATTCTGCCCTTCTTGCGACCTTTAAGGGTTCTGTTTGTTTTTAATAGTGCCAGCAGACTATTAAAGCCCAAACCAGAAAGATCATATTGCACTGATTCTGGGCAAAGGCTTTTATAAACACATTAAACCTTTTAAAAATAATAACAGCATGGAATATGCTTCGCAGAAAGTCTATGGGCAAAAAGAGAGGCAAGCACAGCTCCTTCTTCAGTAATTCTATGATGAGACTTATATTTGTTTGGCCTTTAATGGGATGGAGAAAGGTCTGCTGTTCTGTCCTCAACAGGTCCCAAAGTCTGCAACTGGGGTAAATGAAATCATTTGCAATTCATATTTGAGTGCTCTGCTTGAGAATGCTTCTCAGTGTGTGAGTGTGAAGCATAATTTTGTGCTACATCTGGTTGGAGTGTAGGTCAGGCGAAAGGTGAGGTGAGAAGTACATAACGGGGTAAGCACTTACTCCAAGTAAGGACCTGTTAAATTCTGGCACTTGGGCAAAGACTGGATACATGACTGGCCTTACCATTAGGCCAAGTGGGGCAGTCTCATACAGTGTTACAACCAGAGCATCACTAAAGGGAAGCAAAGAGTTAGTTACTGCAGAATTTTATGGTGAGGGGTGCAATTTGACTACTTTTAATCTTGGGTGCCAAAGTGGAAAGGCACACTGGGGAGGTTGGAGCTTTGGTGAATGAAGGTGTCCATTATTTTTCGTTTTTGAATATTTTTTACTGACAGTTTTTGAGATAAAATACAGTAAGAATCAAACTAGACTACGGAATGAGAATAATTTAAAAAAAAAAAAACTAAAGAGAGAGAGACCATATAACACCGGTCCTGAAAGACCTACATTGGCTCCCAGTACGTTTCCAAGCACAATTCAAAGTATCAGTGCTGACCTTTAAAGCCCTAAATGGCCTCGGCCCAGTATACCTGAAGGATCGTCTCTACCCCCATCGTTCAGCTTGGATACTGAGGTCCAGCTCTGAGGGCCTTCTGGTGGTTCCCTCCGTGCGAGAAGTGAAGTTACAGGGAACCAGGTAGAGGGCCTTCTCGGTAGTGGCGCCCGCCCTGTGGAACGCCCTCCCATCAGATGTCAAGGAATTAAACAACTATCCGACTTTTAGAAGACATCTGAAGGCAACCATGTTTAGGGAAGTTTTTAATGTTTGATGTTTTATCGTTTTTAATATTCTGTTGGGAGTCGCCGAGAGTGGCTGGGGAAACCCAGCCAGATGGGTGAGGTATAAATAAATTATTATTATTACATGTAGGGCCCTTCACCATATTTATATCCTATATTTATCCACATACAGATCTTCCCATCTCCCACCTGGGAGTCTACTTCTCCCAGTCTCTCACCCTGGAAGATACTGCCTTTCATGCAGGGAGTCCTCGCCTCCAACTTCCCTTTTTGTTGTGGGTCCTCCTCAGTCCAAGTTAAAGGACTTCTTTTGTGTCCCTCATCATTTGGAAAAGCCGCCAATTAAGTATCCATTGAGCCTTCAACAGAAGCACCTTTATGTTCTCCACTTCTGTCTTTCTTTAACCCTATTCATTAAAAAAAAATCACCCAGGGCTCAGAAAACAACTGCCAGATCATTGGTGTTAAAGGGAAGGTGAGTCCCCCCCCATTTAAAAATAGTTTCTTTGCCATAGCATACATTTCAAACATTCTCATAATCTTAAAAACCAGAAAATAACACATCATCTGCTCCAATCTCATTAAATGGAAGGAATACATTGTATCTGCAACAATTTGAAAGGTTAAAATGTATATTTCAAGTATTCCAAACTATGTTACCCACCCCAAACACTACTCCCCCATGTGCCTCACTATCTGTGTGTTCAATAAAATTGCCCCATACTGCATGGGGCAATTATCGTTTTTCTTTTGGCCTCTTGCTACCTGCAATTTCCATGCTAGCTTTTCCAACAAAGCTTTGTCTGCCAGACCGCTTCATACTACTTATCCATGTTCAAAAGTTGCAGTGTTTTCCATGTTCTGGCTATGGTTGTTTTTGTTGTGGTCAATAAATGGGTTACAAGATCTTTATTTCTAATTCTTGGTGAGTCCTGACTGAACAAATTAAGCAATGCCAGTCCTAGGGACATAGGAACAATCTGCCTTGGAATCCAAGATATCTCTGCAAAGACATTTTCCCAGAATTTTTCTATTTTTGAACACTCCCACCACATATGTCTTTATGTCCCAAAAGTGGGACACCCTCTCCAACACATAGGAGAGCTATTGGGTTTTATACAAGATAGACAGGTAAAGGTAAAGGGACCCCTGACCATTAGGTCCAGTCGTCTTGCTTTATTGGCCAAGGGAGCCGGCGTACAGCTTCCGGGTCATGTGGCCAGCATGACTAAGCCACTTCTGGCGAACCAGAGCAACACACGGAAACACCATTTACCTTCCTGCCAGAGCGGTACCTATTTATCTACTTGCACTTTGACGTGCTTTCGAACTGCTAGGTTGGCAGGAACAGGGACCGAGCAACAGGAGCTCACCCCGTCGCGGGGATTCGAACTGCCGACCTTCTGATTGGCAAGTCCTAGGCTCTGTGGTTTAACCCACAGCGCCACCCGCATCCCTACAAGCTAGACATCTATGTGTAAAAAACCAACCATGTGTGATTTGGAGGGCACTTTCTCTTGTTGTTGCCAAAATTTATACGGGGCTTTGATCCGCAGTCCATTCCATGCCTCTTCTGAAGGGGAGGTTTTGTTGTTGTTGTTAATAATTATTATCACAACTGAATTATGTAGAGTTCTAAGGTTATTAGTCTACAGCAGGTATTCAGGTCATCATGGCCAGTTCATTTCTTTAAAATACCACATTTATGGTGTTCTTCCTAAAGCAGTATAAGACAACGTTCATTCCCATTCTCAACAATTGGATCCAAGCATTTCCCTAGATATTGGGAGGGATAGACACAAAGCACTGGACTCCTGTTTCTAGCGGCAACCTTGCATTTGTTGTCATCCTGCCTGGTTGCAGAGTAAACTACATCACAGGAGTATTGTGACGTCATCACTGCCATCCCAGCCAGACTTTGGAGCAGATGGCCAGGACCCCACCCCACGGGCAGGAGCATCCCCCTTGAGATGGTGAGAAAGCTACAAACAACATTCTGCTTGGCGGTTGAGTTGGTATGGCAGCTAGTGAGGTATGGGGCAAGGCCAGCAATCGTGTATTCCCTTGTAATGGTATAAAATATCACTAAATAGGCATATAGGTACAGCAGGTTGTTGCAGTCCAATCTGTCCTGTGTTTAGGAAACGTTGCACCGAGGCGACACACTTTAAACCTAGATTGCTGTTCATTTAAAAACGCTGGTACCATTAATAAAAATTCAACAGTGTAAATATGCTTTGATGGATGTAACAATGAATTACTCAATGGTTTAGTTTATGTAAAATATGAAGGGATATAGGGTAAGCAAAATGAACCACCAAAAAAGGTAAGTTATTGATTTAGGGTTGTTTAAATGAATATTTTGAAATGTAATTTAGAAAATTTAATTTAAAAAATATATACAAATAAGCCTAGATTGCATTCCAGGGAAGGTGTCTCAATCAAGTTGCAATGGATTTTTTTTTTTAATTGTCACGGTTTTTTAATTCTCCCCCACTGAACTCGGCAGTACCTAATCTCACCAGGATAGAAAACTGTCCCGAGCGCTTGATGAACAACTGAACTAGCTGTGCACACCTGGGTACCAATTAAGCATGAGTCGTCAGTGTGAAAGCAGGAAAGAAAAGGATGGCAAATGAGTAAGGAGGTGAGATCACCCATTAAAACGGAATCTAAAATATAAGCCTTTCACACAACTATAGCCTTACAAAGAAACCAACAGCCTCTGCCTGTTATGAAAGTTATTGGCTTGTTAGGATAAAGACAAAAGAACTAAAGAAATAAGGAATTTGTTCGGTAAAGACACCTGTTTAGGAGTACACTCTTACCTTGGAAGACTAATGGAATCCATTCCGGAAGTCTGTTCGACTTCCAAAATTTTCGGAAACCAAAGCGTGGCTTTTGATTGGCTGCAGGAAGCCAATAAAGGTATTTGATTTGATTTGACAGTGCATTTAGCAGAACCTGCTCAGCTTTTGCTAATGCTTGCAGAACATTTTCTACACTACCCAGTGGCCAGAGTTCTCCCCTGCCTGCCACATCATGCCAATGTTATTGGTTAAACTTCTCTTGGTTTGGGACTCAGTGGAGGGAATGAGCTCTGGTGCTACCAAGCTGGTCACATGCCCCAGATAGTTGCGTGCCAAATTCAGAAACAGGCAAGAATTGTGGGGGTGTTTCAGTATCAAGTGGGCCACAGCAAGGAGGGAGAATAATGCTAAAAGCCAAGTCTCTAAAGGCAGTAGAAGTGAAACCAAAGATTGACAGAAACTGAGAGACTGTTAACACTCTCTTGGGGGAAGCACGCTGTGGTTTTTTAGATATGGGTTTCCCCTGCAGCATTTGTGTGTTTCTTCCTCAAACGCAGACCTCCAAGTGTCCCTATTTTCCAGGCACAGTCCCTGGATTTACAGAAGCTGTATTATTAGGCATATGACTGCATGTAGAGCTAGCCTACTGAACAAAGGTGCAAGTTACATTAGTTTCGCTTCCCTCTTTTGCCTTTCATTTGCCCTGTCCCACCCCAGAATGTGTCCCTTGGGGTGATCAAGATTAGCCAACTCTCGGTGTTATGTTGGAGGGGATGCCGGGAAACAGGGAATGATGTTCACATGTGGTGGAGGTGTAAATTATGTACATTTTTTTTTTGGCAAAGGGTGTTTTAAGGAGATAACAGAAATCACTGGGTTAAAGCTGACCGAAAGTTCAGAGGTAGCATTATTATCAATTCACGATGAGGTGGAAGGTTCACAGGCTATGAAGGACTTGCTCACAAATTTATTGACAGCTGCACAAATTATGATAGCTAGGAAGTGGAAGGGGCAAGCAGAATCTAAAATGGAAGAATGGTATAAAGAGATCTGAGATATAGCTATTAATGATAAATTAATGGGTGCCATTAAGGTAAGACGGGGAACACCAGGAGGAATGATTTTAAGGAGATATGGAGGGTGTTTGTAGAATTTGTACTGTTAAAATGGAAAGGGGTCAAACCATCGCAAGAGGTGTTGAAATTTTGGGAGGTTGGATAGTTGCAATGGAATGGTCTCAGTGGTGGGGTGCACATTTTTATTCTTATTTATGATTATTACTTTGTAAAAAAATGTAAAAAAAATGAATGGGGGTGGAGGAGATTTGCCAACTTCTGAAGTATAGGAAGGTGTAAAAGTGTTGGGGTGTTATGATGCAGGTGAGCCGAGCCAACAGATGGAAAATAAAGCTTTTGCAGAGCTGGGCTTGTGGTGGGGAAGAGAAAGAGTTAATGCAAATTGGCGGGTGTACCGGAACCAGGTGCTGCCCAAGTATCAAGGTTAGGTTGGTAGTGAATGAGGATGCATCTGGCAAGTTGGTAAGAGGAGGAAGAGGGATGGGCAGCCCCCCCCCCCGGACCTACTTTGAGCAGGCAAGAGAACAAAGACCTTCTCCACAAAGTCTTGTCCAACTTCTCTAGCTCTATCTCATCATTGGTCTGACCCTGTTATTATAAGAAAAACTGCTCCCTTTCCCTTATGGGGTATTCCAGAGCCCGTGTAGAGTCCTTAAGTGGGCTCTCTATCGGTAGGAGAAAATAACAGAGGCCAGGCAGAGTATATTGAGAAGCAAATAGGCTAGTTAACCTGATCTTTATTCAAGGAACTATTGCAACAGACACACTCGCCACACACAGGAGGGAGGAGAACCCTGAACAATGGTGCGCAAGCCATTCAAAAGTCTTTTGAAATTGCCCAACCTGTAGCCCAAGACCACCCCCAAAATCATCATACATACATCACAGAAGGAAATAGTCTACAGCAGAAATCCTGTTTGCCAGGATACCTGATAATGGTCACCGATTACATTACCTGGCCATTCTTTTGTGATGGTTCGTGAATCCTGGTCACAGGCTCACCCTATTCATGCACAAATACGCCTGTAAGACAGAATTTGTAAGCAAAAAGACAATGGGGAGGCTTTCCCCATTTGCCTCCCTTGCTGCAGAGGAATATTTGAGGTCATTGGGAGAGCCAAAATGGCTTCAGGATTGCTCTCCCACACTATTTCAGACCCATGGTTCGTATCAGGGCCGTCTTAAGCATATCCGGCGCTGTGGTGCAAAGAACCTCCGGTGCCCCATCCCCCGTTTCACAGAGTTGTCGACCTTTTCCCAACCCTCTGCGGGCATCACTCTCCTCCCGCGGAGGCTTGGGAGGCAAGCTGCATGCCCGTCAGCCATATGGTTGACTGGGCACAGCTGGTGGGCATGCAGAAGGGAAAGGGGAGGCCGCCGGCAAAGCCCGCATCTCCCCCACTCACTGGGGCGCCCCTGAGAGGCCGGCGCCCTGGTGCAATGCACCAGTAAACCCAATAGGAAAGATGGCTCTGTGAAATATACTCAGAGTTGAGAGTGGATTTCATGTTCTTTATTCAGCTCATAGTGGTGAGGAGGAATGAAAGTTCCCCCACGGTATCCGCTTTATATACATTATTCACACAATGGGCTGCACGTGATTGGCTAATTCCGGAATTCTCCTGTGGGCCAATCAGGTTGTAGATTCACTTCCATCTGGAGGTGGATTGGGTGGCTCCTGCAGACCAATCATACTGCTGCATTGTTCTAAGACGAACCAGACTGCTGCATTTTGGATCCTATTGTTCTAGGACCAATCAGACTGCTGCATTTTGGATCCTATTCAACTCAGTACATAACACTCTGGTTCATATATTTAGATATGTGTGCATTTATGAATATTTATTCTATATCTGAGACCTTAAAATTCTTATAACACTGGGCTGAGAAGCTTCTGATAATAACCATTTCTTTCCCCTGAAGGGAGAACCAAAAAACTATCTGCACTATGGTCGGTTCCCCCCCCCCCCTACGTTTCTCTGTGATTCATTTAGAATTCAGGCAATGAAATATGTGAAGGGAATAGCAGCGAAAGACTCCAGCTCAGAAATTCCTCAGACGGCTGATCCCGTTATTCAGGGAAGGGGAACATATTGCCCTGTAGATGTTGTTGAATTATCAAGTGGTACACCCTAGGGTATTGCGCTTGCGTCGAGGGAACTGCACTGAACAAACATGCCTTTGGGTAGCGGTGGCTTACTCAAATGTGCTTTCCCCACGTTAACGCATAGCAGTACAGTTATTTACTCAAATGTATTTGTTTTTAAAGCATGCATTCTGCTTTTCTCCATCATGTGAGCTCAGAGCGACTTGCAATGTAAGCTTCTTAGGAAGCCTATCAGTTGGAGTTGGGCAGCGAGAGGGATGATTAAAATAACAGTGTGAAAACAGCGTATCAAACAACCATTGTAAGAAAATCATGTTAAGGCAAAGCTAGGGAACCTTTGCCCAACAACTCCTATCAGCCCCAGCTGTTGTGTGACAACATCTGGACTGCCTTGATGTGCCATTATAACACTTCCCTAAAAATAATAATAATTCAGCAGAATCTTTAAAAACCAAGTTTGAATCAAATGTCCGAATGAATACAATGTTGGGGGGTCTGAGGGATCTCACCTGGAATGGATTCCACAGATGGGTGCCACTGCCTAAAAAGCCCTGCTCCTTGTAGTCACCAGCTTGACTGCCACTCAATGAGGGAGCTCAAATACTTACCGGAGCATGCAGAGGGAATGCAGAAGAGCATGCAGAAAAGAAAGCAATTCTATATTCTGACTAACTGGTGCATAAGTTTAATTTTAGATGTATTTAAGCACATACAGTACCAACCTAAACCTCATTTGTCAAACTTCCATTGTGGCACAATTATAGTTGATCTCTTGAAATAGCATTGGCAGAGTGTTTTGTGAAATAATTTAATTTGATCCTTCCCACCTCTCTCTTTCCCTTAGCTTTATGGGGATATAACTGTCTGCTTAGCTTTATGGGGATATAACTGTTAAAAAGCAGAGACATCACCTTGCCAACAAAGGTCCGTATAGTTAAAGCTATGGTTTTCCCAGTAGTGATGTACAGAAGTGAGAGCTGGACCATAAAGAAGGCTGATCGCCGAAGAATTGATGCTTTTGAATTATGGTGTTGGAGGACACTCTTGAGAGTCCCATGGACTGCAAAGAAGATCAAACCTCTCCATTCTTAAGGAAATCAGCCCTGAGTGCTCACTGGAAGGACAGATCGTGAAGCTGAGGCTCCAATACTTTGGCCACCTCATGAGAAGAGAAGACTCCCTGGAAAAGACCCTGATGTTGGGAAAGATGGAGGGCACAAGGAGAAGGGGACGACAGAGGACGGGACGGTTGGATACTGTTCTCGAAGCTACCAGCATGAGTTTGGCCAAACTGCGGGAGGCAGTGGAAGCCTGGCGTGCTCTTGTCCATGGGGTCACGAAGAGTCAGACACGACTAAACGACTAAACAACAACAACAACAACTACTGTCTGGAACTCCTGCTATGTCATAAAGGGTCCAGTGATATCTGATTCAAAGATATTGAACCGTCTTAAACCAAAACCCCAGACACACTCCTTCAGAATAAGCACCACTGACCTTGCCTGAGTGCAACTAGCTGTATAGGACATAGAAAATATAAGTGGAAACTACAACAAAATGCTGCAGTATGGCATATTCCTGGGGCTCCCAGCCACAACCTTTTACAAGCTGCCTTCTTCTATTCCTCCCCCTTTCCCCTAGAGATACTTAACAGTCAATAGGCCTGCTCATTCCTCATCAGGCTGTGTTTTGGGGGGAGCTTGTCCCCTTATATCACCCCAAAGTTTTGTACTTCTCTAAACTTTTTGTTCCTTAAAAGGTAAAGGGACCCCTGACCATTAGGTCCAGTTGTGACCAACTCTGGTGTTGCAGTGCTCATCTCGCTTTATTGGCCGAGGGAGCTGGCGTACAGCTTCTGGGTCATGTGGCCAGCATGACTAAGCCGCTTCAGGCAAACCAGAGCAGCGCACGGAAACGCCGTTTACCTTCCCGCCGGAGCGGTACCTATTTATCTACTTGCACTTTGATGTGCTTTCAAACCACTAGGTTGGTTTGTGGGTTTAACCCACAGCGCCACCCACGTCCCTTTTGTTCCTTAGTGCTGTCCTTTTGACAGCATAGCAAACGGAGGTGCTAGCCACTGCAAGCACTTCAGTTTTATGTTAGAGAGATCTAAGAACTATTTTTTAAAAATTGACTGAAGTGTTGGAGAAAGGGAATGTGTAACTCTCAGCTACACAGCATTTTTAAACAGGCCATTAACGTTTAAACAAAATTAAACAAGGAAGGTTCCCCATTCGCTTATCTTTAACAAACACCGGAATAGTTACTGGCAGCTGAATGTCAGAGGGAAACAAACCTTGGAACCAGAATTGCTTTATATGTTTTGTTTTTCTGCTATGGAAAGTGCTGTCTCATGGGAAAAAAGCAGAGAGGTTGACACCTTTCCCCCCTCCCCACAGTAGTATTTATTTCTTTATTATTATTTTTTAATCTTAATTGATTTTACAGATATAGAATTATAACAATACCAATTACATATCCATATTTAGAGATTTCTCTGAATCTCTGGACTTCTCTCCATGGATCCTATTGTTAGCCTTTTCAACTGCATACTATTTCATAGCCCATATTTTATATCTCTCCATTTTGTCCATAATATTTGCTGCCTTGCAAGTGCTATTGCAATCCTGCCAATGTTTTCATCTGCTTACAGTAGTCTCCTAAATAAATTATATTTCTCCCCCATTCTTTATTGAAGTTTTGGTCTTCTTGGTTCCTGAGCTTTCCAGTCAGTTTTGGCATTTCGGTGTACTCCAACAGCTTAGTTTGCCATTCCTCTCTGGTAGGGACTTTGTCTTCTTTCCATCTCTGGGCTAGTAGCATCCGTGCGGCTACTGTCGCATACGTAAAAAGTCTTCTCTGATCCTTTGGAATATCGGTACCTACAATTCCTAATAAAAAAGCTTCTGTTTTTTTAACAAAAATTATTTTAAACATTTTTTTCAATTCGTTATATATCATTTCCTAGAAGGCTTTTATTACTTTACACATCCACCACATATGGTAGAAGGCACTTTCTTTTTCTTTACATTTCCAGCATCTCCAGTAGTTTTTCTGATCTATTGGGGCTCAGATGCCTGGCCCTGAAGTCATTCCCATCCTACTCGTTGGAAACATGAAATGAACACGCGTGTCAATTTCAACGATGTGCACGTTAGCTGCTTAAAACACAATGAGATCATTCCCTCCCACTGTGTTTTGAGTCACCATTTGCAGGATACTGTTCACACCAGAAGGGTGGAATGGGGATGCCTTTGACCAGGCATGGGCAAACTCGGCCCTCCAGATGTTTTGAGACTACAATTCCCAGCATCCCTGACCACTGGTCCTGTAAGCTAGGGATGATGGGAGTTGTAGTCCCAAAACATTTGGAGGGCCGAGTTTGCCTGTGCCTGCCTTTGACCGATGCACGTTACCACTTTGGTTTCCGCATGCCAACAACCCCCCTCCCCTTTTTCCTGCCCATGAAGCTGTCACCTGTATCTCCCAGTAAGGGTAAGGGATGTTTTTCCCTACAAAAGGTTTGTTTAGTGCAGCTGACAGCAGGCAGAATTTGCAGTCTGCGCCATCCTACCCATTCTCTCACATGTGCATGCAAACACACAGTGGACGAGGAAGCAATTCTCAGAGGGTCAGTCCAGAACTCAAGTGTGGTCCAGTATATGCTGAGAGCCAGATGACATTGAGGGCCGCAGAAAATTGGGACAAGGGCCACACGCAACCGCAGGTCCTCACCCCAACTCTGCAGGCAAATCTGTCCCTAGTACAACATTTCCTTATTTCTGATTACAGTGGTACCTCGGAAGTCAAATGGAATCTGTTCCAGAAGTCGGTTCAGCTTCCAAAAGGTTCGGAAACCAAGGCGAGGCTTCTCATTGGCTTCCAAGGCAGAGCTTCCGATTGGCTGCAGGAAGCTCCTGCAGCCAATTGGAAGCCGCAGAAGCACCGTCAGACGTTCGGGTTCCAAAGAACGTTTTCAAACTTCGGGGTTGGTGGCGTCCAGGAGCTGAAACGTTTGAATTGCAAGGTGTTTGACTTCCGAGGTACGACTGTACTGCCCAACCCAAGTCAAATGGAACAGCTATTTTCTACAGTTTGCTTACATTGGACTATGGAGAAAAGACCTCCCAGTCCCGTAGATTGAGAGTAGCTGGTGTTATGGCTACAAATGTTATTGGGAGTACAGTTTCCATCTGCACCAACCAATATGGCCAGTGGTCGGGATGATGGATATTGGAGTCCAACAATATATAGCAGTGTGTTGGCAACCTCTGCTTTTTAGGTTTGTATTTGGAACTAAACTCCACCACCTAGTTCAGCGGTATTTTGTCCCAAAGCCTGCAGTCTTGTTTACTTTTCCACCGGTCTCCATTGTTTGCAATCTTTAGCTGCTTTATCGGGGAAGCCTGTTATCGGGGCGGGGGGAGGAGGATAGTGTATACGATCCCTTGTTTTCGGTTCTGCCTGTCAATGGCTTACTGGGCAAAGATAAGCTACAGCGACATTGTTTTGGAATGTGCTGAAGAAGTTAAACACTGGATGCAGCAGTTTTCAGCGTGCTTCTGGTGTCATGCGGTGTTAAGCAAAGCCGGAAGCCTTCAAGCTTTCTCCGATGAAAATAGGGATGTCCTAAGGAAAAGCAGGCCATGCTGGGATCAAATCAGAAACCAGGGCGGTTTATGTAAATCTGGGAGTGTCCCTGGAAAATAGGGACACTTGGAGGGTCTGCATGTCACAATTCTGAAGCCTTCTTGCTTTCTGTGCATGTGACAGAGGAGTTTTCCATCCAGATATTCCTATATATACCGTATTTTTTGCACCACAACACTCACTTTTTTCCTCCTAGAAAGTAAGGGGAAATGTCTGTGCGTGTTATGGAGCGAATGCCTACGGATGGCGGGGGGATCTGCTGCAGTTGTGAGCAGAGGATCCATGGTGCCCCTTCCTTTCCTCCTCCGTGGCTCGTAAATAGCAAACTAATCCTCCAAATGTAGATCCTTAGGCAGAGGTGTTACAATGCTTGCCTGGTCCCCTGGGCAAAATGCTCGCACTCCCATGCCTGAAAAACATGTCCTGTCATAATAGTAGTAGTAGTAATAATAATAATAATAATAATAATAATTTTATATAGTCATGCTGCCCACATGACCTGGAAGTTGTACGCCGGCTCTCTCGGCCAGTAAAGCGAGATGAGCGCCGCAACCCCAGAGTCGGCCACGACTGGACCTAATGGTCAGGGGTCCCTTTACCTTACTGTTTGGATCTTCACCCTGCTCCTATGGCAGCACTGCTCTTGCGGGGATTGCCAGCCATCTTGGCCCTGTCATTTAGTGGGGCTCAGGGCCTGTGAGCCCACCAACCTGCGCCCTTGTGATCCGGCCCTAACAGTGTCCCTGTGTAGTCAAAACAGCACCACACACACACATACGCACGAGGAAGGTATTAGTAGGCTGGGGGGAAACCCATGATTTGCAGAAGTACAGAAATAGATGGAGGAGCTCTAAAGGGGAGAACCCAGAATCAGCCCCATGAGGGTTGTGTTCAGTGGGCATGCTGAATTTTGATGGAACGGCTCACAGTTCTGAAGAATATTCTTCCTCTATGAATGGTCCATGTCACCATTAAGAAAAAGAATTTTCACCTGCTGTTATAATTGTTCTCTTTATGAAATGGATGTTTTATATTTATGAAAAAATAGCATGATTGTGGCCAAGTTGCAACAATTAAGGCTGCGCAGAAAAAAGCATTTTGGTTCCCGAAATTCATTCTGATTGTACAGATAAAATATAACTGATCGAATTCTACAGGGCATGGTAATAGTGTATGAAAACAGTCCAGCTCCCAGGCAGGCACCTCCAGATGGTGGAGATGTCTGGCACTATCCTGGCTCCCAGGCATCTTCACTTGGTTGCAAGTGGCCAATAGCCAAATGCAAAATGCGCCTGGCACCTGGCTAATTTCTAACACTGCTATAGGCACATATTAGATTTTGCTTATTGCTGCCAGTGCTTTTTTTCTTTAAAAATGTTTAGGGGTACTCTCATTTTGACTCCAGAAAATCACCATTTTATAGTTCAAATCAGGGAAAATAAATACAGCAAATGGACAAAAGTACAAAGATTCACCAAATGTTTAGAGGTATGCGTCCCCCCAGAAAAAAGCACTGATTGCTGCTATCATCCCCGTCTGCAACAACCCTAGTTACTCAATTCAGAGCGAACGCTGATCAGACGTTAACTGTTGGCTTTCCTCTCTCTGTGGGATTTAAATGCCAGTTTAAGGAGGGAGCCGGTAGCGACATATCAAGGTTAGCTCACTGCGTTGCTGCCTATTAATAACACACCGTCTAACGGGGTTTATTCTTACACATGCTGGGTGTGTTGAGGGGCCTTTAAAAACCACCACCACCCAGGCAGAGCCTTTCTCTCTTGGACTGAGCTGCGGCGACTGAAACGCACAAAGCAGCTCCAGCAGCTGCTCCTCCAGCGTCCAGGCTTGCCCTTGACTGAGTTGCCAAGGTCGGCGGAGGCGCTTCTTGCACACCCGCTGCTTCTGCCACCCTGCAGCCATCTAGCTGTTTCCTAGCACCCGAAGCCACCATCATTCTGGGGCAGCTTGTGACTTCACAGTCGGCTGTGTGCACATCTGCAGCTTGTCTGCAAAGGGAGAGAGGTCTGCTGTGGGCCTTTCTGGAAGCTCAGGGTTAGGATGAGCAAAGAAAGAGGAAGATAATAAACCACAAGATTATTACCAAGTGGAGAGAGAGAGAGCAGAAGCAGCAGCAGCAGCAACAAAAGCCTGGCTTTGCTTGCTCCCATTTTCTTATCAGAGGTTTGATATGTAGAAATTGCTTGGGTCCTTTTAGACTCTGGACTTGGTGGTCTTTCAGCCTGTGGTGTTTGGCTGTCAGCCGTTCTGCTGAGTAGGTCCCTAGATCTCTTCCTCCAAGTCCTGCCCTGATGGTGAGGCTGCCACTTCTCAGTGCAAGGAGCTAAGCAGAGACTGTTCCGCTTATTGCAGGGTGCGGGGAGAGGATGATTAAAGGGACAGAGACCGAGGTCAGCCCAGTTCAACAGCTGGCAATCAATCCTATTCAGTAACCACATAACACCGGTCCTGAAAGACCTACATTGGCTCCCAGTACGTTTTCATGCAGAATTCAAAGTGTTGGTGCTGAAGTGTAAAGCCCTAAACGGTCTCAGTCCAGTATACCTGAAGGAACATCTCCACTCGCATCGTTCTGCCCGGACACTGAGCTCCAGCACTAAGTTCCCTCACTGCAAAAAGGTGAGGTTACAGGGAACCAGGCAGAGGGCCTTCTCGGTAGTGGCGCCTGTCCTGTGGAACACCCTCCCATCAGATATCAAAGACATAAACAACTATTTGACTTTTAGAAGACATCTGAAGGCAGCCCTTCTTTGGGGAAGTTTTTAATGTTTGATATTTTATCACTTTTATTATTATTAATAATAATATTATATGGGAGCCCCACAGAGTGGCTGAGGAAACCAAGCCAGATGGGCAGGATATTAATAATAATAATAATAATAATAATAATAATAATAATAATAATAATAATAATTTCCTACAGTCATACCTTGGTTTTCAAACAGCTTAGTTCTTGAACGTTTTGTTTCCTGAACGCCGCAAACTTGGAAATGAGTGTTCTGGCTTGCGAACTATTTTTGGAAGCTGAACGTCTAACAAGCCTTCTGTGGCTTCCAATCAGAAGCCACGATTTGGTTTTCAAACGTTTTGAAAGTCAAAGAGATTCCGTTCGACTTCCAAGGTACAACTGTATATGCAGCAAAAGCACACCACTTTCCTCAAAAGAATCGCGGGAGCTGTAGTTTGCCCTGTACGGCGCTACAATTCCCAGCCCCCTTAACGAAGGACAGTTCCCGGGATTCTTTGGCAAGAAGCTGTGTGCTTTAAATGTAAGATCATGAGGTGTTTAGAAGTCATCCTGTCAGCTGCAGTGCCCAGCGGATGGAAACACAGTGAAATTTCCTGCAATGTATCCTGTCCAGCCAGCCTGAATTGAATATGGGTTTGTCTAAGGCATGGAAGACACCTGTGTCCCTGAGTAAGCCAAATAGGCGGTTTGGCAGTACGTTGGCCTGACCTTGAGATCACTGATTCAACACGCTCTGAACTGGTCACAATGTTCCCACTCTTCATTCAAAACTTCCCAGCAGTCATGCACTGAAATGTGAATCCAAACTTATGGCATTTAGTAGCTTACATTGAAACGCTGCTTGCGTTTAAGAAGCAGCACCATTGATTTAACCCGCAGCTTATTTCTCCCCCGTGGTACAGGCAGGGGGAACCTGTGGCCTTCCCAAACATTGCTGGACCACAACCCCAACATCCTTGACAATTGCCCGCCTGGGCGGTGCTGTGTCACAGAAGTGTGCTGGTCAGTAATCGCACAGTTCAGAGTTAACGCTTTATTAGGAAAAGCACAAGCTTCACAAACTTGGTTGAGTGCCTCAGCTTCAGGATCTGTCCTTCCAGTGAGCACTCAGGGCTGATTTCCTTCAGAATGGATAGGTCTGATCTTCTTGCAGTCCGTGGGACTCTCAAGAGTCTCCTCCAGCACCATAATTCAAAAGCATCAATTTTTCAGCGATCAGTCTTCCTTATGGTCTAGCTCTCACTTCTATACATCACTACTGGGAAAATCATAGCTTTAACTATAGGGACCTTTGTTGGCAAGGTGATGTCTCTGCTTTTTAAGATGCTGTCTAGATTTGTCATTGCTTTTCTCCGAAGAAGCAGGCGTCTTTTAATTTCATGACTGCTGTCACCATCTGCAGTGATCATGGAGCCCAAGAAAGTAAAATCTCTCACTGCCTCCATTTCTTCCCCTTCTATTTGCCAGGAGGTGATGGGACCAGTGGCCATGATCTTCGTTTTTTTGATGTTGAGCTTCAGACCATATATTGCGCTCTCCTCTTTCACCCTCATTAAAAGGTTTTTTAATTCCTCCTCACTCTCTGCCACAAAGGTTGTGTCATCTGCATATCTGAAGTCACTAAAACTCATGCCCCATTAAAAAAATAGTCTTCAAGGTGCCACAAGGCTCTAAGGCTCTTCGTTGTTTTTTATTGAGGGGGGAAAACGTGAAAATAGTTCCTTAGTGACTGGGATCCATCAATGTGTATGGCTTTAAAAAATGGATTAGAGAAATTCAAGAAGGGTGAGGCTATCAACGGCTCCTAAACGTAATGGCTCTGTGGTATTTCCACCATAGGGAGTGTTACTGTCTTGGAGTTGCTGGGAATCTCAGGACGGTGAGAGTTGTGGCTCTGCGGTCCTGCTATCGGGCATCCCAGAAACATCTAGTCGGCCTCCGTGAGAACAGAATGATGGCTCCAGCCCTTATGGCAGGGTGTTAACAGAATGCGGGCGTCCCTTGGCAAATTCCTGGTGACACTTTTCAGCGCGCGGCGCAAGAGCATTGGGAAACGAAGGTGACATTCACGGGGAATTCACAACAGCTAGGTGTTGGGGTGCAAGCAACACTTGCAGGAAGTCTCCCACTTGCGTTGCATCCCCATTGTCGTGGGTGTGCTTCTCCCTGGAAATAAATCCACCATAACCGGGTGTTTAAGGTGCATGCCTTTATCTCCTTAGTAGATTGCTGCAAATTACATCACACACACACACAAAATATCCCAGGAACATAAAAGCAGCAAGGACCGTGAAGCTTGACCTATTTTCAAACCCCACCACCACACCTGTTCCTATTTCCTTTTAATATAACAGAAGGGGAGGAACTGCTGAGCTGGGAGGGAGACTGCAAAGTGGATGATGGATTCCTTTTTTAAAAAAGCAGGGCCTCTGATTTAGCAGCGTCGGAAGGAGGCGGACCATGCCTGGGTGTCAGCGAGCGCCGCTTGGCGACGGCAGCCGCTGATGCTGCAAGCCAGGGGGCGAGGCGCGTTTCCTTTCCTCTCCGCCTAACGGAGCGGCGGCTGGCGACGAGCGAGGCGCGCAAAGCGCAGGCGGCGAGGGGGGCGGCTGCTGCTGCTGCTGCAAACTCCCCTTTTCCTTCCTCCGGAGGATACCGAAGATCCTCGGCAGGGAAGGAAAAAGAAAGCCACAACAGCTGCAGCTCAGAAGGATCAGCCAGATCCTCCCTCCTTGGGCACAGAAGGCTCTCCCACCCACCCACGTCGCCGCCAACAACATGGATCCTGCAACCCGGAGGACCAAGGCGGAGGACGCCGAGCAGCTCCCGCAGCAGCCGGAAGAAGAGGAAGAAGTGGATCCCAGGATCCAGGTAATAGAGGCGCAGGTTCGGGATCGCTTTCTTGGGGATCCGATTTAGCTCCCTCCCCCCCCACGGCTCACTCACGCCCCTTCGCGGGGAGCGCACATGGTGGGCGCATCGGCGGGGGCGAAATCGTCGTGCGCATTTTGGGGAGGTTGCAGGGCCGGGCGCCTTTTATTGGGAAAGTGTGCGTGCGTGGCGCTCGCTTGCGCCTCTCCGGCCGATTCTCCTCTCCCCTCTCCCCCCAAAAAGCCGCGTGTAAATTCGTGAAAAAGGGGGAGGGGGCGTTGCCTGCCGCCATGCGCTCCCCCCCCCACCCTTGGGTGCTTCATTAGATTTCTGCCAATGTCTTTCTGCAGGCGGCAAAGCCAAGGGGGTCCGCCGATCTCTCCTTCGCAATTGTGCAAAGGGTGCTTTGGGAGAAAGAGAAGCCGCCTCTCCTCGCCGCCTTCCCTCTTCTCCCTTTCTAAAAAGCTGCGGCGGCGACGTGCAAGCGGCGAGAAAAACCCACACCCTGTTCTGGTGGCGGTCTCTCTCTCTCTCTCTGGCTCGGTCGTTGTCAGAGGGTCGGGCTCCTTGGGGTTTGGGTTTGTTTTTTTAGGATGCCGTGCCAAAGGCAAGGGATCTGGCTCCGGGCGAGCGCTGGAGAGGAAGGGATGAGGGTGGAGAGGGGCTCTCGCCCAGGGATGCCACAGGCGGGAGCAGGTTGCACTAGAGCGCTTTTGAAGGTCGTGGTGGCGTCTTGCAAGAGAGAAAGGCGGGGGAGAAGAGAGCGCTACCTTATAGTGGCTCAGTATTCCTACACTGTCTGGCAGCTACTGTCCGGGGTTTAGCCCTACGAGGAGATGCCAGATTTTGAACCAGGAGCCTTCTGAATGCCAAGTGGATGCTGTGCCACTGGACTAAGACTCGCCCCCCATGTTGTTGTTATATTAATAATAATTTATTATTTATACCCCGCTCATCTGGCTGGGTTTCCCCAGCCACTCTGGGCGGCTTCCAACAGAACACTAAAATACAATAACCTATTAAACATTAAAAGCTTCCCTAAACAGGGCTGCCTTCAGATGTCTTTTAAAAGTCTGGTAGTTGTTTTTCTCTTTGACATCTGGTGGGAAGGCGTTCCACAGGCTGGTGCCACCACCGAGAAGGCCCTCTGCCTGGTTCCCTGTAACCTCACTCCTCGCAGTGAGGGAACCGCCAGAAGGCCCTTGCCGCTGGACCTCAGTGTCTGGGCAGAACGATGGAGGTGGTTTGTTGTTGTTTATTTATGTACCGCCTTTATCTTCCAAGGATCTCAAGGTGATGTAAATGGTTCTCCTCCCCCCCATTTCATCCACACAGCAACCCTGTGAGGTAGACCAGGCAAAGAGCTTCATGGCCGTGTACGGATTTGAATCCCGCTCTCTCAGGACCTAGTCCAACACTCTATAACCATCACACCACACTGGCTCCCTATAGTTTTAAAACCATTGACCACATTCCTGGCCGATATTGGCAACAGAATTGACCAACTGCAACCTTGTTCGCATACCACGAGCTCCAATTGTCTCTCTTTTACCAGGGTCAATCAAATGTGCAATCTTGCTTGGACACTAGCTTCAGCTAAGCGTTAGATGCTGAGATAACTGGTTACAACCAGAAGTGCATAAGTGCTTTGACGAAGATCCTGCTCTCAGTTTCAGTGACTGCTCCTCTCCTCTCTGCCGGTTCACAAATAGTGTCCCCTGCTTTAAATGTCCCCCACACCCGCAGTACAGGAAAAGACAGTTCCTTGCCCCATCTCATCCAACAAGCAAGCTGCTTTGAAAGGCTTTAGGTGCGAAGGTGGCCTATGGCTAAAATTGTAAATATATAACATCCCTTTTAATTTAAGTTTAGGTTTTCTTCTTCTCCAAATTAAGATACAGTGGTACCTCAGATTACATACACTTCAGGTTACATATGCTTCAGGATACAGACTCCGCTAACCCAGAAATAGTACCTCGGGTTAAGAACTTTGCTTCAGGATGAGAACAGAAATCGTGCTCTGGCGGCGCGGTAGCAGCAGGAGGCCCCATTAGCTAAAGTGGTGCTTCAGGTTCAGAACAGTTTCAGGTTAAGAACGGACCTCCGGAATGAATTAAGTACGTAACCAGAGGTACCACTGTACTACTATGTGTACTGTTTTGGTGTTTTGTCCGTAGAGACAAGAAAAAAACCCTATGCCCATGAAAACGACAATTGCTTCCTCTTGTCGGTTGTTTTTGCAGGGGTGAATGGGGTCATAGCACCATAAGATTATAGAGTTGGAAAGGGACCACACAGGTCATCTAGTCTTATTCCCTGCAACGCAGGAGTTTTTCATCCAAGGTGGGGTTCGAACCCACAACCCTGAGCTTAAAAGTCTTGTGCGCTACCAACTGAGCTATCCCAGCAGAGAAACTGTTTTCTTTCCCTCCCTCTCCTGTGACAGGTTCTGCAGATGTCCCTGTCAGGAGAGAGGAGCAGCTGAGCAGCATCGTCTCTGCCAGGAGGGACCAAAGAGATATTTCCATCCATTTTTAACACATGAAAAAGTTCTAAAAATTCCTCTGTGTCAACAAATCAGTTGGGGGGTGGGCAAAATGATGGGTGGAGAGTCAGAAAGGGTTTTTAGCTAAACAGGTA
Source organism: Podarcis liolepis (assembly GCF_965112155.1). NCBI lineage: Eukaryota > Metazoa > Chordata > Lepidosauria > Squamata > Lacertidae > Podarcis > Podarcis liolepis. The sequence continues at coordinate 46,317,366 of NC_139563.1, forward strand.
ACATGAGCAGCTGTCCGTCTTCATTCCTACATAGCCACCAGTTGAGCTCAAAACCCGATTGAAGCGTGTTTAAAATGGCCTTTGTGCCTTTCCCATGCATGCATACCGACAACCAGAGAGATGCTGCCAGATGTTTGAAATGTCATGTTGTTAAGCTGATACGTGAGGCAGAAAGTCCCTGGCTCAGATATCTCCCGGCTCAAATGTCAGGAGGTGAGCTGTCTGCAAAATGAGGACCAAACATGCTCTGGGCTCGTCTGCCGCCAACAGAAACAAACACATAAAGAACATATCACACAAAAACTCTGCACATACGCTATGCAAAAGAATGAAAGACCATTATCCCCAGGGTTTGAAATTAGCCAGGCGCTAGGCGCATTTCGCGACTGGGGATTGAGAGAATGGGAGTGCTTTGAGAAGTCTTGTCGCCAGGGTGGATTTGATTTAAATCAAATCGATTGAAATCACGATTTAAATCGCTAGTTAGTAAGACTTGATTTAAATCATTTTTTATTTTTTATTTTTTGCAGAAAGACTTATTCTTGCTGGCATAATCTTAATATTTACAAGCAGATGAAGGTTTCATTTTTGGAATAATAAATTTCCAGAGTAGTTTTTACAGTTACCGTATATCAAAAACTGCTGATTGGGTAGTACTATTAGAAATACATATGGACTGATAATTATGAAATTATTGTGCTGTTTAATAGTTTAACTGTTTATATTTGGACAACTTTTCTGCTGTACTTTATTGGAAGGAGAAAAATAATTTTTTCCTTAATAACAATTTAAAGAATTTATTTAACTGAAACAATAACATAGCATGTGTATCCATGTTTATTAATCGATGTGGTTGAACAAGTTTGTTTTTTTTAAAAAATCAACAACCTTAGAGTGAGTTTTAGCACACATGAAAAACTTAAACAAATCCTTATTTCCTGATAATAGCCTTTGGACTATAATGTAACTTAAATAGAAAACTATCTTTAGAAAGATTTCCCCCCAAAAGCATTTTATTTTAAAAATCCAATTTAAATTTTTTTAAAAAAATCAAATTTAAATTAAAAAAAAATCAAATTTATATTTTAAAAAATCTTATTTTTAATTTCCCCCCCCCAAAAAAGAATAATTGATTTTTATCCACCCTGCTTGTCGCCATGTATGGCGTCTGAGACTCAATAATAAAATGGCTGGCGCTGAGAGCACGGGGGGGGGGGGGAATGTCTCCCTGCCCGACTCCAAAGTAGGACCGTACATAACCTTTTGTATCCTAGTTTCTACCACTGATTATCCCCTCTTCCTTCCCCCCCATCTCTCCCCACAAGGCCTTTGACAGCAGTGTCTCCCACCTGTACGAATTGAAAGCACTGACATTATATATGTATTATGTACCATTGTTATCCTTAAAAATCTTTTGAAAGAAACAAAAAGACTGCTGTCTTCTCTGGCAGCTCATTTGTCAGGACTACTGTCTCAAATGTATGTGAAGCAGGGGACTGTTGTTAAGAGCCCATATAAATACTAAGTATTCCTGGGTCAAAATATTGGACCTACTGGAGAGACCCGGGTTCAAATCTCCACACAGCCACGAACCTTTGTCCAGGCATGCACTCTGAAGTCTTAGCAACCTCACAGGGTTGTTGTAAGGATAATAAAATGATATTTTTTTTGGGGGGGGGGAGGGAGAATCATGTATGCCACTCCGAGCTCTGTGGAGAAGGAGTGGGATAAACATGAACAGTGGACGCTTGGGTCTGCGCATGCGCGGGTCACAATACGGCATTTCTGCACATGTGCAAAGCACGATTTAGCACTTTGCGCAAGTGCTGAAACCTGGAAGTAACCTGTTCCAGTACTTCCGGGTTTGGCGCAGTGCGCAACCCAAAAACGCGCAACCTGAAGCGTCTGTAACCCGAGGTATGACTGTAATTAAATACTTTAGTTCTTAATTTTAGCAGGGTTGGAAGAAAGGAAAAGGCGGGGAGGAATGGATACCTGGAATCTTAAACATGGGGGAAGAAAACCCATTTCATTCTCTCGAATCTGGATCTTGCCTGTCGCTAAGCGATGGTTTAGGCCTCTTTTCCTAAGCACTGTTTGCTCTTCCTTAGGTACACTTTCTCGCCCTTCTGGGAGAAGTTCAGTTCCCGATTTGCACTGATGACTTGCAAGTCATAAAGAGGAACAGCTTTGGAGTTGAACTAGAATAACTCTTTAAAAACGTAACCCTCCGTTGCAGTCTTCAAAAGGTGTCCGAAGCCTCTCCCTCTTCCCTGTCCCCAAATCCGCCTCACCACAGAGGCCCAGGCGCCATAAATTTCAGCCTCGCAGTTAAAATACCTTCCACCCTTCCGTTTCCATTTCACATTCCAGCTGAGGCCCCTCTCCCCGGAATGCCAGATGACACTTAATAACCCGAGTCCATCCCATCTCTGTCGGTGTCCTATTTCTCAACATGTGCTGTTTTTTTGGCTTTCTTCCAGGGGGAACTAGAAAAGTTGAATCAATCCACAGATGCTATCAATCGGAGAGAAACAGAACTCGAGGTACCATTTTTTAAAATGCTTTCCTGCTTTGTATGAACACACATTCTTCTCGGAGATCTTGTGTATACATTTTTAAGGTTGTTATTATTGTGTTGGTTTTTTTTAAGAGAATTGTATTTGTTTGGATTTTTTGTCGTGGCCGCTTAAAAAAACCCAAAACACCCCCCCCACACACACACCAGAGAAACAGCAAAATAAAAATAAAATGTCTGCATGGACTAAGCCAGCAGACGAAGAGAAAGTAGGTCACACTTTTCCTGCTCAGACACTGAAATTGAATGACATTACTTTGTACAATGCTTTGAATTTCATTAGTCCTGTGATATCCTGCACCAAGGGATAAGGAGTGTAGCAATCAAAGTGGTAATTAACCCTACATGTAGGTATGCAAACAGTGCTTTTGAATTTGGTTGGGCTCCCTCCTTCTCTCTCTCTCCCTCCTGTAGCGCTTCCACCAACGTTTGCAGGATCCTGAGATGCTGCTTCAAAATGAAAGAAAGACTTATTATTTCTGCCAGATTTATATACAGCTTAATCTAAAACAGGGACGTGGGTGGCGCTGTGGGTTAAACCACAGAGCCTAGGGCTTGCCGATCAGAAGGTTGGCGGTTCGAACCCCCGCAACGGGGTGAGCTCCGGTTGCTCGGTCCCTGCTCCTGCCAACCTAGCAGTTCGAAAGCACGCCAGCGCAAGTAGATAAATAGGTACCACTCCGGTTTGAGCCCCACGTTGGGCAAAAAGATTCCTGCATTGGAGGATCTTTGGAGTTGATGACCCTTGTGGTCTTTCCTACTCTGCAATTCTATGACTCTATGAGGTGTTGTCCAACAACAACTGGAAGACCACAGGATCCGCATCCTGTGCCTTAAATGATTTTTCTTGCTTCAGCTGCTGTTTGGAAATAAATGTTCACGAGATGCTCAGTATCGTGCTGCATATGAAACAACAATAACAACAATATCAATTTACATACCACCCATGATCAGAAGATCCCAGGGCAGTGTACAACATTAAAAACACATCACAGTGGTACCTCAGGTTACATACGCTTCAGGTTACAGACTCTGCTAATCCAGAAATAGTGCTTAAGGTTAAGAACTTTGCTTCAGGATGAGAACAGAAATCGTGCTCTGGCGGCGCGGCGGCAGCAGGAGGCCCCATTAGCTAAAGTGGTGCTTCAGGTTAAGAACAGTTTCAGATTAAGAACAGACCTCCGGAACGAATTAAATACTTAACCCGAAGTACCACTGTACAGAACACCAGTGATAAAAGCATAGTAAAAACATAATCAAATGCATGCTGACGGAAAGCAGGTAATAGCATTTTGTTTTGTCGGGGGGTGGAGAGAGGCAGCAACCATGTAGATTTTTTTTCTTTTCCCCTTTTGTTCTGTGCTCCCGTTTGTCCGATATCTTGCATTTGTTGTTCCCTAGGCCATTTTGAAAGAAACAACACAGCGCTTACTTAAATGCTCCTTTCCTGTCGCCTGGCCTTTTAAACTTTAGCTCTCTACCTCCAGCCGATGGTAACCAATGTTGTCAGTCAGGGACCTGGCAAAGGAGAAGAGGCTATTCTGGACTGATGTCGCCAGTTCGGAGAAGAGGTCTCTTAATAAGTCCTCCTGGCACTGATCTCCGCAAACAAAAGGGCAATTGAGGACACGGCTGTCTGTAATTTATGAATGTTGGGGGATTTTTTTGAGGCGGTGGGTCCCAGATGAGAATTGCACGAAAGCACTAATTTGCCCCTCTCTAATGTGTGCCAGTGTGGGACACGGGTGGCGCTGTGGGTTAAACCATGGAGCCTAGGACTTGCCGATCAGAAGGTCGGCGGTTTGAATCCCCGCAACGGGGTGAGAGTCGGTCATGACTGGACCTAATGGTCAGGGGTCCCTTTACCTTTACCTTTAATGTATGCCAGTAATTTGGTCAGTAGCGCCCTTGTGGGAAGGCAGAATAGCTAGAGGATGCAGCCTTTGTACAGTGGAACCTCGGAAGCCCAATGCCTGTAAACTCAAATGTCTTGGCTCGGAACGATCAAAGACCAGAAGTGATTGTGACACTTGCAGAAGTGACGCTCCTGCAGCCAATTGGAAGCCACGCCTTGGAAGTCGAACAGAATTCCGGAACGGATTCCGTTCGACTTACAAGGTATGTCTTTACTGCTTTGCTGCTGTTTATATCCAGGTTACCAACATTTCTTAGCCCCAGGACGTAGCTGGGTTTTTTTCGCGGGTGCAATGGGAAACCTCCCTCCTCCCTTCCTCAAACCAGCCCTTCTCCCAGAGGCTGAACGAGGCAGAGTGTTCACCCTTTTTCCAAGGTAAAAGTTGGATTCCGTAGAATTACTCTGAGCTTTAAAAAGCACATTCAGCTGAAAAAGGAAGTGGGAAGCAGTGGCACTTTTCCAGCTTCCTCTTTCAGCTCCACGTACTTTCCAAGGGAGAAAATGGTAACCGCTGTCTCCACCTTGTCCTTGGGGTCTATGTGATGGTGGTTCTGAGGCCTTGTGTGTGCCAGGGGAAGATCTCAAGGGTGCCATGCCACCCACAGGTACCACCTTGTTTAGCTAGGCATTCCTTTGCATCCTTTTCTGTGGCACGAGAGATATGGAAGAGGTGGACCGATCTCTCCACGTCCTGATCTTTGCAGAGCCATCGTTATTCTAAGGTAAAGGTAAAGGGACCCCTGACCATTAGGTCCAGTCGTGGCCGCCTCTGGGGTTGCGGTGCTCATCTCGCTTTATTGGCCGAGGGAGCCGGCGTACAGCTTCCGGGTCATGTGGCCAGCATGACTAAGCCGCTTCTGGCGAACCAGAGCAGCGCACGGAAACGCCATTTACCTTCCCGCCAGAGCGGTATCTATTTATCTACTTGCACTTTAACGTGCTTTCGAACTGCTAGGTTGGCAGGAGCAGGGACCGAGCAACAGGAGCTCACCCCGTCTCGGGGATTCGGACCGCCAACCATCGGCAAGCCCTAGGCTCTGTGGTTAACCCACAGCGCCACCCACGTCCCTTATCATTATTCTAGGTCTGCACAAATTGTGATCAGGCTGCATGCTTGATAAATCTGGCTTTGACATCTGCAACTACTGGTTAAGAGTTCTGGGCTAGGGAGGCTGGTTCGAATCCCCACTCAGCCATGAAATTCAGGGTGCTCTTTGAACACTTGTACTCTCTCTCAGCCTAACCTACCTCCAAGGATTGTCACAAGGGATGTTAGAAACTCAGATATATAATCCAGGTGCCACACAGCTCCTTAAGCCAGGGTTGCAGTCACCAAATCAGAAGAACTTGTTGCAGTTTTTGGGACAGGTGGCTGGAAAGTCACATTTTTTCCAATACGACTTTTTGGTTCCTGAAATTGATTCTGATTGTGCAGATAAAATATAATGGATAGGATTCCACAGGATGTGTGAAAACAGTCGAACGTTTTTGAGGATCCCCAGGAATGCGTCTCCAGATGGTGGGAGACATCCGGCACCATCCTGGCATCTTCACTTGGTTGCAAGTGGGTGATAGCCAGCTGCAGAACGCGCCTGGCGAATTTTGAGCGCTGGTCGCGAGGATAAAACGTTGCTAGGGTAGGAGAACCACGAGTGCCGTTATGAGGTCCTTCAAAGTAAGGTGGAATATAGGTAAAGGAACCCCTGACCATTAGGTCCAGTCGTGGCCGACTCTGGGATTGCGGCGCTCATCTTGCTTTATTGGCCGAGGGAGCCGGCATACAGTTTCCGGGTCATGTGGCCAGCATGACTAAGCCGCTTCTGGCAAACCAGAGCAGTGCACGGAATCGCCGTTTACCTTCCCGCCGGAGCGGTACCTATTTATCTACTTGCACTTTGACGTGCTTTCGAACTGCTAGGTTGGCAGGAGCAGGGACTGAGCAACGGGAGCTCACCCCGTCACGGGGATTCGAACCGCCGACCTTCTGGTCGGCAAGTCCTAGGCTCTGTGGTTTAACCCACAGCGCCACCCGCATCCCTAAGGTGGAATATATAAATGTAATAAATCAGTCCTGCATTTGGGAGACCACAGTACAAGTTTGACATTTCCTGTTAGGTCTGGGGAATTGCGAGTTGTGCAGGCCTTCCTCATTTCTGCATCCCTCAGTGCCTGCGATAGGCTACTCTCTGGCAACTTCCAGCACTTCCCAGTGCATGTGAAGTTGTTGTGAGCTTCTGCCGCTATGTGCTGGCTGCCACTTTCAGTGCGCTACGGCTCGCTTGCACATTGAGGATGATTTGAGATCCTGTATCAAAATCATTGGCTGTGCAGAACCGACAGTTGCCAGCAGTATAGTTACTGGTTTGCTTGTTTTTCTTACATATTTTGTGTTTTGGTATTTCAGTGCTGTGAATCGCCCTGAGATCTACGGATTAAGGGCGGTATACAAATTTCATAAATAATGGCAATAATTTACATGCTGGAAATGATTTCAGTGACACGTAAATCCAAGAATCGGTGGCAGATGCATGTATGTTCTCCTGTTAAAAAAAAACCAAAGGTTTGGCTAGCAGCCTGCAAAGTCAATATCTTTGGCAGCCTCGGTTCTGTAAGACGATAAATAGCATCCTGTATCCTCTCTGCCCAATTGTTTATGGCCCCCTGGAGCGCTCGCTGCTCCTCCGATGACTTGGAAGCCTGCTGCGAGTTGCTGCGGTGGTCTCAGCAAGGTAGAGAGCAAATGGATTGAGAGGCACTGGGCTATTGATGGTTTTGTATAAATTAATCTATTGCTTCTTAATGAGCCTTTGATTGGGCTTGGTTAAAATCCATAACTCCGTTGGCACAAAGTGCAGAGCCCAGCGCTAATGCTGCAGCCAAGGATTACGGAGGTCCTTCGAGGGGTTTTTAATGCGCGGCTTTGTCTGGTGTTCCTGCTCATGATTGAAGCCTTTGTGAAGTGAACTCTTCGCTAATGCTGTTTTAAGACCGGCGAGCGCTGGTTTGCCACATCAGCAGTGCTCTGGCTTTGTATGTGTGGACATGAAGGCTATTTGATATGAAAGATCTCCCCTCTGATAGTCAGCCCTGTAGGAAATGGGGTAGGGGGAGTTTCTCCACCCCTTTTTTGCCAGGCCCCAGCAGGCTGGTAAAAAAAATAAAAAATAAAACAGCAGGGTAGTATCTTGAGTGCTTATTTGCAAAGCTCGAAACAGAGGGCAAAGCTTGTTGTTGTTTAGTCATTTAGTCGTGTCCGACTCTTTGTGACCCCATAGACCAGAGCATGCCAGGCACTCCTGTCTTCCACTGCCTCCCGCAGTTTGGTCAGACTCATGTTTGTAGCTTTGAGAACACTGTCCAACCTTCTTGTCCTCTGTCATCCCCTTCTCCTTGTGCCCTCCATCTTTCCCAACATCAGGGTCTTTTCCAGGGAGTCTTCTCTTCTCATGAGGTGGCCAAAGTATTGGAGCCTCAGCTTCAGGGTCTGTCCTTCCAGTGAGCACTCAGGGCAGGTTTCCTTAATAATGGATCGGTTTGATCTTCTTGCAGTCCACGGGACTCTCAATAGTCTCCTCCAACACCAGAATTCAAAAGCATCAATCAGCCTTCTTTATGGTCCAGCTCTCACTTCCATAGCATGACATGAATTGTGCATAAGCAGTTGATGCTGGTGGTTAAACATTTGCATAGCTTGGAAGGGGAAGCAGGGCTGGGAACTCACCCCAACCCCATAGCCCCAGGAGGTCGAACTTCCATTGGCACCAGTGCAAGTTTTCGCTTCCAAGAATTTATTTCGGGGAGGGTCATTGGGACCACAAAGAGGGGAAAGGGTTAGCTTGCCCGCACTCCATCCTGATGCTGGCTCAGACCCAACGCAGGGTTCTCATTTGTGGCAAGCGTTTAATGATGCTTTGAGCGTGAGCTGTGGCCCATATTTACGTATCCCCTTGCTGTACTTGAGAACATAAAGTTCATGGGCACTGGTTGTAAATGCTGACCTCTGAGAACTAAGACTTAGTAATGAAGCTGTGTGTGTTTGGCGGGGAGAGCAGGAAATGATTCTTGCTCATGCATGCATACTGAATTGGGAATAGTGCATTGGGAAAATGTGCATTTACACATAAATATCTTAGTAATCTGCAATTCAGTTGACGCTATGTATCATGCGTTTGACCTCCCAAGTTTTTATTATCCTCTTCAGGGTTAGAATCATTGAGTGGCAAGGAACCACGAGGGCCTTCTGGTCCAAACCCTTGCAATGCAAGACTCTCTCCCCCGTATAATTTTCTAACATTTGATTTTAAAAAGTATAAACATGCAACATAAAATAGTTCCGAATCCAAATATCGAGATTACTCTGAATCTCCTGACTTCCCTCCATCCCTTCCCTGGGTCCTAACGGGATTACTATTTACAACTGCGTATCAGTACTTCTCCAAATTTTTCATCCTAAATTTTCCCTACTTTCCATTGCTTTACAAGTGTGGTTAAAATCCTGCTAACAGTGGACTTGTAAATAAATTATAAACTTTCCCCATTCCTTATTTAAGTTCTTGTCTTCTTGATTTCTGAGCTTTCCAGTTAATTTTGCCATTTCGGCATAGTCAGTCAACTTTGTTTGCCATTCACAATGCAACGACACCCATTCACTGTTCTTAACATATCAACACACCAGTTATAATGGAATCCTTTTAAAGCTGACTGCAGTAAATGAAACTGACTGAGGACCACATATCCCCACTTTTTTCGATTTTTTCGATTGGGCTCATCCACTCACTTGTCCCGCCGTCCGTGACCTTGTAGTTTGCACCGGAATTTGCTGCGAGGTGGGCCAGCCTGGAAACAAAAGGAAAGGGGGACGGAATTAGATGATTTGTTCTACTTTTAAGAAAACAGAATGCTGCACACAATGGCGATGAAGGAAGGAAGGAAATATTTAATGGCCCATTGAGGTGGGACAGCTGGTCAAGCGCTGGGAGGCCTGCAGCAGAGCAGCTGGGAGCGACGGCAGAATGACTCTGGAGCTTTGAGCCGATGAATAAGGCGCTTTGGCCAGAGTATGTCAAAGCTCTTCCAATTGTGGGGCAGATGTAGCCTAACAACCACCCGCCGCGGTTCATGTTCTTGGCAGCGTAGTGCAAGGCAGAATTTGAGACCTTCCCTTGCGCAGTTTAGAACAGCTGCCACTGTGATTGGGGAAGTTGTTGAAAAATCACTGGAGAAGTTGAGAATCGTGTGAATGCGTCACAAACGTTAGCAACATAGGGAGCTGCCTTAGGCAGAATCCATCTAGTTCAATATTGTTCACACTGGCTGGCAGCATGGTTTAAGGCAGTGTCCTTCCCAGGAGATGCTCACAGCCCACCCGTTCTCTCTGGTCTTGCCAGTGGCGTACCATGGGTTGCCAGTGCCCGGGGCCATGCAGAGGAAAAGACAGAGTGTGAATGCACATTCAGCTGCCTAACGGTGTCCGTGTCACCCAGGAGATGGCAGCCGCAGAGATAAGAAAAGAAGAGTCATTCCATTGCCTGGAGAGGTCACTTCCTGGTTCGCATGCAGCAGCCGTTTTCAATGGAGCCCAGTGACAGAGGCACACTGAGCTGTATTGAGGCAGCACTGGGTGTTGAAATATTGCACCCCTAACAATTTTGTGCCTGGGGCAATCGCCCCTGTGCCCCCCGACTAGGCCACTGGAGAATCTATATCAGACAGTGGCATTTCAAATTTCTCAGTGGTAATTCTGAGAAAGCCCCTGGAAGAGCATTTTCAGACTCTCTGAAGAGTCTCTAACATGAAGCTGCTCAAAATTCCAAAGGGAGACTTGATGGAATTTATTTGCAGACTTGATGTGATCATTTCTAAGCTCAACATAGACTAGGGCGTAGCTGCAGAAAGCCATTATGCTTCTTAAAGGGGTCCATGTACACATCTGGTGCCTTCCAGATGTTTTGGACTACAACTCCCATCAGCCCCAGTCAGCAGAGCTTTGCCAGTTCATCTTACATTGGGAATAAGTTACCCTTTGCAGTTGTACAGTTGGGAAAGGGGCTGTGTGAATGGCTCCTAATGTTTTTTATTTTTTTGGGGGGGGAGACCCAAAGCCTGACGTCTTGAAACAGGAATATTGGCCTTACTCTGACTATTTAAACATTTAAAGTAAAGGGACCCCTGACCATTAGGTCCAGTCGTGACCGACTCTGGGGTTGCGGCGCTCATCTCGCTTTATTGGCCAAGGGAGCCGGCGTACAGCTTCTGGGTCATGTGGCCAGCATGACTAAGCCGCTTCTGGCAAACCAGAGCAGTGCATGGAAACGCCGTTTACCTTCCCGCCGGAGTGGTACCTATTTATCTACTTGCACTTTGACGTGCTTTTGAACTGCTAGGTTGGCAGGAGCAGGGACTGAGCAACGGGAGCTCACCCCATTGCGGGGATTCGAACCACCGACCTTCTGATCGGCAAGTCCTAGGCTCCGTGGTTTAACCCACAGCGCCACCTGCGTCCTGATTTAAACATTTAGTGCTGGATTAATAAAGCCAATTGCAAGCTAGAGCCTACACAGCTTCAAAGCCAGCGTATCTTATAGTCAACAATTTATTCCTTTCTACTGGGGTAATGGGCTGTCAACAGAATCCCAATCCCTGCCTTGTGGGTTGTCAAGAGGATAATGGAGCTTCTCCGCTATATGAACCCTGGGAAGAGAATAAATTTCACTCCCATGCTTGCCTGCCATAGAGCTGAGAATTGAGCGCTGTGTATCTGAAAACCTGTCATCCTGTGAAGGGCAGGAGAATTATCCTTGTCTGACTTTCAGGCCTGGAATTCAAAATTTGGGATATCTGGAGGGGTGTGTGGATGGGTGTAGCATTTGCTTTGTTGCTGCTGCTTTAAATCACTGTGTGGTTTAAAAGATCCGTATAGTTAAAGTCATGGTTTTCCCTGTAGTGATGTATGGAAGTGAGAGCTGGACCATAAAGAAGGCTGATCGCCAAAGAATTGATGCTTTTTAATTGTGGTGTTGGAGGAGACTCTTGAGAGTCCCATGGACTGCAAGAAGATCAAACCTATCCATTCTGAAGAAAATCAGCAGCAGAGGCACAGGAAAGGAACAGCTTTTCCAAGGCATGCCAGCAACAGATCTTACCCTCTGAGTGGCGTGGTTGAGCATCTCCTGCCAGGCAGAATCAAACTGACGCTTGTCATCTTCCAGCAGCCTCTGCTCGGCAAGGGAAATGGTCTCTTTCGCAGCTCGGAGGACCTCCGTAGCTCTCTGAAAATCCTGGGTTGCTTTCTGAGCTTCCAACTGTGCCTAAAAGATGCGAGAGAGAGAGAGAGAGAGAGGCAGGGATTTAGCACAAACGGATTTCAACAAGTACAAAAGAAGGGGAAATCAGACACAAAACGGTATCCTTTTATTGACTTTGTTAAGACATCACCTTGCCAACAAAGGTCCGTATAGTTAAAGCTATGGTTTTCCCAGTAGTGATGTATGGAAGTGAGAGCTGGACAATAAAGAAGGCTGATCGCTGAAGAATTGATGCTTTTGAATTATGGTGCTGGAAGAGACTCTTCAGAGTCCCATAGACTGCAAGAAGATCAAACCGATCCATTCTGAAGGAAATCAGCCCTGAGTGCTCACTAGAAGGACAGATCCTGAAGCTGAGGCTCCAATACTTTGGCCACCTCATGAGAAGACTCCCTGGAAAAGACCCTGATGTTGGGAAAGATGGAGGGCACAAGGAGGAAAAGGGGACGACAGAGGGCGAGATGGTTGGACAGTGTTCTCAAAGCTACCAGCATGAGTTGACCAAACTGCGGGAGGCAGTGGAAGACAGGAGTGCCTGGCATGCTCTGGTCCATGGGGTCACAAAGAGTCGGACACGACTAAACGACTAAACAACAAAAACAACATGGTTTAAAAGGGCCTTGAAATCTGTCTGATTTCTCTTTCTTGAGACAGCATGTTACATCCATCATGAGAGGAAGTCATCCTGGTATACTGGGGACGGAATTATCAGCCGGTTTTTGCTGCTCAGAAATCCTTTTCTTCCCCAAGAGCAGGTTTTGTTTGTCCTTGCCTATTGATGTTATATTAAATACAGACCAGTACTTGAAATTATTGGAAAAACTAATGCGCTTATAATACACCCAAGTCTTTAATTTCACAGAAAGCCCCATCTTATTTAATAGGATTAAGCTGCTCACAGTAGGGTTATGCCCAGCCACCAACGCTCCAGGAGGTACATATTATGGTCCTCCTGTCTTGTTTTCCTGTCCTATTTTTGCAGCTGCTCAATTATAAAAGCTGATGTCATCCTAGCACGTAGTTCTTAAAGAGAGTCAGAAATAAGCTTTTAGAGACGTCGGTTATAATTAAAACGTTTGCTTCACCGGTAAATGAAACCTTGTGTTGCTAATTATCATCCTTTTCTGGCTTGCTGTTGGGATGTTAGACTGTTTGTGTGTGTGTTAATCCTTGCAAGGAATCATAGAGTTGGAAAGAACCACAAGGATAATCTATTCCAACCCCCTGGAATGCAGGAATCTTTTGCCCAATGTGGGGCTCGAACCCACAACCCTGAGATCAAGAGTCTACATGCTCTGCTGACTGAACTATCCCTCAGAAGAAATGGTTGCTCTTCAAAGCTGGAGTTAGATAGACCACAGCTCCATGCCGCTTAGTGGACGATGCCGTTGGAGAGAGATTTCTGGGGTCCCCTACTTTGCCACCTGTGTCAGTCGGAACTTCTTTTCTGGTATTTATAGCACAGATTATGGAAAGATGTTGCTAACAAATACATAGTAAAAGGTAGAGGACCCCCGGAAGGTTAAGTCCAGTCTAAGGCAACTATGGGGTTGTGGCGCTCACATCACTTTCAGGCCGATGTTTGTCCACAGACAGCTTTCTGGGTCATGTGGCCAGCATGGCTAAACTGCTTCCGGCGCAATGGGACACCGTGACAGAAGCCAGGGTGCACAGAAACGCCGTTTACCTTCCCGCCACAGCGGTACCTATTTATCTACTTGCACCGGTGTGCTTTCGAACTGCTAGGTTGACAGGAGCTGGGACAGAGCAACGGGAGCTCATCCCATAGCGGGGATTTGAACCGCTGACCTTCTGATTGGCAAGCCCAAGAGGCTCAGTGGTTTAGGCCACAGCACCACCCACATCCTAATTAGATAGATAGCTAGATAGTAAGTACAAAGTATATAACTATTATAACCTCGCCACTTGTGCCATGCAGTGGTGCAGCGTATTTAGATCATGTCATGAACAGCCCAGTCATTCTTACCATACTGACACCACTGGGCTTCCTGCTCACTGGTGAATCATGCAGCAAGCATCTTCCAGTGCCAGGCAAAACTTTGGGTGGAGTGAATGGGGAACTTGAGAATGATGTAGTCAAGCACTGATTTCCCTAGATATTGGGAGGGATGGACACAAAGCACTGGACTCCTGTTTCTAGCGGCAACCTTGCATTTGTTGTCATCCTGCCTGGTTGCAGAGTAAACTACATCACAGGAGTATTGTGACATCAGCAGTGCCATCCCAGCCAGACTTTGGAGCAGATGGCCAGGACCCCACCCCACGGGCAGGAGCGTCCCCCTTGAGGTGGTGAGAAAGCTACAAACAACATTCTGCTTGGCGGTTGAGTTGGTATGGCAGCTAGTGAGATATGGGGCAAGGCCAGCAATCGTGTATTCCCTTGTAATGGTATAAAATATCACTAAATAGGCACATAGGAACAGCAGGTTGTTGCAGCCCAATCTGTCCTGTGTTTAGGAAACGTTGCACCGAGGCGACACACTTTAAACCTAGATTGCTGTTTGCTTAAAAATGCTGGTAGCATTAAGATAAATTCAACAATGCAAATAAGTTTTGATGGATGTAACAATGGATTACAGAATGGTTTAGTTTATGTAAAATATGCAGGGATGTCGGGTAAGCAAAATGAACCACAGAAGGGGAAGAAGGGAAGGCATTGATTTAAGGTTGTTTAAATGAATATTTTGAAATGTAATTTAGAAAATTTAATTAAAAAATTATATACAAATAAGCCTAGATTGCATTCCAGGGAAGGTGACTTGATCAAGTTGCAATGGATATATGTGTGTGTGTGTGTGTGTGTGTGTACACACAGTTTTTTAAACGTCTTTTTTCCTGTTACAAAACTAATAGTCCCCAAACAAATATTACAAATATGGTTCACAGCTGAAAGGACATTATCAGTTAGTGCTGAGGGGGAAAAGAGCCCCAGAATCACTCTGAAATTTCTGAAAGTTCAAAAAAAGGACCCTGCAAAAATCATTTGTTTCTTTTGAGGAATACAGAAATTCATGTCTGATTTTTCTTTTTTTATATGAGAGGGTTTGACCTCTGTTCAAATCTAGTTGGCATTGCCAGCAAAAGTTGGTAGATATTATATGCACCTATTGGACATTTACCTAAGGCTTTCACTGTCGCAATGATCTTTATTTGCTCTCCAGAAGCGGCACACATTTTCTCATTTACTTCAACAGCTGTGATCCTCAGGGTTCCTCCCTGTTGTTCAGGGTGGGCAGGCTTAGTGAATTACAACTACGAGAATCGTCTCCTGACACCTTTTTGCTTCCCTTCGCTGTTTCAGGATGCGCGCCAGAAATTCCGCTCCGTCCTGGTTGAGGCTACAATAAAACTCGATGAGCTAGTGAAGAAGATTGGGAAAGCTGTCGAAGACTCGAAACCCTACTGGGAAGCTCGGAGGGTTGCCAGGCAGGTAAGCCGAAAAGCCTTTGTTATTAAGCTGCGAGGGTGTGACTCTAGCCACACAGAGTACACTTTAGCCTGCTTTGGAGCATGGTTGGCAGCTTCATATACTGCGATTGTTCATATACTGCAATTGTTCTGCACTGGCTTTGGTCCTAGCTTGTATTAAGGGCGTGATCTTGGCTTATTCTCTCGGTTTGTGGAGCCAGAATTCCCCGGTTTGGACAGAACGAAGAACTAGTTGCATACAAGCCAGGAACTTTGAGCCAAAGCTGAAGGCTTGGCCCCAATTCTCGTTCTTAGCTTTATAAACTATAGTGAATGATCATCCAGATCTGCCCACCAAGACTTGGTTCTCAAATGGCTTGGCTCCCAAACGCCGCATCCCAGAAGTAAGTGTTCCGGTTTGCGAACGTTTTCTGGAAGCTGAACGTCTGATCCGGCTTCCG
Organism: Podarcis liolepis; assembly: GCF_965112155.1. NCBI lineage: Eukaryota > Metazoa > Chordata > Lepidosauria > Squamata > Lacertidae > Podarcis > Podarcis liolepis. The sequence continues at coordinate 46,333,053 of NC_139563.1, forward strand.
CTTGAGTGCAGGAAGCTCCTGCACTCAATCGGAAGCTGCGCCTTGGTTTTTGAACGGTTTTGGGTGTCGGAACGGACTCCTGGAATGTACCACTGTACTTAGCTAAAACCAGTGCTTTTTTTCTTTAAAAAAATGTTTAGGGATACTCTCATTTTGACTCAAGAACATCACAATTTTATTGTTAATAAATACAGTAAATGGACTAAAGTGCAAAGATTCACAAAAATGTTTAGGGATATGGTTTTTGAACGGTTTTGGGAGTCGGAACAGACTCCCGGAACAGATTAAGTTCGAGAGCCAAGGTAGCACTGCACAAAGATGCTGTTTATATTGTGCAATGTGTAAGCATTTGACGAATATCATTGTGGATGTTTCAACTGTGCGTAATGGTCGCGGGACTGATGACACCGTTTTTCTCCTTCTGTACCCTCTCCGGCTGCTTGTAAATATCACCCACGCGCAACTAAACTCTGAAAGGACTTGCTCTGTTCTCTTTCCCCGTCCCCACTAATAATAGCGATCTGTCAGATCCTTCCAAAAACCTATCTGCGTTCCTGTGATTCCCAGCAAATTGCCTCAGAGCACAACTAATTACTGGTCTTGGGATTTCCATTTCTTTGTTCTGATTTTTAAAATCTGGGATGCTCAGAAGCTCGAATTGCAAATCGATTTAAAAAAGCATGTGGGTGTGTTGTAATTTGAAGACGTTTGGGCGTTGCTTACTCACGGGCTTTTGGGGTTGCTATGGAAACTGATGGCAAGCTAAAATATGGAGGAGTTTCTCTCTTGCACCTTCTCTTTCTGTGGTTTTGAACCAAAAAGGAGAACAAAAAATTCTGGTGGCATTGCTTAAAAGTGACTGTTTGTGGCTTAGGGTGTGAAGACAGTTGTGACTGGACATGGCTGTGTGGCTGCTTTGTGATCATCATATTGTGACACGCTGACTGTTTTTAAATATCATAATAGTGACTGAGATGGCTTTCTTTTCTTACCATACCCCCCCTTGATCCAGTTTTGATTTTATGACCAGCAGACAGTATGGCTAGACTCAATGGTGCATTGAATGGAACAATGATATTCAATGGTGCAATTGTAGTTAATGCCCTCGGTTCGTTCTCCTGTAATGATTAGGAAAAAAACACTCCATCCTCAGGGCTTTCACTTTTGTGAGACATGGGGCCAGCTCTCATGACCCCACATTCTGGAATTATTTGCAGTGTGTGCTCATTTCTCTTAGGAGCAGAGAGCGATGAAGCAGTTGGGTGGCTGCGTCACAATGGAATCTAAGCCTTGATTATTACTAATGGGACCGTGAGTTGGGATCTGGGCTTGTCGTCCGAGACAGGGGGCTCTTTCTATAAACCGTCAGCTGGCTTGACAAACCTGAATTGGGTGGGAGCCCGTCAAAGTCATCCTGTTACCAGCTTATAAATTGCTTTTCATGCTTGTTTGTGGTCCTAGTTTGAAGGATCAGCCTCTGGAAAGTGATTAGGCTCGTTGACAACCCAAACATACTTGTCAGCAATTCTTTTGCTCCGATCATGTTTGTAGCTTACTCTGGAGCACTGTTTTTGCAGAGTGCAGCTTGCCCCCCCCCCCAAAGGAGGGCGAGACTAGATGGCCTTTGGGGGTCCCGTCCAACTCTACAATTCTATGAAAAAGGCTTGTGTGGCTAAGGTGGAATAATGAGCTGCTGCAAAAAAAGGTAAAGGTAAAGGACCCTGGACAGTTAAGTCCACTCAAAGGCGACTATGGGGTTGTGGCGCTCATCTCGCTTTCAGGCCGAGGGAGCTGGCGTTTGTTCACAGACTTATTTCTGGGTCATGTGGCCAGCAGGACAAAACCACTTCTGGCGCAACAGGACACCGTGATGGAAACCAGAGCACACGGAACCCAGAGCGGTACCTATTTATCTACTTGCACTGGTGTGCTTTCGAACTGCTAGGTTGGCAGGAGCTGGGACAGAGCAACGGGAGCTCACTTCGTCGCGGGGATTCGAACAAGTGACCTTCCAATCTGCAAGCCCAAGAGGCTCAGTGGTTTAGACCACAGCACGGTGTTCCCTGTCACACACACACACACCCCTGTAGTAAACCCAGCCTGTGCTGGCTATCCCTTTGCTAATTCCGGAGCTGCTCCTTGACTTCGTTGCACTTTTCGGATGTTATGTGACTGCGTGGAGAAGGGTGTGGAGCGGAATTGCACACAATTCAAATTACAAGAAAGGCGATTCTGACTAGACATCAGGAAGAACTTTCTGATAGTAAGAGTTGTTTGACAGTGGAACAGGTCGCCCTCGGGAGGTTGTGGGTTCTCTTGCTTTAAGGTTTCTAAGCAGAGATGATCATCTGTCATGGCTGCTTTAGCTGAGATTCCTGCATTCCAGGGGATTGGACTATATGGTCCTTGGGCAATTCTATGATTCTAAGTGTAGAAATTGAAATTGTTCCATGATTCTACATCCAACATTCATGTGTTCATAATAAGCCCCCACGCATATATAGCTGAACACAACAGAACATTTGTTGAGTGTCCTGAAAAACCAGAAATTGTGATTGCATTCAAAAGTGATTCCAGCTCTGATTTTAAAAACTATTCTTTAACAAAACAAATCCGCATGTTAAAAGCAGATCCGGTCTAAAGTTACATCCATACCATGCATTTAAAGCAGGTAGGTCCCTCCAAACAATCCTGGGAACTGTAGTGTGTTAAGAGTGCTGGGAATTGTAGGTTTGCAAGGGATAAACTACAGTTGCCAGGATTCCTTTGGAGGAAGTAATTCGCTTTAAACACACGGTGTGAATGTGTCCTAAGTTAGTCGATCGATTGAATCACCAGTGCCATCTTCAGAGTCATTAAAATTTCACTTTTTGCTGTTTTGGAACTTGCGGTAAACCATGCGACTGTACAGATTTGCCCCGTCTTGTAAAAACACTTCTTGGCAAGAGCTGCGAGGAAGGATGAGTTCTGAGAACAAAAATCCCATGTCTGTGAAAATGGGGCAGAGTTGGATTCATGTTTGGCCGGCCGCCACGGAGTCGGTGACAAGCGAAAGAGCTGGCATAGTTCAGCACAATAACTGGCTGACTTCTTCTGCTGACGCAGTCGTGCTTGGTAATCGTCGGTAACTCGAGGAAGTTTATTTCTTTGTCCAGAAGAGAGAACTTTAGAGACTGAAAATATTTCTGTGTTTCTATAGGAAGATCAAAATCCACTGGAAGGTGGCGTAGCAAAGCGGCTCTGCTGTGAAGTGCATATAATTGTTGATAATGTTCTATTATTATTATTATTATTATTATTATTATTATTATTATTATTATTATTAATTATTTTATTGAGTTTATATACCGCCCTATACCCGGAGATCTCAGGGCAGTTCATAGAAAAGATCACAACATATATAATCAGGATAAAAACAACAACCCAATAACACGCCCCCCCCCCCGAAAAGAGCCACATTTTAAAAGGACATAGGATGTCAACCAAATCAACCAAAGGCCTGGTTAAAAATGAACATTTTTGCCTGGCGCCTAAAGGTGTGTAATGCAGGCACCAGGCGAACTTCCCTGGGGAGGGCATTCCACAGATGGGGAGCCACTGCAGAGAAGGCCCATTTTCGTGTTGCCACCCTCCACACCTTTTGAGGAGGGGGCACACGAAGGAGGACCTCAGAAGATGATCTCAGGGTCCAGGTAGGTTCATATGGAAAGAGGCGGTCCTTGAGGTATTGCGGTCCTGAGCCGTTTAAGGCTTTATACTTCAAAACCAGCACTTTGAATTGGGCCCGGAAACTACCGCTAATTGGTAGCCAGTGCAGTCAGACCAGGATCGGTGTAATATGCTCAAACTATCTTGTTCTGGTGAGCAACCTGGCTGCTGAATTCTGCACCAGCTGAAGCTTCAGAGGCAGCCCTCCATATAGCGCATTGCAGTAATCTAACTTGGAGGTTACCAGAGCATAGACAACAGTGATTAGACTATCTTTTTTTAAAAATAGTATTTTATTAGGTTTTAACAATAAAAGGGTTTAAAAAAAATAGGGAAGACAAAAAGGTACAAAATTATAAAATACAAAAATACCGACATTAAACACACACACACACAAAAGGGGAAAAACACATATAAAAAAGACAAAAATTCCTTCTTTCTTAATTTCTCCACTCTAATTAACTTATTTTCCTGACTCCCTCACGTCTCCCATTTTTGTATCCCTTTTAAAAATCGGTTCAGCAAATTCATGTCCTGTTAGTCTATCTATTATTAATCCGATCTTACATTTAATCTTGTTGCTAAAACCCCTGCAATTCATTTCAATGTCCTCAACATTCAAAAATTTTACAATATTTCTGCAAATAAATTTTAAATTTCCTCCAATCTTCTTCCACCGACTCTTCTCCCTGGTCTCGGATTCTGCCAGTCATTTCCTCCATCTCCATATAGTCTATTAGTTGCATCTGCCATTCTTCCAAGGTGGGTAGATCTTGTGTCTTCCAATGCTTTGCAATAAGAATTCTTGCTGCTCCTGTAGCATACATAAAAAAAGTTCTGTCCTTCTTTAACACCGATTGGCCGACCATGCCAAGGAGAAAGGCCTCTGGTTTCTTCGCAGTGATTAGACTATCTTTGTCCAGATAGGGGCATAGCTGGGCCACCAAGGCCACCTGAGCCTTGAGTGATAGCAAAGGATCCAGAAGCACCCTCAAGCTACGAACCTGCTCCTTCAGAGGAAGTGTAGCCCTATCAAGAGCAGGCGATCTCCTACCCATCCGGTCTAGGGAACCACCCACTAACAGAGCCTTGGTCTTATCTGGATTGGGCTTCAGTTTGTTGGCTCTCATCCAGTCCATTACTGAGGCAAGACACTATAAGCACAGCTTCTCTCATTGTTGCATATATATGCACACTGTATTTTTCCACGTATAAGACGTCCCCACGTATAAGACGACCTCTATTTTTTTAAAACCCAAAATTAAGAAATTAAGTAGTTTAACTTTTGGGGTGGGGGAGGTCACTTCCACCAATCGCTCACCCACCTGCCCACCATTGCCAATCGCTTGCCACAGCCACTGCCAATCGCACACCTCGCCGCAGCTGCCACCACCAGCCCACCTGCCCACTTGCCGCAGCCTCCAATCGCCTGCCCGCCTTGCCACAGCCACCAATCACCTGCCCATTTGCCGCTGCCAATCTCCTGCTTGCTGCTTCCATTAATCGCACCCCCCCCCCTGCATTCACTATCGATGTACAGTGGTACCTCTGGATGCAAACGGGATCCGTTCCGGACATGCGCGTGGTGTCATTTTGAGCGTCTGCACAAACTGTCTGTAACCTGAAAATGCTTAACCTGAAGCACATTTAACCTGAGGTATGACACCCATTTTTTATTTTATTTTTGCAAAAAGCCTCGCCTTATATACCGAAAAATATGGCATATATTAAGTTAGGGAGGTGTCTCTGCAGCTCTTGCCAATGTGAGAGGCTTGTTTCTTCAATCTCCTGCGTCGGTTGTGATGCAGTGGCCCCTGGAAGCTTGCAGTGCCTCCGTCTTGACCCTTTCGCTCCCATGACCCCGTGTGATTTATTAGGCCCTTAGGGCCTGCACTTCATTGCGGCCTTTCACCTCTGAGATCACTTCATTTTCGTTGAGAAACATCATTAAATCTTGGGTGCCCTCCTGCTTTCACCATCTTGAGTAAACTGTGGGAGCGTGACATCAAGCTTGCAGAAGAGAGCTCGCTTTGATACTGGGTATCTGCTCCAACGGGACATTGTGATGATTCAGTAATATATACTTACCAGTATATATAATGAAAAAGGAACAGAAAGTTAGGAGCAAGCTTGTTAGTTTGATTAGTTGGAAAAACTTTAGCTCACGTTGCTTGATGTTATACGGACATGTGTGATTGCTTATGATCCAAGTGAATGTTCTGAGCAAATGCCTTGAATGTGGAATGGAAATATTTTGTGGAGTATTTGGAAATCAACTGTAAACATGTGAAAATGTCAGTAGGTTTGAGGTAAATTCAACAGCATAACACATAATGAAGGAATAATAAAGGATTAAGGGAGTTAAATGGATATACCGTATTTTTCGTCCCTTAGGACACTCCGTCCCATAGGACGCACCTAGTTTTTTGGGGGGGGAAATAAAGGAATTTTTTCCCCCTTTATTTCCCCCCCAAAAGCAGGTCGGGGAAACCGAAACAGGTCAAGGAACAGCGGGATGGCGGTGCTGCGCCTCCCTGCTGTCCCCCGAGCTTGTGGGGCTGGCCCATGTCTGCCCCGCGCAAGGGGCGCTCTGCATCAGGGCGCCCCGCCCGCCCGCCGGGCAGCAGGCTGCTATCCGCAGCGTGGGGAGCCCTGCGAGGAACTCCCACAAGGCTCCCCACGCTGCGGATGTCTGCCCGGCACGGGGGGCGCTCTGCTTCAGGACGCCCCTCGCGCTGGGCGGCAAGCTGCTATCCGCAGCCTAGACATCCCTGCCGGACCTCCCGCAGGGCTGCCTAGGCTGCGAATGTATTCCCGAAGCGCCGGGCACTCTGCTTTCAGGACGCCCGACGCTCCGGGAAGCAGGCTACTATCCGCAGCCTAGACAGCCCTGCAGGACCTCCCACAGGGCTGCCTAGGCTGCGGATGTGTTCCTGAAGCCTGGAGAGCGAGAGGGGTCGGTGCGCACGGACCCCTCTCGCTCTCCAAGCTTCAGCAAAAGCCTGCATTCGCCCCATAGGACGCACCCAGATTTCCCCTTCATTTTTGGAGGGGAAAAAGTGCGTCCTATAGGGCGAAAAATACAGTATAAGAATATGTGGGATGGGAGGGAAGGAACCAGGGAAGGGGAAGAAGGGAAGTCGCGAATGATTGGTTTATTTTAAAGAAAGATATGAACGAGGAAGTGCTTATTTTAATGTGAATGTGGTTCTGAAAAATGTAACACTGAAAAATATAAATTTTTATATGAATGAATTTGGAGCTTCATACGGGAGGCAACACCAAGCACTGTCCCCTAGTCTCCACAGTTAGAAAGTGGTTTAATTTCCCTTCCAACTCTACAATGCCATGATTCTATGATCATCTGTATTTTATAAGTTGTTTGCTGTTTGTGAATAAGAAGTGAGGTTACAGGAAACCAAGCAGAGGGCCTTCTCGGTAGTGGCACCAACCCTGTGGAACGCCCTCCCATCAGATGTCAAGGAGATAAATAACTATACAACCTTTAGATGACATCTGAAGGCAGCCCTGGAGTTTTTAATGTTTTATTATGTTTTTGTATATTATGGAAGCTGCCCAGAGTAGCTGGGGCAACCCAGCCAGATGGGTGGGGTATTATTATTATTATTATTATTATTATTATTATTAGTCCATTTAGCTCAGTATTGTCTAAACAAAGGCTACTGATTGTTAGAAGGGCCCTTTGTCAACCTTTATTTGACCAGAATTAAAATAGTCTAGAAAAAGCTTTGTGCTTAACTCTGAGCTTCACAAATCCAGTTAAATTTTTCCCCTGCTGATTTTAAGTTGGTTTCTGCTAATCAGTTAACTAAAACTAGTTGATTGATCTATGGACTAAAGCACTGATTAAAAGCAAACTTGGAGAGGCCGGGGCTTGTACCTGGGACTTTGCGCATGGAAGGCATGCGCTTTACCACTGAGCCACAGCTAATAAAGTCCTAGATTGATTTTACATGGAAGTGTAGGCTGGATGTCACTCGGAGGCCAGAACTGATGCAGGCATGAGACGTCTGACAAAACCAGGCCCTTTGGCTTGTTTTTGAAACCATATCCGCCCGGGGAGACTGTTTGGGTGACTGGGTTTAATTGGATTTATGCGCCGTGTTGAATTCTAGGAAGAATGGAAGCATGACCTGCTTTTAAAAAGCTGCTGGAGGAAGCGAAATGATTTCCTGTCCCCCAAACTCTGGAATTTAGCAACCAGAGAAGTGGTGTTGCTTTTCTAAGGCAGGATGTTGTCTGGGTTTGGTAAAGGAAATATTTCACACCAGCCACCGGAGTGATTTGTAGAGTTGCCAAAGCACGAATTCATTCATTAGGTTTCCCCCAGAGCAGCCAGTTATGATTTTTAATTTTTTTATTTCAGCCTCTGACAGGTTTGGTATCATGGGCTGTGAGCTGTTCCGCATAAGCCGCTCACTGCTAGAGATGATCACACTGTTGCTCTCTGGCTGTTAAAGAAACCACATAGCCCTAAACAGGCTTTTGCCCAGCCCTAAACAGGTTAAGGGACACGGGTGGCACTGTGGGTTAAACCACAGAGCCTAGGACTTGCCGATCAGAAGGTCGGCGGTTCGAATCCTTGCGACGGGGTGAGCTCCCGTTGCTCGGTCCCAGCTCCTGCCTAGGCTGTGTGGTTTAACCGACAGCGCCACCCGCGTCCCTCACTGTGTCCAAGATAGGACTGGGCAATTATCTGGTTTTCAACATCACGATATATCATCAGCTAAACATTGCGATATACTGATTTATCACGATGTCTGAAATAAAGATGGAACAATGTAGAGGCGAATGGTAGGGCGGGTGATTTGAAATAAGGATGGAGTTGGTTTTCAATTTTGTGATGCATCACCAGCTAAACATTGCTAGGTTTTTCCTGCATTGTGAATTTTGCATAGCGCGCACGCGCACACATCATGATTCGCAATATATTGCCAGGTCAAAAACCAGTATCACAATATGGACTTGAAGCCAGTTTTGAACGCTACATCGCCCAGCCATAGTCCAAGAATCCAGTTATATAACGGTCTGATTCATGGGCTCTGAATCCTGTTTCCCATATCCCTCATTCATCTTTGAAGAGACTGCTTTTTCCTCATGCTTGTGATAGGATTCCCAAATGTGAATGTTTCATAAGTGGAATTAGGGCTTTTTTCCCAGCCGGAACACTCCGGAACGCCATTCCGGCCCCTCTCAGGTGGGCGCCATTGCCATTATAAGAGAACAAGGGAGGCTTTCCTGGTGAGTTCCGTCACCTCTTTTTCTAGAAAAACAGCACTGGGTGGACCTTTAAGCCTGACACAGTCTCTGTGCATCTGCCAGTAATGCTAAGCATGTAACATATTCCTGCTTTTTTCCAGTGTGTGTGTTGAGAGAGTAAAAGCGCGGTAAACATAATTTAACACAAATATTTCTTTTTTGTGCGCGAGGGAGAGCCCAAATGCCTATTTCTGCAGATGGGGTCATGTTGATAAGGCAGAGTTTTTTGTGTTGTCTGCTGGAACTTAAAATATTCCTTCCTGGCCTGTGGCTTTAAAGCGGATAGCCTTTGCCTGCTGTCAGTTGTGATAAGGCTTGCATAAGTAACCGATGAACTCTTGTTTGTGGGAAAGGCTGTCTTGGGCAATTTCAGCTTGAATGCTGCTCTGGTGTGGCTGTTCGGTTTGGATAAGTTAGGCTTCCGCTATTCTGTTGTGACAGAGTGGCAGGGCTTTAAAAATTGTTTAATTTTTTAAAAGAGCTTTAAGTGTTTTGAGATGAATAGTATTATAGTGCATTTTCCAAAAGACTCATTGCTTCTGGAGCTCTTAGGATACTTTTCATGTAAAGGGAGATCGCAATTTATGTGACAGTTGCATTTCCAGCAGTTGCATGTACAGTGGTGCCTCGCAAGACGAAATTAATTCGTTCCGCAAGTTTTTTCTTCTTGCGAGTTTTTTGTCTTGCGAAGCACGGTTTCCCATAGGAATGCATTGAAAATCAATCAATGCGTTCCTATGGAGACCGTCCGGGGACAGAGGGGAAGCGCCGCACGCCTTCCCCTCTGTCCCCGGACCTGTTTTAAAGCAAGGGAAGGAAGGGAAGGGGCAGCAGGGAGAATCGCTTCTCCCCGTTGCCGCCCCTTGGTTCAAAAGGGGTCCGGGGAGAGAGGGGAAGGCGCGCGCGCCTTCCCCTCTGTCCCCGGAGATTGCGGGGCTGGCAACGGGGAGAAGCGATTTTCTCCCCGCCGCCCCTTGCTTCAAAAGAGGTCCGGGCCCATAGGGAAATGCGTCTTGCGAAGCGGCTAGGAAAGCGAAAAACTCCTTCGTCTAGCGAGTTTTTCGTCTTCTGAGGTGTTCGTCTTGCGGGGTACCACTGTAAAGGCAAAATTGCAGCAGCCAGAACAATCTCTGGAACCGTCCCCTCCACATCCAAGCTCTTTTAAGATCAGGGCCTTCTTAGAGCTTGTGGGATCTCTCGACGGTCCTGCAAGATCTTGAAAGAGCCTCTATGGCAGTGTTTCCCAACCTTTTTTTCCCACCTGTGGCCCCCTTCCGATCTTGTTTCCTTCCTGTGCTCCTCATGGGTGTAGCCGGGGGGGGGGGGCGGGGGCGGCAGCTGCCACCCAACCTCTTCTTAGAAACCTCCAAGGAATGGAGAGTCCAGATCTTCCCGAGGAAGATCCATCTTCCATGTATTATAAAAATTAAACAACACTTAATTAACCCCAGTTATTTGACACACCTGCAGATATGGTTCAAAAAGGCGCACAGGGAGTTTTGTATATATGGGAGAATTTGAAAAAGCAAGTGGTCCTCGCTGACCTGGTGCAAAATTATCTTGTCATTCAGAAGAGCCCTGGCTGTCTAGATAAAACACTATAGCCCTCCCTCCCTTACCTGGGAGTAAGGCCCACTGAACGCATTGTGACTTTCTTCTGAGTAGACAGTTATTTACTAGAAGCAAGTCGGCAGCAACAGACGACCCTGCTCGGCTAGGCGCTGGAGTGGATTTCACCCCACGCCTTCCAACATCTGAAGGCCCTGATCCAGTAGGCGCTGGGGTGGGTTGCAGCCTGCGCCCTGCAGAGTTAGACCCAGGCTCCCACCGGGCTCAGCATTGGCGGCAGCAACAAGCAGCTCTGGCTCGCCCAGCCCTACCCATTGCCACCCCACCACCGCCCTTTTTTTCATTTTAAAGATTCTTTTCTTCTCACTTCCCTCTGTGGCCCCCTAGCCATGTGCTGTGGCCTCCCATTTACACGATTTTCACCTGTGGCCCCCTTGGAATATCCCGGGGGCCCCCAGTTGGGAAATGCTGCTCTAGAGCACAGTAAGCAAGGGTCTCCTGTCCCCCTATCTGTTTGTTTATTTTGTGGTGATCCATATACCGTATTTTTCACTCCATAGGGCGCACCGGACCACAGGGCGCACCTAATTTTGGGAGGCAGAAAACAAGAAAAACATTCTGAACCCCAGAAGCCAGAACAGCAAGAGGGATCTGGCTTCTGGGATACCGTGTGGCTGTTCTGGCTTCTGGGATAACCGTGCCAAGCCTCTTCAGGGCAGCGGGATGAAGGCTCCCCCTGCCCGAAGAGGCTGCGCAGGGCTAAAGCAGAAGCCAGGACAGGCGTGTCGCTGAAGGGGCGCTGCGCCTTCTCTCTCTGCGCAGAGAGGGAGAAGGCGCAGCGCCCTTCAGCGAAGCTGGAGAAGGAACAGAAGGAGACCCTTCTGTTCCTCCTCCAGCTTCGCTGGAAAGGAGCGTCACTGCGAAGCGGGAGAAGGAACAGGAGGAGACCCTTCTGTTCCTCCTCGGGCTTCGCGGGACAGGCGCGCCGCTCAAGGGGCGCTGCGCCTTCTCCCTCTCTGCGCAGCACCTCTCCTGTGAAGGAGAGACGCTGCGCAGAGGGAGAAGGCGTAGCACCCTTCAGCGAAGCTGGAGAAGGAACAGAAGGAGACCCTTCTGTTCCTCCTCCGGCTTCGCTGGAAAGGCGCGTCGCTGCGAAGCGGGAGAATGAACAGAAGCAGTCCCTTCTGTTCCTCCTCCGGGTTCCAGGTCAGGTGCGTCGCGGCGAAGCCGAGGATCCTGTATTTGCTCCATAGGACACACACACATTTCCCCTTCATTTTTGGAGGGGAAAAGTGCGTCCTATAGAGCGAAAAATACGGTAAAGCTGTGATCTCATCATCATCATCATCATTATAAAACAGCCATCACCATCTTGCCCATCTGACTGGATTGCCCCGGTCATTCTGGGTGGCTTCCAACAGAATATAAAGAACACATGATACACCCAACATTAAAATTTTACCCTGACTTGTTTTTAAGAGGTGATTTAATTATTGTTTGATTTTGTATCAATGTTTATATTTGATGTTAGCCGCCCTGAGCCTGGTCTCGGCCGGGCAGGGCAGGATACAAATAAAAGTAGTAGTAGTAGTAGTAGTAGTAGTAGTAGTAGTAGTTGTTGTTGTTGTTGTTGTTGTTGTTGTAGTAGTAGTAGTAGTAGTAGTAGTAGTAGTTGTTGTTGTTGTTGTTGTTATTATTATTACTTCCAGATACAGCTCTTCTGCTTAGCTGCTTAAGGAAGCTGGAGGGCCAGCCAGATGGAGACGTCAGTTGCCAACCTGGCAGCCAGAGCGCTCCATGTGGTTGCAATTGGACCCCTGCGCCAGTCACAAAACACGCCTGGCGCCTGCCTAATTTCAAACACTGGTTCAGTGACACATTTGATACCACAGAGATATGGTTACGGCTTTCTGAATTCTGATTTACTGCCTGGAGGGTGGGGTTCCTTCTCTTGTCTTCCTTTGTCCCTTAGAGGTTGAAATAGTTTCTGCGGAAGTGCCACAAAGATTTCTTGGGAAGATGCTGGTTTGACAGTCCTCGGTGCCAGCTTTGAGGATGATGGAAGGAACGCGCTTGCTACTTTTTTGGGTGTGGGGCATGATTTGTGTTTTGTTCACAATGAGTGAACCGTATCTTGCTTGAACCATAATAGGGAGAGGGAGAGAAAGGCTTCTTATAAAGTCGTCCTTTGTTGGGCTGTTGCTTGTGGTCTTTGTGTGTGGAAATAATGGAAGTTCTCTTTGTGATCTCAAGTGATTCCACACACACACACACACACACACGCCTCCTGGAACTGTTTTAGGATCACATTTCTAGTTGTTTTTCTTTGAGGAAAGGGTGGCAAGGAGAAAGGAAAGCAGGTTTCCGCATGTTGACCACCCACACTAGAATGGCATTGGCTTCAATGTCTTCCGTACAGTTCTGCTGTTAATAGACTTGAAAATGACCTTGATTGTTCTGGGCCAAAGCACAAGCTGTGGGGTCATTTTCAATTTATGAAAATGATTTCAGAAATCATTTTACGCTGTTATCCAGTAGAACTCATGAGTCCTTTGGCGTGTGTTCCAGTCATGCTTACCCGGGGTCAGACCAGTGTCAGAAACGCGGGTGGGAAAGCTAGGAGCCAAATGGTTTCTGGGACTTGGGTTGTGGGTACCAGAACAGAACGTCTAGTCGCCCCTGTGGGGCGTTCAGCAGCACTTTATTATTATTATTTTGATAAGCATGAATTAATACGCAATTCACATAAGCGACACATTGCTAACATCACATTTTTAGCAGAACTTGTTACTACGTTTAATTTGGCGTTTACAATAAAAATATTGGTACCGTACATCAGTTTTCAAGGCGCAGGTAACAGCAACAGCCAAGGCGCCATTTTTCCACCTTTGCCGCATCAAGCAGTTGGTCCCTTACCTTTCCTGCCCCGACCTGGCCACAGTGATCCATGCGACGGTCACCTCCAGGCTTGACTACTGTAATTCGCTTTATGCGGGGCTGCCCTTGAAGTTGTCCCAGAAACTCCAGCGGGTGCAGAATGCTGCAGCGAGGCTCTTCACGGGGTCTCTGCCATGGGAGCATATTCACCCAGTGCTTTTCCAGCTGCACTGGCTCCCGGTGGAGTACAGGGTCAGATTTAAGGTGCTGGTTTTGACCTTTAAAGCCCTTCACGGCCTAGGACCCTCGTACCTATGGGACCGCCTCTCCCGGTATGCCCCACGGAGAGCCTCAAGGTCCATAAATAGCAACACCCTAGTGGTCCCGGGCCCTAAGGAAGTTAATTGGCTTCAACCAGAGCCAGGGCCTTTTCAACACTGGCTCCGGTCTGGTGGAACGCTCTGCCTCATGAGACCAGGGCCCTGCAGGATCTGATTTCTTTCTGCAGGGCCTGCAAGACAGAGTTGTTCCACCTGGCCTTTGGCTTGGAGCCAATTTGATTCCTTCCCCCCTCTTTCTTTTTCCTTTCTCCTCCTGTGATGAGGCTGCATTTTAATTGTTGTATTTTAATCTTGTTTTTAAGTTGTATTCATTCAACTTGTTTTTATTATTGCTTGTTAGCCTCCCTGAACCCAGCCTTGGCTGGGGAGGGCGGGGTATAAATAAAATTTATTATTATTATTATTATTTATTATTAAAACGCTCTACTCTTTATTGTTAAACACCTTAACATATTGTCAGTCCTGAACGTATACTTAAAGGCTTCAAAGCACATGCATTTCAGTAATCCTTGAGTGTCAGCCAGGCGGGGAAAAATGGCGCCCAGACTTTTTGAGGTGCTCGCAAATGGAGAATCCTTAGGCGCAAAATGCGTCTGGCGCCCTGCTAATTTCAAACCCTGGGTCAGACTCCTGTTTTATTGCTGGACCCTATATTTGGTAAAGGTCAGGCGTTTTTTTAATCGTGACATGAATACCCCACCTTTCCTCCAAGAAGCTCAAGGATTATATTATTGATTCTCCACCTCCTGCTCTTATAACATACCAGGTATGTTAGACTGAGACCCCAGAGACGCCTGAGTTCATTCAGTGAGCTGTGTGGCATTTAGATCCTGGCTTCCCAAGTCTTCATTCATCGCTCTAACCACTACGCCACACTCCCTGGCTGTGCCGCTCTTAGTTCCTTGAACAGTAACATTCTCGAGGGATTTCATGAAAAGAAGAAAACTCCTGTTGTAAAGTAGGCCAGCAGAACTTGATGCTGGAGGAAATAAATAGTTCATGCTGTGTGCGCTGGGAGCTTAGCCGGAGCATCTCAAACGGCAACATGAAAAAGCACTTAGAAAAGACAACTTTAAATGGTTGTGCCGTGTAATATATTTTAAAGACAGAGTTGAAAACAGGACTTTTCAGTACCTGGACAGCTTTTCCTCCTTTGGCGAGCATTCGTAGCCGAGTTAAGATTGTCTTCCATAAACAGGGTTTTAAAAGTGAGTCCGTAAGTGACTGTGGAGGTCAATTCTGGATCCACACATCCTTCCACAGTGGGGACATAGGTTTCCGGGTGGGAGTTGATCACGGGGAGAGTTTGCCAAGCATCTCTTCATCTTAGCATAATTCTCCTGGCGATTGGTGGCTGTGGCAAGTGGGCGGGTGGGCTGTTGGTGGCAGTGAGTGGGCAGATAATTGGCGGCTGTGGCGAGGTGTGCGATTGGCAGTGGCAAGCAATTGGCAGTGGCGGGCAGGCAGGCGGGTGAGCGATTGGTGGAAGTGACCTCCCCCACCCCCCAAAAAAGCTAAACAACTTAATTTCTTAATTTTGGGTTAAAAGAATAGGGGTCGCTTACATATGGGGGCATCTTATACACGGAAAAATACAATAAATTCAAATGGCTTGGCTTTTGGCAACCCCATAACTTATAAAATAGGATAACCAACACTGCGTAGATTGGCAACCCCCAGCACCTATGACAAACAAGCTCATAAGTGCACAACCAATGGCTGTTTAAGGATTATACAATGATAATCATTCCATCATGTTTAAATATATTATGTGGCCAAAGGAATTTGGGAGGCGTAACATACATTTATTCCTTGCAAGCAAGCAGTTGGCAGGGAAGCTTAGGAACCGCGTTAAGCTGTTGCAAGCTGGCCTGCTCAGCTGGAGCTCTTTAGCAGTGAATTTGCCTGATATTTTATTTGCTAAATAATGCGCAGCTTTCCTAAATGTTTCCTAATGCCTCCGACTTCTGCCAGCGCTTAACAATCTCAGGGTAAAGCGCCGAAAGCCATCCGAATGCAGCAAAGAGGTTTAGAAAAGTATTTGTGAATTTTAACAAGGGGAGGAAAAATGAATTAAAATAAAGAAAGGAGGAGAGAGAAGGAGAAAAAATTCCTTTCCCTCATCATGTACAGATTAGGGCTGAGTGATAAATTGATACATTGTCAAAAAACAGTTTGAAGTCCATATCATGATATTGGTTTCATAATTTTTTAACCTGGCAATATATTGCAAATCATGATGTGTGTGTGCTATGCAAAATTCACGGTGCAGGAAAAACAGTGAAGCCAGCCAAAACCTCTACATAGGTCCATTCTTATTTTAGACATTCCATATAACAGTATATCACAATGTTTAGTTGGTGACATACCGCAAGGTTGGAAACCAGATATTGCCCAGCCCTAAAATACTAAGAAGGGATGTAGATGGCGCTTTGGGCTAAACCACTGAGCCTCTTAGGCTTGCCGACCAGAAGGTCGGCGGTTCGAATCCCAGCGACGGGGTGAGCTCCCGTTGCTCGTTCCCTGCTCCTGCCAACCTAGCAGTTCGAAAGCACGTCAAAGTGCAAGTAGATACGTAAATAGGTACCGCTCCGGCAGGAAGGTAAACGGCGTTTCCGTGCACTGTTCTGGTTTTGGTGCTCCGTTGTGCCAGAAGTGGCTTAGTCCATGCTGGCCACATGGCCTGGAAAAACTGTCTGCGGACAGGTAAATCAAATTAGAAGTTGCCCACTAATGGCATTTAAGGAGACCATTCATTGGAGGGCAAGCTGAAATCCAAAACAAGATGGGGAACCATTAGGCAAAACTGAAACCCGGCAATTATCCATTTCTTTCCCTGCCCACCCCCGGCACACAAACCGGCACACAACTTTGGCACTGGTTTGGAATCAATCAGGCAAGGGTAGGCTTGGGGGGCATTAAGTCGTCACCCCGATTTGATTTGTCAATTACTCAGTTTGGGAGGCAGCACAAAACACCGGGTTTGTGGCATAAAATGGCTCAAAACTTGCACAAAACTTTGGCATCAGTTTTTTTTGGGGGGGGGCACCTGAAATTTCAGGGTCACAGGTTACTAGAGCTCCAGAAATGGATGTTTCTCTCCATAAGGTTCCATGCGTCGGTGGAGGGTCAAAACCACATTCGTTTGTCTTGTTGTTTAGTCGTGTCTGACTCTTCGTGACCCCCTGGACCAGAGTATGCCAGGCACTCCTGTCTTCCACTGCCTCTCTTTGGTCAAACTCATGCTGGTAGCTTTGAGAACACTGTCCAGCCATCTCGTCCCCTGTCGTCCCCTTCTCCTTGTGCCCTCCATCTTTCCCAACATCAGGGTCTTTTCCAGGGAGTCTTCTCTTTTCATGAGGTGGCCAAAGTATTGGAGCCTCAGCTTCACGATCTGTCCTTCCAGTGAGCATTCAGGGCTGATTTCCTTAAGAATGGATCGGTTTGATCTTCTTGCAGTCCATGGGACTCTGAAGAGTCTCCTCCAGCACCAGAATTCAAAAGCATCAATTCTTCAGCGATCAGCCTTCTTTATTGTCCAGCTCTCACTTCCATACATCACTGCTGGGAAAACCATAGCTTTAACTATACGGACTTTTGTTGGCAAGGTGATGTCTTAACAAAGTCAATAAAAGGATACCGTTTTGTGTCTGAATTTCCCTTCTTTTGTACGTGTTGAAATTCGTTTGTGCTAAATCCCTGCCTCTCTCTCTCTCTCGCATCTTTTAGGCACAGTTGGAAGCTCAGAAAGCAACCCAGGATTTTCAGAGAGCTACGGAGGTCCTCCGAGCTGCGAAAGAGACCATTTCCCTTGCCGAGCAGAGGCTGCTGGAAGATGACAAGCGTCAGTTTGATTCTGCCTGGCAGGAGATGCTCAACCACGCCACTCAGAGGGTAAGATCTGTTGCTGGCATGCCTTGGAAAAGCTGTTCCTTTCCTGTGCCTCTGCTGCCTTGGAGAACGGGGAGCTAAAAATTATTGGATACTTTGGGCAGGCAGATGGAGTTGATCACTGTGCAGAATGTTGGGTGGCATGCATTTTACATCTGACTCTTACAAGCAGGAAAGAAGACACACAAATCATTTGCACTGTTACATTTTCCAGCTTCTGCTACGAAGTGGGATGAGTCTTGCTGTGAGTGTAGGTCAGAACGTTGTGTAGCTAAAGAAACTGTGCCAACAAAAAAGGAATGGCAAGACAAACTCTTAGAGTATATTGAACTGGCTAGATTAACAGGCAATTAGAGATCACACTAGACAAGAGTTTCAAAAAACATGGGGAAAATGCAGAGAATACTTCACTAAACAGTGCCCTAAAATACATACCTGGACTTGTTTCGATTAATGTCTGCAGGAGACTTTGTGGATATATAAGTTATAATTAGAAAAATCTTAATAATTATTCACAAAGGAAACAGTTTTTTAGAAGTAAATTAGGAGGCCAGATACAGGATAAAGGAAGTCTTTTATTTGGTTGTTTGTATTGTTGTATGCTATGCTCATTGTATGTTATGTTCACATTTAATGAGGGTGGATTTGTGTATTGGGGTGGGGGTTAATGTTATGTTGTAAATAAAATTCCAGTAAAAATTAAAAAAAATTAAAAAAGAATGTTGTGTAGCTGAATGTATGAACTGCCTCTAGTTTGTGTCGAATTCTAGATTAGCTGTGCACTAACTTGGGAGTCACAATGCGAATTGTGTGTAGATAAATTTGCTGGTGAAGGAGGAATAGAGTGCCCAGCATTGAAATAAAGCCCTTCTCTGCCAGCTTTTTAGGGTTGTATATACAAGGCTGATTTAGATGTGTTTTGATCTCTGATGGTTCTTTCACACATTTAAGTCATCACGTGATGCTGCAGTTATCCAGTGAGGGATATGGCCATCCCATATGGCCATATAGGATATGGCCCAACATGGCCATCGGATGATAGCTGAGAATGAAATGCTATGAAGCCTAATCTGCGGGAATGCTAAGTAATTTTCGCGGCACCAAAACACAATCAAACTGGAATACATTAAAAGCCCAAATACCTCTGTCAGTCTAACTCCGACGCCTGGAGAAACATGGCTTTCAGATGCTCAGGCTCTGACTATGGCAGTACTCCAGAAGAGCAGAGCAGTCAAAAATACTGCTTCTTTCTGAGTGCCCTTTTTGTTTTGAATGTGTCACGTAAAATGGTACGAAATGAGCTCCACTGAACAATCTTAGATATGTAATGGAACGTAAGGGAGTCTTTTTGTTGGGCCTAAGTTAGTCAAGGCTGGAGGGATCAGAAAGTTACGCATGGCTTCTGTAGGGGTTTGGAGTTACTCGTGCGTAAACTGTCCCCGTTTGGGAGCTTAACTGCCTGGGTTAAACCGTCCTGACTGCACAGCCCATCTCAGCATGGCTGCCTCAGTCGCTAGCAGAATCTGTCTGTGGGCGTTTCTTAAACCTTTTCCAGCATAAAAGCTGTTTGACACCCAATCGTCTCCGCCTCTCATTGCGCGGGAGTCTTCTGCGCAGGGAGGGCGTGGGTAGTGGAGGACCAGTGCTCTCCTCGCTGACTTCCAAGGAAGAATCCCGGAGCCCTTTCCCCTCTTCCCCCATTTGCTCTCCTGGATCCTTGGTGTTACGCTGATTTCCTTCCCCCTCTATCAAGCTGCGTCTCCCCCTGGTGCTGGTACCTTCCCCTGCAGAATCGGAGAGCCTCTCCTTCTCCTGTTGCTCTGATGTCAGTTTCCTGACAGCTTCCCTGTTTTTTTTAATTTTTGAGACACATTAACATTTGAAATTAAGTGAGGCTGTGCTGAATTTCACGGATAGCTTTCCCCTCGCATGTATGTCAAATTTGATAGTATTGTGATCAAAACTGCTGTTTCTCCCCCCTCTGTCAAGGTCATGGAAGCAGAGCAGACGAAAACCCGAAGTGAGCTGCTGCACAAGGAGACGGCTGCCAAATACAACGCGGCTATGGGCAGGATGAAACAGCTGGAGAAGAAGCTCAAAAGGACCATAAATAAATCCAAGTACGTGGAGATGTTTGCAGTGCAACCATTGGGCCAGTTTTGCATGTGCATGGATTGACCTTTGTCTGCACATGCTCTAGGACTTGGGTCTCCAGCTGTTTTGGGACTACAATTCCCATCCTTCCTGATCACTGGTCCTCCTCCTTAGGGATCATTGGAGTTGTAGTCCAGCAACAGCTGGAGACCCAAGTTTGGGAAACTCTGCTCTCGGGAGTGATGTGAAGCTCCTAGGTTTTTGATCTAAGGCGGCTCTTTTTAAGAGTAATAATAATAATATTTTTTATTTATACCCCGCCCTCCCCAGCCAAGGCCGGGCTCAGGGCGGCTAACAAGCAATAATAAAAACAAGTTGAATGAATACAACTTAAAAACAAGATTAAAATACAACATTAAAATATTAAAATGCAGCCTCATCACAGGAGGAGAAAGAAGAAGAAGAAAAAAAAGGAGTGTTAGGGGATTGTCCACAGAGGCCCCAAACATGCACTTGGCCCTGGATTTCCAACCTCTTCTCCCCACTTCCCCCCCCCTTCTTCTTATATTTTGACAAAGTAATAATCATACATAAGAATAAAAATGTGTACCCCACCACCAAGACCATTCCATAATAACTATCCAACCTCCCAAAATTTCAACACCTCTTGCGATGGTTTGACCCCTTTCCATTTTAACAGCACAAATTCTACAAACACCCGCCATATTTCCTCAAAATCATTCCTCCTGCATTTTCCCCGTCTTACCTTAATGACACCTGTTGATTTGTCATTAATAGCTACATCCCACATCTCTTTATACCATTCTTCTATTTTATATTCTGCTTGCCCCTTCCACCTCCTAGCTATAATTCATGCAGCTGTCAATAAATTTGTGAGCAAGTCGTTCCTAGCCTGTGATTTCTGTTAGCTCCTTAAATACCCTTTGCCCAAAAAATTGTACATATTTACACCCCCACCACCACATGTGAACATAATTCCTGGTTTCCTGACATCCCCTCCAACATAACACCAAATATTCCTTGTTTATTTGATTTCATCTGACTGGTGCTCAATACCATTTCCAAACTTAATTTATAATAATTTCTCCCCACTTCTGAAACTTTGTGTTTTGCTTTCCCTCTGAAACCTGGCCAGGATTTGCATGTCTACGTATAAAAAGTAGCGCCTGCAAATTTTGTGTGTGTCGTGGGTCTGGGCCTTGAGCCTAGCAACGCCCCAGGCTCTTTTCATATCTGCAAACCCTCACTTGGGCGTTTCAGTTATCAAGTGTCCAACACACATCTGTACCACAAGGCAGGACCATGTGACCCAGCCAAATAAGATATGCAGGTTTGAAGCAAGTGTGTCTTAATGGCGAGTACCGTATATCCTCAAGTATAAGCCGACTTTTTCAGCACATTTTTTATGCTGAAAAAGCCCCCCTCGGCTTATACTCGAGTGAGGCGGGTGGCGGTGGCGGCAGGATGAGCTGCCCCTCTCCCAACCGCGGCTCCTATGCCTGCTCTTGCGAGTGGCAGTGGCAGAAGCGGCGGTGTCCTTTCAAATTACAGTGGTACCTCGGGTTACATACGCTTCAGGTTACATACGCTTCAGGTTACAGACTCCGCTAACCCAGAAATATTACCTCAGGTTAAGAACTTTGCTTCAGGATGAGAACAGAAATCGGGCTCCGGCAGCAGCGGGAGGCCCCATTAGCTAAAGTGGTGCTTCAGGTTAAGAACAGTTTCAGGTTAAGTACGGACCTCCAGAACGAATTAAGTGCTTAACCCGAGGTACCACTGTATTTCTCATGAACAGCCTCCACAGATCTTTGAAGGGAAGCTTTTCATTTTCCATGCCTGTTAAAATGGCAAAATGGATTTTGGAAGGATCAGGCAACAACAGGTCCCTCAGCAGTTAATTGATAACAAAATGCAGTAGCCGTCTAGGGACTGGCTTCTGCGTGGGCTGCGGAACACCTCATAATTAGCTCATTTTCACTCCCTGCACCAGGCTGTCTGCATGTCTATTTTTTCTTAATGTTGCTGAAACTGTTTGCGAATGAGACAGAATCCAAAGTAAGCTGCTCTGGTTTTTCCCCTTAATAGTAAAAGAGGCTGGATTCATGGAAAAAACAAGGCAGCAACTTCTCTTTGTGTAGAAATTGCGCCATATGTTGTTTTAGACTGCAGACTTGCTTTTCCATTTTTAAACCTGTTTTCACTTGACTGTGTAGCTCCTCACCAGCACAACTTGTTACATAATCCTTGCCTAATTTACCAGTAGCTGCTGCATTTCCCACCCTATGCTTATACTTGAGTGAATACGTTTTCCCAGTTTTTTGTGGTAAAATTAGGTGCCTCGGCTTATATTCGGGTCGGCTTATACTCAAGTATATACAGTAAATGTTATTCTAGAGGAGGGACTGCAGACGTGCTCTAAATAATCCAAGCAAGCAAGCCAGTCCTATTAGACCTCATATACTTCCTCCCGGTATATGACGGTGTCTCAAAGCAAGTGTAATCCCACCCTTTCCGGTGCTTTGTCCTGTCCTTTTCCTGTCCCTCATCCCAGTGTTTCTCAAACTTGTTGGACTACAACTCCCATCATCCCTAGCTAGCAGGACCAGTAGTCAAGGATGATGGGAGTTGTGGTTCAACAACAGCTGGGGGCCCAAATTTGTGAAACACTGCACTTATCCCCCCAAAACATGACCTTCTGGAGAAAGCAGGTTTGTTGCGCAAGTCCAATCACCTATAGTTGGGCTACCCGAATTTGCCAATATGTGATGGAACCGGATTATTTTCCAGCTGGAACTCACCACAACTCAGTTCTGGCCCCTCTCAGGTGGGCACCATGCCATTATAAGAGAACAAGGGAGGCGTTCCTGGTGAGTTCCAGCACCTCTTTTTCTAGAAAAAGAGCACTGGGTGGAAGCCTACCACAAAATAGCAACTGTTTTGTGGAACTGACTGGGAAGACAGGGGCTGTGCCCTTTGTGTGTGGACACCAAGCACAGGGGCAGCCAGTCTTCTCACCAAAGCTTGGATTGCTTCTAGAACATTCTCCGCAAAGCCTTGCACAAGCGTAGAGCAGAGATCTTCTCCATCCTTCTCTGTGGATTGTTCTACCAAGAGTGATAAAATCCATTCTCTCCTCCCTCTCTGTGTTCTCCTTACAGGCCTTACTTCGAACTCAAGGCGAAGTATTATGTACAATTAGAGGTACGTATCAAATACATCTTCCAGGAGTGACTGGCAATCTGTAGCAGACCTGTTGCAAATCACGACTGCAGTTGATGCGTTTCAGTGAAAAAACTTGTCTGTATGCTTAATCATGTCCTATCGTAGGGATAATAATAATAATAATAATAATTAATAATAATAATATTGTTTGGATTTAACTACAAAGAAGATGGTTGGGAAATGTCATGCAAAAACAGGGGCCTTATTCAGGCTTTCAAAACCCTTCTATAATTTAAAACTCTAAATGGGGGAGGGGAGGGAAGAAAAGTTGTAGCATCTGATTTATTGATTGATTTTACTTATACAGTGGTATCTCGGTTTACGAACTTAATCCGTTCCGGAAGTCCGTTCTTAAACCAAAACCGTTCTTAAACCGAGGCGCGCTTTCCCTAATGAGACCTCCCGCCGCCAGTGCTCTTCCACCGTTCGGATTCCGTTCTTAGACTGAGGTAAAGTTTGCAAACCGGGACACTACTTCCGGTTTTGTGGAGTTCGTAAACAGGACTGTTCTTAAACCGAGGTACCACTGTATGCTCCCAAAGTGGCTTACCAGCAAACATTTGAAACATCTCCGCAGTGGCAGTTGCAGAAGAGGGTTCAAGAATTCCATTCCTATATGCTGGGGTGATGGTGTTGGAATACAATTCCCATCAGGATCAGCTGCCATGGTCTGGGTTGAAGGGTTGATGGGAGTTGGAGTCCACACATCAGGAGGGCCACAGGTTCCCCATCGCTGGAGTGGATGAAGTTCTTTAGCTGGACTTTAATCTTCTTCTTCTTTGGCGATCACTTGTAGCCGAGTAAGATTGTCTTCCATAGACACGGTCTTAACAGTGGGTCCATAAGTGACTGTGGAGACCAATTCTGGATCCACACGTCCTTCCACAGTGGGGACATAGGTTTCCGGGCAGGAGTTGATCATGGTGAGGGTTTGCCAAGCGTGCCTTCCTCTTAGCATGTTTCTCCCTTTAGTCCTGAGTTTGAGTCTTCAAAGTCTACGGCACCTTTGGAAAAGGCTGTTCTCCAATTGGAGCGCTTGCAGGCCAGTGTTTCCCAGTTGTCGGTGTTTATACTACATTTTTTTAGATTTGCCTTGAGAGAGTCTTTCAACCTCTTTTATTGACCACCAGCATTACACTTTCCATTTTAAAGTTCGGAATAGAGTACAGTGGTACCTCGGGTTAAGTACTTAATTCGTTCCGGAGGTCCGTACTTAACCTGAAACTGTTCTTAACCTGAAGCACCACTTTAGCTAATGGGGCCTCCTGCTGCTGCCGCGCCGCCAGAGCGCAATTTCGGTTCTCATCCTGAAGCAAAGTTCTTAACCTGAAGCACTATTTCTGGGTTAGTGGAGTCTGTAACCTGAAGCATATGTAACCTGAGGTACCACTGTAGTTGCTTTGGAAGATGATGATCAGGCATCCGAAGAACATGACCAGTCCAACGAAGTTGATGTTGAAGAATCATCGCTTCAATATTTCTGCACTTAACATGTCTCTTCCACTTGCTTCATTAGCAATTGAAGAAGACCGTAGACGATCTGCAAGCCAAGTTGGCGTTGGCCAAAGGCGAATACAAGACAGCTTTGAAAAACTTGGAGATGATCTCCGACGAGATCCATGAGAGGCGGCGAGCCTCATCCATGGGGCCCAGGGGATGCGGCGTGGGGGCTGAAGGCAACAATGCGTCGGCAGAAAACCTTTCCGTGTGCAAATTAGAGCCGGATAATATCTCCAGTAAGTAGAAAGAAATAGCTGTAGAGTTTGCACCCTGTCAAAGACCACTATTCCACAATGACCTTGTGGCGCTTTGTGGAATTTGGTTCTATCCGCTGGCTCGGTGTGGACATCAGGGTAAACCATGGTTTAGTACGATAAGAAAAAGCTTCAGTGACCCTAAGGTTTGCATGCTTCCTCCTTCTCCAGTGTGGCTGCAAGGAGATTGGGAGCTTCCCCTTCCAGTTTGGGTTAAATGCAGCTTGTTGTGTCATCCAAACACTACAAATTGTGATGGTTTGTTTGAAATAAGCCAGCTTCAGAGCACGGGTTTAAGCCAGCCACAGCTAACCTTAACCATAGTTTAGTCAGTCAGTCAGTTTCATTGCACATAGCCAAAGGCTGCCGCAATGTACACAGAATTATTTGACAATTAAAAGAAAATATACTGAATTAATAAAAATGTCTTAAAACATCTATATTATCAAAACATTACATACTCTAAACAGAGCTATAAAAGTACCCCAATATACAAATCAAGGCATTAAACAATAAAATTCATAAGCTAAAATCATCACATGGTCACAAATGTTACCATTAATACAGTGTGCAATTTATACTCAAGAGTTTGGTGACAAAGATAGAGCATAGCCTGAGGTAGATAGATAGGATCAAATAAATTCATCTCCTTTACAGTTAATGGCTACCTTGGCTATATAATTTGCTCTAATTTTCCTAGCAGCAGTTGCAAAAAGTGCTACACGCCAGGTCACATACTTATCTGTGTCATTAACCATAGTTTAGAGTTTCGATGACGCACTAAAATGTGGTTTGTGGAAACTGGAAGAGAAAGCTTCTGAATTCCTTCTTACCACCATGACAGAGAAGAGGGGACGCAGGAGGTATGAGTACTGCAGCAGCAACTAAATTATGGTTTAGCCTAATACACAAATGTGGCCGTAGAGAGCTAGTGTGGTGTTGGGATTAGAGTGTCGGGCCAGAATGAGGGAAACCTGGGTTCAAATCCCCTCTCAACTATGACCCTCTTTTTGCAGCCTAACTACATCTCAGGCTTGTTGTGAAGATAAAAGACAGGATAAACATGTAATAAAGAAAAACAAAATATATGCGAGCTAGATGTTGTCGCATTCAAACTCCAAAAGTTCTCTGCCTCATAAACTTTTATGAAGCGCGGAACAACACGTTGCGGTCTGAGAAGATTGCACCCCAGGATACAATATAGGGTTTCTTCTCTGGGACAGAGATTGAAACAACATTGAATACCGAACACTCTGGAAGGTCATGTTCTGAAATTGTGAAATTCTGGACTTCTTGCAAAAGCTTGGAAACTTGCAGTGCTTTGTCTCTGAAAGGTTCATCAGTCAGTTTTTGTACCGTTCTGTGGACCTTGGGCCCAGTAGAGGTTCTTTATATAGCAAGTTTGAAACTGTCTCTCTATGTGTGATTTGTGTTCATAAATGATTCGATTTTAAGCACCGATTTTTGTAAGAAAGAACTAATAATGTTGCAACACTCATTGGAAGGGTTCTGGTTTGGTGTTTTCATTTTTTACTTGTGCTAGCTTTTCTCTAATTTGGCTGTGGTTCTTGCTTACACTGAATTTCCGTTATCCCTTTAACCATGTAAAAATATATTGTATCAGGCAGTTAAAAATTCTTGCCTGAAATACAGTTTGAGCTTAGGCCAGCGGTTCGTCCACCCTGACCGGGCGACCTCAGAGCACCTTCTCTCAATTGGAGAGTTCCTAGAAGACAAAAGACATACTTGTGGCAGAGCAGTGTTGTTTGTAGGTCACCACAGCAACTAAACACAGCACGGAAAGCTCTTTAGTGTTGACCCTGAAGGAGCCACATCTGTTAAAGCCAGCTGGTTTCCCTTTTAAAATAATGGAAATGGCATCTGGAAAGGGATTGAACCTGCTGTGTTCAGATGAATCACTGACTTGTCTCGGGATATGAACTATCGTTCCCACCCAAACTCGTATTTATTTATCATCAATAAATAATATTCCCCATTGTGAAGCCTGTGGCTTGCCTCCCACAGTTTGGTCAAACTCATGCTGGTAGCTTCGAGAACACTGTCCAACCATCTCGTCCTCTGTCGTCCCCTTCTCCTTGTGCCCTCCATCTTTCCCAACATCAGGGTCTTTTCCAGGGAGTCTTCTCTTCTCATCAGGTGGCCAAAGTATTGGAGCCTCAGCTTCAGGATCTGTCCTTCCAGTGAGCACTCAGGGCTGATCTCCTTAAGAATGGATAGGTTTGATCTTCTCGCAGTCCATGGGACTCTCAAGAGTCTCCTCCAGCACCATAATTCAAAAGCATCAATTCTTTGGCGATCAGCCTTGAATAGGTAGACTTCAGAAAACCAGCGTCCGTATACTGTTTGTAACTATTGCTCTTGAGAGGACAGGGTTCATAGACAAGAGGTGCAGGCAGATGGAGGACTTGGAAGGAAAATCCTTCTAATCAGATTTTGCTGACTTTTTTTGCTCTCTGATTTTGCAGTGGCTTCGGAAGTATTTGAGGACGACACCTGCAACAGCCTGGTTTCTGAAGATGACTCTGAGACCCAGTCCGTATCCAGTTTCAGCTCTGGTCCGACAAGCCCTTTTGAGACGCCATCCCAGTTTCTCCCTGTGGCACGGCCTAGAAGCCTGGATCTCTCCAGCCCCATCTCGCTGTCTGAATTTGGCATCTTTCCTCTACTAGGACCTCGCAGTGAATGCAGTGGGGCTTCCTCTCCTGAATGTGAAATTGAAAGGGGTAAGTTGGACCGAATCACAGGCTAGGGATTATTAGGATCGGGATCAACAGGCTTGAAGTTCTGGGGGGTAGGTTTGTTCATTTCTCCCCATCTCTCCCCCCTGCAAATGGAGCATGTGTAACCAAGTGCATCTATGAGACATTCTAAGCTGGGATGCGGGTGGCGCTGTGGGTTAAACCACAGAGCCTAGGACTTGCCGATCAGAAGGTCAGTGGTTCAAATCCCCGCAACAGGGTGAGCTCCCATTGCTTGGTCCCTGCTCCTGCCCACCTAGCAGTTCGAAAGCACGTCAAAGTGCAAGTAGATAATAAGTACCGCTCCGGCGGGAAGGTAAACGGCGTTTCTGTGCGCTGCTCTGGTTCGCCAGAAGCGGCTTAGTCATGCTGGCCACATGACCCGGAAGCTGTACGCCGGCTCCCTCGGCCAATAAAGCGAGATGAACGCCGCAACCCCAGAGTCGGTCATGACTGGACCTAATGGTCAGGGGTCCCTTTACCTTTAAGCATCTTCTAAGCCACATAAATAGGGTGGGACCAAAGCCCAGCCTTCCTCTGCCCCTAAAATCTCTAATAATACTTTTATTATTTATACCCTGCCTATCTGGCTGGTATTCTCAAAGCTCTCACCCTTCAGCTTTCTGGCTGTCGTGCTGCAAAGTACGCTGAGCTTAGCCAGGAACAAGTTTAATCTGTAACTTGCACCCTCCCTATACTAGAAGTGTGAAATCATTCTGTGAATGATTCCCGCTTCCTGAATCAGGAAGTTAATGCATGGCTGAAGGAAAATTCCAGAGTCTCCAGTTCCAAAGGTGACAGACCAGTCTTGCACAGCGAGGGGTTTCTTCTGATGAGCGTCGAGCATTTTTCACCCAAAGACAATAGTGCTTGTATCTTAAAATAAGTCACCAAAAATCGGCAGCAAAGAGTCACAGCTAACAGCTGTAAAAAAAGCTCATGGGATGTGGTGGTTGACGGGTTTATTGTTGCTTGAAGAAATGGAAAGGAATACCAATGTGTTTTTTTAAAAACAGAAAACAAAATGTGTGCTACCAGTCATAGGGGAGAATAGTGCGAGAGACGTAGGAGACTGTGGGTATTACGACTCAATCTTACAGCTGTGTAGCTGTAAATATATACACGTGCATACATGTAGGGACGCGGGTGGCGCTGTGGGTTAAACCACTGAGCCTCTTGGGCTTGCCGATCAGAAGGTTGGCGGTTCGAATCCCCGCGACGGGGTGAGCTCCCATTGTTCAGTCCCAGCTCCTGCCAACCTAGCAGTTCGAAAGCACACCAGTGCAAGTAGATAAATAGGTACCACTGTGGCAAGAATGTAAACAGTGTTTCCATGCGCTGCTCTGGTTCGCCAGAAGTGGCTTATTCATGCTGGCCACATGACCCAGAAGCTGTACACCGGCGCCCTCAGCCAGTAAAGCCAGATGAGCGCCGCAACCCCAGAGTCGTCCACGACTGGACCTAATGGTCAGGGGTCCTTTTACCTTCACACACACACACTATAGAGAACATGCTGTTGCTTTCAGAGAACTTCGGCTAAAAGGTTAACAGTATTATGTTATAATAGCTTATGTTATAATCAAAGATATGCACGCATGCACACACTGGGCTGCTTTTCTTCCTGAGGGTTCAAAAATAGAAACTTACTAGGGGCTGCTATCCCCAATTCCTTTGCCAGCCTCCCTTCTGCCACACTTGGTGTGCTCCTTTTATACTTCCTCCTCCTGCCCTCCCAGTTTGCCCTGAGCGCCACCCCTTCTTCTGTAGTATCCCCCCCTCTCCTTTAAACAGCTCTCCTGGGCTGCCAGTCCACCCCCATACTCCTTGCTTGCTCACTAGCCTGCTGGTCTGTCACCACTCTCGAGTTGCTGTGGCCACCTATTGGAGGACATGCAAACTGCAGCACGACCACAGGATTACAATTTTATTTCAGAGCAAGAAAAACCAAGAACAAACTGGTGCCGAGATTAGGTAGTACAGGAGGAACTTCAGTGGGGTTGAAAATGGCAGAATGGTCAACGTACTTATTGGGGAAGCTCCCCCAATTCCAGTTGTATTCCATCATACTTCGAATGCAGTGCCTTTGGCTTTACGGCTTGTTCCAAATTTCCCGAGATGAATGGGGCTAGGGGGATCCCCACTGTATTTGTTAGGCTGCTGTATTTGCTAGGTTATTTTATTCTGTGAACGGCCCTGGGATCTCTTGATGAAGGGCGGTATATAAATTTAATAAATAATAAAAATTAAAATAAAATTGTCAGGGAAGGGGCTGTAGCTCCGTGGTAGAGCATCTGTCTGGAATCAGGATAGTCTCCAATGTTAGTCATCCTTTGAGTAAGGTAAAGGTAAAGGGACCCCTGACCATTAGGTCCAGTTGTGACCAACTCTGGGGTTGCAGCGCTCATCTCACTTTATTGGCCGAGGGAGCCACCGTACAGCTTCCGGGTCATGTGGCCAGCATGACTAAGCTGCTTCTGGCGAACCAGAGCAGCGCACGGAAACGCCGTTTACCTTCCCGCCAGAGTGGTACCTATTTATCTACTTGCACTTTGACGTGCTTTCAAACTGCTAGGTTGGCAGGATCAGGGACCGAGCAACGGGAGCTCACCCCGTCGCAGGGATTCGAACCGCTGACCTTCTGATCGGCAAGTCCTAGGCTCTGTGGTTTAACCCACAGCACCAGCCACGTCCCCTATCCTTTGAGTAGACCCACTCAAATTAATGGAGATGACTAAATTAAGACCATTAATTTAAGTGGATTGACTCGTGAGTAGAACATTCCCCGGCATCGCGAGGTAGGGGTGGGAGATGCACGGCCAATCAGCATAGACAGTACTGAGCCAGCTGGACCAATGGTCTGACTTGATACAAGGCAGCTTCCTAGGTTCTGTAAAACCCACGTCGTTCCATGATTCACGCTGCTGAACCTTTCCATCTCGTCTTCGCAGGGGACAGAGCCGAAGGAGCAGAGAACAAGGCCCTCGACAAAGCAAACAAGAACCGGAACAGCCACTCCTCTTCCAGCGGCCCTACGTTGGACAACCGGATGAAGCAGCTGTCCCTCCAATGCCTGAAAGTCAAAGATGGGATCTGCGCAGACAGAAAAGTAGTACAAATCGGCTGAGGTGGATGTCCCAGCGGAGGAGGAACCTATCGATTAATTTATACAAACTTCTCTTCTGCCTGCCAGAAGAACCTTGTGCCAATAACTATTTAATACATGCCAAATCTTTTAAGCATTTACTCTTTAGGAAACTGCGCTGAGAGTTCCATCGGTGTTGAGGGCTGAAGTATGTGTTTCGGCATTTTTATTTTAGAAATGCAAGCAAAATCTTTCGCCGTGACGGAAACCGGTCACAAAACATCCGCTGCGCTTGTCGGACTTCGCAGCCTTTGCAAGACACTCTGGTAGCAGTTTTGGCTGAAGCAATAACTAGTTGCGTTCCGCATATGGAGTTCTGTGCCAGTCGGGAAACGGAAGACCGAACCAAACGTTGAGGAGGAGCAGCCAGTGTCCATTTTGTAGGCAATGCCCGTTTTTTGAGCCGAGCTGCTGTTTAGACCAGTGGCCTAGCCTTCTACTTTAAACATCTATATTTATATTTTGGATTATAAAAGGATACTGTTGCATGTGACCGAGTCTAGAAACCTTCCCTGAGTCTCTAGACCTCATATACGAGTAAAAATTATACCTCAAGGGTAACATAAATATGTTGTTAATATTGATGCACAGGCCCTTTCTTAGTGTACCATGTTTCAGAGAGGATGTCCCAATTATTACGGATCCAGTAAGAAAAATGAAATGTACATCGGAGCTGTTACAGACGACTTTCTCTGGTATGGCTGGTGTCTGTTGCTAGGTAGGAGCAGGAAAATATTATTTTTACACCTTGGGCCTACCAAGCTGGAAGGGGGCGTTGTCCTGCATGAACAGATGGTCTATTTGCCAGTTAGGGGTTTAAGGGGGTGAGTGAGTACTTCTAAATATCGCTGTAGGTTGTCATGTTATAGGGTTTGTAGAGTAATTAAAGGACTTATAAATTTAGCATCCCTCGAGGGAAAATAAGTCGAGTACGATTGGGAAGGGTGTCGAAGCATGTTCAGCGACAGCTGTTACGCAGTAGAGATGTCGGGTAGTTATGCTAATAAGAGGTAGTTAAAATCATAGGACTTTTGTTTTGGTAGGTAGCATTTCTGAAACTGACATATGCCATTGCTAATAAAACTTACTCGTTTCCTTGGCTGCCCCGTCCTCAGATTTTCTGTTCCTTAGCTTAGTTCGGTTGTGTTTTTTTGTCCCCAACTACAGTTTTGTGTAGCTATTCTGCAAACAAATGTACAATATATATATATACCCTTCGCACTACAGTGAATGTTCCTTTCACTCTTCAGTTTTGTTTTCATGTGCAGTATGGTTCTGTTGAAAGTGCTTAAAATTCTTTTAGGAAAGCCTTTACAAATTTGTTCCCCTCAATATACAGACAACTTCCATTTGTGCGTTTGGCTCATGTTTCGACTGAGGAAATGGACTCTGCGAGTGCCAAATGGAACAGTCAATAATAAAGTGAAAACTAAACAGTTGTCGTGTGTGTTTTCTTTTTTTCTCTGATACATGGCAAGATTCAAGCTTGGAAGTCAGAGCGAAGGGGTACAATTGTTCGTCCCATTTGTGGCACAGTGATAAATAGTAAAAAAAACACACCAAAAGCTCTGGATTTAATATTCTTGTGTGCACCGTAGACTCTTCCCTTGAGCATCCAAGTTGCAGAATTAAAAAGCATTTCAGCCATTTAAATAAATATATATATATATATATCTCCCAGACAGTCCCTGGCCTCAGGCTCACTAGAGACATGACACAAAAGGAAAAGCGGTTAGGAGGGAGGAAATAAAAAACAAGCTCAGTCACAAATGCTTCATCACACAAATGCTGTCAATGGAAAAAAGTGATAAGTGCGATGCTGTAGGATTCTGTCCTGGGCCCTTCGTTGTTCAACGTCTTAAAAAATGACTTGGATGAAGGAATTGAGGAGACGTGCATCAAATTCGCAGAGGACACCAAACTGGAAAGGGTAGCTAATGATGCAGAAGACAGAATCTGAATTCAAAATGACCTTAACAGGTTGGAGAACTGAGTCCAAACTAACAAAATGAATTTCAACAGGGACAAATGTCAGGTTCTGCACTTAGGGAGGAAAAACCAGAGGCACAAATGTAAGATGGGAAATACCTGGCTTACTAGCAGTACATGTACAAAAAATCATGCATCGCCATAAACAAAGGATGAATTCTCGTTAAGTATCTGTGGATATAAATCCCCATAATATGTGTACCTATATGTACACACGACAAACTCCATATAGAATCCATTTTTTGGTACTTACATAGAATATTATTGCATGTAGTCCTCTAAAGAGTCAATTAAATCTGTTGCCTTCTGTCTTTTTATTACTGACTTGTTTGCAGTCAGGGCTACATCTGTAACTTTCATCTTACTAATTGCCTTGCAAAGCAGTTAAGCGGAGCTACTGTTAAGTGCACAGCGTGTTTCAATTCCCCCTAGCCTAGCTGGTCGCTCACAGAACAGCAATTACAAGGCACCCGATTTTGATTTCCTTTTCAAAGGGAGCTACCAGTTGAGATAATAGCAAAAGCAACGTCACCCTGTTGAGTCGCTTGATAACGGGGAAGGAGCTGCCTTGCGTATTTGGGCATTCATTTTCTTGAGAAAAGCAAAACTAAAAGAATAAATAAAAATCAGGCAGATTTGGCTGAAAACAGACAAGGGAAATGGATTTTTAAAGTTGCAAATTGGGGTGGCGTCGTGGGGACGCGGGTGGCGCTGTGGTCTAAACCACTGAGCCTGCGACTTGCTGATCAGAAGGTCAGCGGTTTGAATCCCCGCGACGGGGTGAACTCCCGTTGCTCAGTCCCTGCTCCTGCCAACCTAGCCATTCCAAAGCACATCAAAGTGCAAGTAGATAAATAGGTACCACTCCGGCGGGAAGGTAAACGGCGTTTTTGTGCGCTGCTCTGGTTCGCCAGAAGCGGCTTAGTCATGCTGGCCACATGACCCGGAAGCTGTACGCCAGCTCCCTCGGCCAGTAAAGCGAGATGAGCGCCACAACCCCAGAGTCATCCGCGACTGGACCTAATGGTCAGGGGTCCCTTTACCTTTAAACAAGGCTTGCTCCAGCCCCTTCTCCCTTTGGCCTGAAGCTGCTATTTCTTCATTGGGAATACCAAGTGTCTTTCACAAATTGAACTTACCAGTAACAAAAGATAGCCTCGTCCTCTGTGCTGTAGATGGGATGGAGAACCAGCAGCCCTGCAGATGGGTGGTGGAACCACAACACCCACCGCCCCAGACATGGGTGACTAGGGCTGATGGGCGTTGGGTGCCCAGCACTATAGAGAAGCACAGTTCCCAGCCCTGCTTTAAAGAGAAATAGGTACATCTCCAAAGCCCTACATTTAAGGGGGAAATCAGCTAAAGCTGGGTGGATTTGATTCAAATAAAATTGATTTAAATCACGATTTAAATCACTAGTCAGTAAAACTTCATTTAAATCATTTTTTTACAGAAAGACTCATTCTTGCTGGTATAATCTTAATATTTACAACCAGCTGAAGGTTTCATTTTTGGAATAATAAATTTTCAGAGTAGTTTTTACAGTTATATAAAAAATTATACTGATTTGGTTAGACTATTAGAAATACAAAGACAGGTAATTATGAAATGTAATTGTTTATATTTGGACAACTTTTCTGCTGTACTTTATTGGAAGTAGAAAAATAATCATTTCCTTAACAATTTATTTAACTAAGACAATAACATTATAGCATATATGTATTTGTTAACTGATGTGGTTAAACAATTAAAAAAACCAAAAACCTTAGACTGAGTTTAACACACATGAAAAACTTAAATCCTTATTTCCTGATGAATAGCCTTTGGACTATAATGTAACTTAAATAGAAAACTATCTTTAGAAAGATTTTTCCTCCAAAAGCATTTTATTTTAAAAGTCCGATTAAAAAAATAAATAAATTGATTTTTATCCACCCAGAGCTAAAGCGAGGGTTAGCTCTACCAACAGCTATTTCAGGCAGGGGTTTCTCCTAGTCCTCATGGCAGGATATTATTATTATTAATAATAATATTATCATAATGTTATTATCATTATTAGTTCCAAAACATCTGGAGAGCTACAGGTTCTCACCCTTGCAGCAAAGAGCCAAGGAAGTTTTTCAACATGTACAGCCATCTCTGATTCAAGACAGATATGACCTGAGCTTGTTCACTGGTGTATTTGGAAAAACCAAAGCTGTAAGGAGGGGAGTTGGTGGGAGACAGACATTTTAAAGCCCAAACGTGATGAAAATATTCTCAGAAGCAACGCCATGCGAAAAGCAGGGACATTATAGACAAACAAGCAATTCCCTTGGCCTGCCCTCCAGTTGGCCACTTCTAGGCTAAGAGAAGAAACTTGGTTTCCACTCTTGCTTTAAGAGATCCCTATGGACAATGACCATCTGTCCTTATAAAAGTGCACACGTGGTAGAAACTTGTAGGTGTTCAAAATCAATCCACAGCATCGGTTACCTGCTCCAACTTTAGGGTGCAATTCCCTTTGAGAAAGTCCAGATTTGTTTTGCACAGCCCATGTAAACATTTCCCCCCCTAAGGTAGGTTCTTTCGATTGCCCTCCAGCGTTTAAAGAGTCTTAAGGTCTGCCACATCCATTGCAAGAGAGTCATAGAGATGGGTGACTTCATTGCAGCTGCGATGTCTTAAGAGGGGTAACGCTATTAAAGTCCAAAAAGAAAGGTCCTTCCTGCTGAGGGAGGAAAGTGCTTGGGATAATATTGTAAATGCCAGCAGGGACACATTCGAGTTCCAGGTAGCAAAACCCGCATCTTGGAGGGAGAAAAAGAGAAAAAAAAGGGGCAAACTTAGGACGAGATCTAGCACAATGCAAATCCAGAAAGATGTGTCGCCAGACAAGGCGTCATTACCTGTAATCGCCGCTGTTTTTCTTCTGAAAGCCTTGCTCTCCCACTGTAGAGACGGTCACCACTTCAAAGCCAACACTGTATTGCCTGCAAAAACCAAATCGGAGGTTGTGATTGCCTTTTAGACACAGTGATCCTTGGCAAGGGCAGTGCTTTTTTCTGGGGGGGGGGGATATGCAGGAGTACGCAAACCCCTAAACATTTTGTGAATCTTTGCAGTTTTGTCCATTTACTGTATTTATTTTTCCTGATTTGAACTATAAAATGGTGATTTTCTGGAGTCAAAATTAAAGTACCACTAAACATTTTTTTTTGGGGGGGGGGAGCACTGGACAACGGTATTTATGGACACCAAAATTACAGTGGTACCTCGGGTTAAGTACTTAATTTGTTCCGGAGGTCCGTTCTTAACCTGAAACTGTTCTTAACCCGAAGCACCACTTTAGCTAATGGGGCCTCCTGCTGCTGCCGTGCCGCCAGAGCAAGATTTCTGTTCTCATCCTGAAGCAAAGTTCTTAACCCGAGGTACTATTTCTGGGTTAGCGGAGTCTGTAACCTGAAGCATATGTAACCCAAGGTACCACTGTATAGGATTTGGAACTAAGCACATAACTCAGCATTCTTAGAACAAGAAATTAAAAGGAATTTTCTGAAACGTGTGTCCTTTCAAATGTGTGTGTGGGAGGGGGTTATTGTTTTGTTTTGATTATGTACTCTCATTTTATTCTGTATTTTTATGCTGTGAACCACATCATCTTTGGATGAAGGGTGGTATACATATGTATTATTATTATTATTATTATTACCGTTCTATCTATCTATCTATCTATCTATCTATCTATCTATCTATCTATCTATTTTATTAATTGCAGCAATTGCTGGTTAGATTCCCCATAAATGAACAAAAACAAATGGGAGTTTATAACACTGGACAAATGACTGAGTTTGGCCAACAAACAATGTTTGCGTTGCACCGCACTAACTTTGGGGCTCCACTCCTTCAAACCTGCACAAACCTTGGTCCTCGTAGCTCAATGAGGAGGGGGCCGGCCTTGTCCAACTGGAACTGGTAAATAGGATTGTTCTTGGCGGTCTCTCTGAAATTCCCACACCCGCCAGCACTTTGGCCTTTCCACTGCCCATTTACCTAAGCGAAAGAAAGTTCAAGAGGTTCTTAAGCAGCACATACTATTGAGAACAAAAAGAAATGATTCATTAATCCTAGTTCCAGTTTAACTTCCCTTCTGGTTGACGTCCAACGCTTTACCTAGAACTTCAATCTCAAAGTCGCTCAAGCTTACACTGGAACAAGGCAAAGGTTTTACATCGGCTCCTTGACTTAATTGCTATGTCCTTTTATGGGAAATGAGAAAATGGTCCTGCTAAAGTCTTCCTTTGTTGCAGGATTCAGACTGAAGTGTCAAGTGCCTTTTAGGCACGTTTCTTGCCAAGCCTTCAACTGCTTGCATTCTTTTAAGATAGGGGCTGCCCAGGATCAATAGATTTTGGTGGCAGGAAGCACATTTAATATGTTTCAAAAAGAGGGGAGCCTTATGCCTTAGAACCATTTGAGTTGCTTTGGTTATAGCTGCATTTACTGTATTTTTCGCTCCATAAGACACACTTTTTCCCTCCTAAAAAGTAAGGGGAAATGTGTGTGCGTCTTACGGAGCGAATGCAGCAGGGAGGCAGGCAGGAAAAGCCCCCAAGAGCCGCACACAAGCTCCGTGTGGCTTTTGCGGGCTTTTCCCCAGGAGGGAGAAGGGACTGACGAGGCCAGTCAGTCCCTTCTCCCTCCTCGTAGAAAAGCCCACAGGAGCTGTGCGCTCCTTAAAAGGTGCACGGCTCCTGTGGGCTTTTGTGGGAGGTGGGGGAATTGCCATAGCCACGCGCAGCCTCTCCCGGCCGGAGAGGTTGCGCACGGCTAAAGAGGAAGCCAAGACAGCCAGTGGGATGGATCCTGCTCGCTGTCTTGGCTTCTTAGCTCTTTGGGGCTGGGGGGGGGGGGAGACCTGGGTTTTCCCCGGCAGCCCTGAGAAGCTCTGGGAGAAGCGGACAGGCTGAGCACAGCCTGTCCACTGCTCTTTGGGGGTGGAGGGGGGGGGAATAATATTTTTTTTCTTGATTTCCCCCTCTAAAAACTAGGTGCGCCTTATGGTCCGGGGCGCCTTATGGAGCGAAAAATACAGGAAGTAAATACATCGCTAAATAGGCTCACTACAATGAGCGTTTAGCACAATTTTGGTTTTTCTGTCACACAGCCAAGGGTTAAACCCAGCAAGAATATAGCAAGGAACTTGTAGATCTTATTTCGATCTACCCAGCAGATGACCACAGAGATTGCAATTCTTTCTTACCCGTTTGGATATGGTATACGGTGTCGGGATCTTGCAGAAGTTAAACTTGCACACTGAATACACCTGAGTTGACAAAGAAATGGAAAAGATTGACACAGAACGATCCACACGCTGTGAAACTAAAAAGAAGCAGCGGACAACGGCTAGGGAAACACACAAGGCCAAGACGCTCTTGGGCTCCTGTTCTGGTTTCCCACAGGAATCTGGTTGGTCATTGCGAGAACAAGATGAGCCATTGGGATGATCCAGCGATGTCTCCTTACGTTCTTAGCAGAACCTACATTGGTGCCTCGCAAGACAAAAAGAATCCGTTCTGTGATTCTCTTCGTCTAATGGTTTTTTCGTCTTGCAAAGCAAGCCCATTGAAGGATTAGCGCTATTAGCGGCTTTTAGCGGCTTATCTGCTGATCGGATCAGCTGATAAGCGGCTTAGCGGCTTAGAAAAAGGGGGGGAAAGGAAAAAAACCCAGCAGGAACTCACAAGACATTGTTGTCTTGCGAAGCAAGCCCATAGGAAATTCGTTTTGCGAAGCACTTCCAAAACAGAAAACTCTTTCGTCTAGCGAGTTTTCCGTCTTGCGGGGCACCATTGTAATTGGTTTGTTTTCTCTTACAGAAAAACCCACACACGTAAATGCAGATTTTTGCAAGGTGTGAAGTAGGGCTGGGTGATATATCGTCCAAAACCGGTTTGAATCCCATATTGTGATACAGTGGTGCCTCGCAAGACGAAATTAATTCGTTCCGCAAGTCTCTTCGTCTTGCGAGTTTTTCGTCTTGCGATGCACGGTTTCCCATAGGAATGCATTGAAAATCAATTAATGCGTTCCTAGGGAAACGGCCTTCAGACCAGGTCCGGGGACAGTCTGTCCCCGGACCTCTTCTGAAGGCTGGGGGGGGGGGCAAGGGCTTTTCTTCCCACCCCCAGCATTTTAAAAAACCCCGGGACAGCGGAGTTGCTGTCCCGGGGAGATTTTAAAATGCTGGGGGTCGGCAGCGAACGCTTCGCTCCCGACCCCCAGCATTTTAAAATCTCCCCGGGACAGCAGAGACTTCTCTGCTGTCCCGGGGAGATTTTAAAATGCTGGGGGTCGGCAGCGAACGCTTCGCTCCCGCCCGCCAGCATTTTAAGATCGCCTGGGGTAGGCGGGGGGGAGGCAGGCGGGGGGGGGAGAAAAGACTTTTGCCCCCCGCCGGCCTTCAGAAGAGGTCCTCTTCTGAAGGCCGGCTGTGGGCGAAAGTCTTTGCTCCCGACCGCCAGCATTTCCCTATGGGCTTTCGTCTTGCGATGCAAGCCCATAGGGAAATTCGTCTTGCGAAGCGCCTCCAAAACAGAAAACCCTTTCGTCTTGCGGGTTTTCCGTCTTGCGAGGCATTCGTCTTGCGGGTTACCACTGTACCAGTTTTATAATTGTTGACCTGCCGAGATATCACAAATCATGGTGTGTGTGTTATGCAAAAATCACAATGTGGGAGGAACCATGAAGCCAGCCAATACTTCTTTTGATTCCTGCAGCTCCTGTTAACTTTGCTGGCTCAGTTCTCCCCCACCTCTTGCAGGGGGCAGCGAATCACCAGAACAGGTGCCGGCAAAAATCAAGATGCAGGAACAACCGTGAAGCCAGCCAATGCCTCTACATAGCTCCATCCTTATTTCAGACATCGTGATATATCACGATGTTTAGCTGGTGATATATCTTGATGTTGAAAACCAGATATCGCCCAGCCCTAATGTGAGCCCTTGTAAGAGAAATGTAATTATACAACTTGTCCAATATGCGAGGAGCAGAAAGCATCTTTGTTATTGCTTCAGGGTAGACTGGCGGAGGGAAAAGAAAGACTTGCTGTTTCCCGGAGAAGCTGAATTGGCTGGCCCAGAACATTCAAGAGAGAGAATATCCAGAAAAGAATCGGCTACGTTTGATCAATCGTCATCACATCACAACTCGACTTGGCCATCTCCAGTTACAGGAAGGAACTGCGTCTGGGATAAGGGCCCTCAACAATGTGCCACAAGTTTCCCCAGGATCACACATAATCTAGTAAAGGTAAAGGTACCCCTGCCCGTATGGGCCGGTTGTGTCCGACTCTAGGGTTGTGTGCTCATCTCACTTAAGAGGCCGGGAGCCAGCGCTGTCTGCAGACACTTCCGGGTCACGTGGCCAGCGTGACGAAGCTGCAGCTGGCGAGCCAGCACAGAACACGGAAACGCCGTTTACCTTCCCGCTATAAAGCGGTCCCTATTTATCTACTTGCACTTAAGCGTACTTTCGAACTGCTAGGTGGGCAGGAGCTGGGACCGAACGACGGGAGCTCACCCCGCCGCGGGGATTCGAACCGCCGACCATACGATCGGCAAGTCCTAGGCACTGAGGTTTTACCCACAGCGCCACCCGCGTCCCTACACACAATCTAGGGATGCGATATATCAGAATATTCTCCTGTTTGACATTTTTGGCTTCTCTCAAAATTCTTTTGTCGTCACACCCAAGAGAGAACCTGCAAATTCACTTGGGGTTTTGCTTTAGGCAGAAGCCCAGTGCTCACTCTCATAGGAACCAACTCCTAGGGCAGCCTTTCTCAACCTTGGGTCCCCAGATGTTGTTGAACTACAACTCCCATCACCCCTAGCTAGCAAGGCCAGAGCTCAGGGATGATGGGAGTTGTAGTCCGACAACATCTGGGGACCCACAGGTTGAGAACTGCTGTCCTAGGGGCAAAGGTCTCTTCGCCTTCCCCCCATAAAGTATTTGTGTGGTCTGGCCCCCCCCCCCAAAGTTGACGGACATTGCCATTCAAATGGTGTGTGTATGCTGTGTCATGTGAGTGATTATGCGAGGCAGGGCTTACCTGAATCCCCCCCCCCCCATTTTTTTTCTAGTTGGCACCCCTGGTCACTCTGATCTGCTCTAAGGAAAGCTGGCGACTGCACATGTAAAAGTTATCACATGGTGACTATACAGTTGTACCTCAGAAGCCGAATGGAATCTGTTCAGGAAGTCCATTTGACTTCCAAAACATTCGGAAGCTGCGGAGGACGTTCAGGTTCCAAAGAACGTTTGCAAACCGGAACACTCACTTCCGGGTTTGTGGCGTTTGGGAGCCAAAACATTTGATTCGCAAGGCGTTCAACTTCTGAGGTACGACTGTACAGTGGTACCTCGGGTTAAGTACTTAATTCGTTCCGGAGATTCGTTCTTAACCTGAAACTGTTCTTAACCTGAAGCACCACTTTAGCTAATGGGGCCTCCTGCTGCTGCCGTGCTGCCGGAGCACTATTTCTGTTCTCAACCTGAAGCAAAGTTCTTGACCTGAAGCACTATTTCTGGGTTAGCGGAGTATGTAACCTGAAGCGTATGTGACCTGAAGCGTATGTAACCTGAGGTACCACTGTATTTGGCAGCTGTCATCACAGCAATGAGATTTCCTCTGTGCCTCCGCCAATGATCATCATTAAAAGGACCCCATTATTATTATTATTTTGTTAAAGCTGTTTAACATCGTTGTCGCGTTTCCCGCAATTTTGAATGAAACAAAAACCGATCTAGCATATAATCCCTGTAAGCGGGGCTAAAAATAACCACTTGCCTGCTCCCCTGTAGAAAGAATTGCCTCGGAGCCGACTCCCTCTGCCCTGCCCGACTCTGAAAAGATCTGATGGTGGGGATGACCAGCGTCTTAAAATACTTCTTTCGCAAGGCTGCCTATAAACACGTACCCTGAGCGTGTAGTGAATCGTGTTCTGCTTTTCGTACTGAGAAACCACCAGAGTAAACGTATGGGTTCCTGGAGACGTCAGCTTGATCTTGGTGAGATAGTGGGGGCTGTTGATTCGAATCCCGTCGATATACGGAGGAGGGTCGGCTGAAAGGGAAAGATTTATGCATGTGACGACAGTGGCGAGGATTCTCCATGCACAGAAATGGAAGGAGAGAAAACCCTCTGTAATGGATTTAGGGGTTGCTCGTGCGTAAGTTGCCACCACTGCTGGCGAGGTTACCTGGTTAAACCCTTTCTGAATGAACAGCCTCCAGCATCGTGACTGTCTCAGTCGCTGGCAGGATCCGTCAGTGGGCGTTTCTTGAACCTTTTCCAGCATAAAAGTTGTTTGACGCCAAGTCTCCTCCTACTCTCCCTGCGCGGGAGTCTTCTGCGCAGGGAGGGTGTGGGCAACGGAGTACCCGTACTCTCTCCGCTGGTCTCCGGCGAGGAGTTTTGGAGCCTCCTCTCCGATTCCCCCATCTGCCCCCCTTCTCCACTGGTGTTACGCTGATTTCCTTCCCCAGCAGATGGGCTACCTCTCTCCCTACTGGGACCCTCTCCGGCATCCCTCTGGAGCCTTCCCTCCGCCTCTAGCTCCGATGGCAGTTCCCTGACACCCTCCAAGGAAGAATGGCTGATCTTGGAATATGCCGAGATGGCGAAAGTGACGGCACTGATAAGAGACACAAATTTAGAATCCTTTCAAGAAGACCTTTCTAGTCATTTCAAAAGTTATTTCCCATATGCGGAGACCACAGCAGGGTTTGAAGTGTGAGAAATAGATTAAGAAACATGTTGGAGAGGATGAAATTTGGTAAGACGGAACCTTAAAATGCAATTGTAATTTGGGTTATAAACATTGATGTTGGGTAAGCGGGAAGTCACTAGTTTTGTTAAATTGGAATATAACTGCTGAGTAACAAATGTAACTTTCAATATGGAAAAAGAATACATCATCATCATCATCATCATTATTATTAAAAAATTGTATAAGCCACCCATAAAAAAGAAAGAAAGAGGTTTATAGATTTAGGTTTGATATATGCATTTTTGAAAGGGAGAGGAATTTTTTGGCTCTCTAGATGTTTTTTAAAATATATATCTTTTT
The DNA here is from genome assembly GCF_965112155.1 of Podarcis liolepis. Taxonomy (NCBI): domain Eukaryota; kingdom Metazoa; phylum Chordata; class Lepidosauria; order Squamata; family Lacertidae; genus Podarcis; species Podarcis liolepis. The sequence continues at coordinate 46,375,815 of NC_139563.1, forward strand.
ATACCCTGCCCATCTGGCTGAGTTTCCCCAGCCACTCTGGGTGGCTCCCAACAGAATAATAAAAACATGGTAAAACATAAAACATATAAAAATTCCCTAAACATGGCTGCCTTCAGATGTCTTCTAAAAGTTAGATAGTTGTTTATTTCCTTGACATCTGATGGGAGGGTGTTCCACAGGGTGGGTGCCACCACTGAGAAGGCCCTCTGCCTGGTTCCCTGCAACCTCACTTCCTGCAAGGGAGGGAACTGCCAGAAGGCCCTCAGAGCTGGACCTCAGTGTCTGGGCTGAATGGACTCCCATCATCTTCGGTCATCATGGGGGGACGTAAGATGTAGTAAAAATAAAAGATCTGGAGGGCCTCAGGTTCTCCATCCTTGGAGAAGAAGGTAAAGGTATAGGGACCCCTGACCACTAGGTCCAGTCGTGGCCGACTCTGGGGTTGCGGCGCTCATCTCGCTTTATTGGCTGAGGGAGCCGGGATACAGCTTCCAGGTCCTGTGGCCACCATGACTAAGCGGCTTCTGGCGAACCAGAGCAGCGCACGGAAACGGCGTTTACCTTCCTGCCGGAGTGGTACCTATTTATCAACTTGCACTTCGTGCTTTCGAACTGCTACATTGGCAGGCGCAGGGACCGAGCAACGGGAGCTCACCCATCGTGGGGATTTGAACCGCCGACCTTCTGATCGGCAAGTCCTAAGCTCTGTGGTTTAACCCACAGCGCCACCCGCGGCCCTCCCATCTGGAGGGCCTCAGGTTCCCCATCCTTGGAGAAGATGAAGATTCTTTAGGTAGCATTTAGCATTTCTAGAGGATGCTAATGGCACAGTAACAGATGTCAGAAACAAGAAGAGGCACAGCTGGACAGCAACAAGACCTAATTTAGTGGTCAGCTGCAGCGTCGCTGGACCCTTCTCAGGCTGTCAAATGAGACACCCACAGAATTCGGTCAATAAACGTCAGAGAAAGGGTTACATCCACCCTGCTTCGGCAACGAGCTTCTCAATCAAATGTCCCCCTTGACAAAGAAAATCTTTTAATATTATTTTGGAAGCTTTGTATCCATAGGTTGTAGGGTGGAGCTAGAAGAGGAGGGTTGTTAGCACACCTACCAGGATAGTAAACCTTTTTCCCATCTGTTTTGTATACCACCATTGTGATGAACTCCCGGTTGTGAGCAAAGTCATCCTGCGAAAGCAAAGACCAACATCATCATCATCATCATCATCATTATTATTATTATTATTAGAATTTATAGACCGCCATATACCCAGAGGTCTCAGGGCAGTTCGCACAAAAATCAGAATATACAAAATCAAAATAAAATACCGTCTTTTTCGCTCTATAAGACGCACCAGACCACAAGACGCACCTAGTTTTTGGAGGAGGAAAACAAGAAAAAAAATATTCTGTATCTCAGAAGCCAGAACAGCAAGAGGGATCACTGCACAGTGAAAGCAGCAATCCCTCTTGCTGTTCTGGCTTCTGGGATAGCTGCGCAGCCTGCATTCGCTCCATAAGACGCACACACATTTCCCCTTACTTTTTAGGAGGGGAAAAGTGAGTCTTATAGAGCAAAAAATACGGTAACCCAATAATAACCCCCAACAATCACTATGTCCTTGTTTATTTATTATTTTATTATTCATCTTATTTTTGTTGGTTAGCCTTAGTCACCCACCCACCTACATTCTGTTTCTGTTTATTACATTTCTATACCACCCTTCACCTGGCAGACCTCAGGCCGGTTCACAGCATAAAAACACAAGAGACACAATGAGAATGAGAATGAGAATAAAACCAAGCAACCAACTGGCCCCCCTTCCCTCAGGTAGACTGCCTTTGCCCAGGGAGGCTCTCTGTCTCGCTCATTCTGACATGACTCAACAGACCTTCAGTTTCTGAGCAGCCCAATTCACACTTGCACATAACAGGGTTTAAGAGAATGCAAGGGTAAAAATGGTCAGCTCCAAAAGGAACCGACCCCTGAATCTGGTAGAGGCTGACTGGAACGAGGGAAGTTTATGGCAGTGGGTCACACAGAGACACAGGTGGCAGCTCTTGCGTGGGTGAAAGACTCACAGGAGCCCTTTAGTTGCATTTCCCGCTGCAAAAACTTTGGCACACTAACAATGCGCTCTAGTGCACGGTTTTGGAGGTACAGGTGCATCTGTACATGTGCCAGCAGTTTGGTTGCGAGATCCGGTGCCGAGCGCACTGCTCTAGTTAACGCAAACGTGGCCTATGTCTTACAAAATCTATACAGTAGTACCTTGGTTCTTGAACTTCATCTGTTCCAGGAGTCCATTTGACTCCCAAAACGGTTTGAAAACCAAGGCACAGCTTCCGATTGGCTGCAGGAGCTTTCTGCACTCAAGCGGAAGCCGCATCGGATGTTCGGCTTCCGGAAAATGTTTGCAAACCAGAACACCTACTTCCGGGCTTTTGGCGTTCAGGAACCAAAACGTACACATACCAAGGCATTCAAAAACCAAGGTATGACTGTAGACCACGTACCGTATTTTCCCATCTATAAGATGCCCTCATGTATAAGATGCCCCCTATTTTGGGGGAGTCAGATTTAAGAAAATAGAGGGATGTATCCGTGTATAAGATGCCCCCAATTTTTTTACATTATTTTTAAGGAAAAGAACCTAGTCTTATACAGGGGGAAATGTGGTAATTGTACCAAAACCTCTAAGCGGCTTGCAAGAAAGGTCTATGAAATATGCTTGACAAAAGTTAAAAAGGTAACCGTGTCGGCCGACAACAACAAATCCGAATCCACATTAGGAATAGGGCCAGTCAAAATGTTACAAAACAGAAAGCAGATTTCCAATTTTCCCCGCCTTGTCTTTTTGACATCTGCTGCGATGAAAGAATTCTGGGAGACCCGAAAACTCGTACGCTGTTTCGTAACATTCTGCTTGGCCCGATAAGGGAACCACACTCCTGTGGCTTTGCATTTAATATAAAATAACGGGTGGCTTTTATCCTCCTCTTGCTAGCTCAAATACCGAGAGAAGCATCGGCATTTCAGGGCCCGGTCCCTCGTTCATACCAGGGTTCAAACATTCATGCCAATGGTAAAGGTAAAGGGACCCCTGACCCTTAGGTCCAGTCGTGGACGACTCTGGGGTTGCTGCGCTCATCTCGCTTTATTGGTCGAGGGAGCCAGCGTATAGCTTCCGGGTCATGTGGCCAGCATGACTAAGCCGCTTCTGGCGAACCAGAGCAGCGCACGGAAACGCCGTTTACCTTCCCGCCGGAGCGGTACCTATTTATCTACTTGCACTGGTATGCTTTCGAACTGCTAGGTTGGCAGGAGCAGGGACCAAGCAACGGGAGCTCACCCTGTTGCGGGGATTCGAACCGCCGACCTTCTGATCGGCAAGCCCTAGGATCAGTGGTTTAGACCACAGCACCACCCGCGTCCCCATGCCAAGGGTACCTTGTCCGTAATGTGTCTGCTGAGCAGGATCCAAACTGCAGCCCCACCTTGTGGACACTGAACCTCCAGTTTGTACTGTGGGTTGTTAGCTAGGCTGTATGCATCTTTCACAGGGCCCTGTTTTGCATCCCAGGTACTAAAAATAGAAAAAGAAAATATTTTATTAGAAATAATTTACGATGAATTGGAAAAAAAAGTTTTAAAAGCACCTTTCCCCCCCAAAAAACCAGAGTCCTTTTTCTTGGGGATAATTCAGACTGAAGTTCCCAGGTGTCAAAAAAGGTTATTGATGTATGCCACTACTGTGGCCCGTGTTTTGTTAGCCTAAAAATGGAAAATGAGCGAGGTCCCAACCAAAGGCAAATGGCAACTTGAATTGATGGAATACACTTAGCTTGCAGATTTAACAAAAAGAATGAGAGAACAAGAAGAACATATGATCAGAGAAGACTGGAAAACGTTTACTGAATGTATGAGGGGAAATTGTGCACGCTTGAAAATGTTGGCAGCATTAAGATAAATTCAACAGCGTAAATAAGTTTTGGTGGAAGTAATAATGCAGGGATTTATGTTATGCAAAATTAACCATGGAAAGAGAAGAAGGGAAGTCATTGATATTTTAAGGTTGTCCAAATGAATATTCTAAACTATAAAAGAGAATATATATATATATATATATATATATATATATATATATATATATGAGAATTGTAAAACAGTGTGTGTGTGTGTGTGTATATATAATAACTTGATGATAACTTGAGCATCAAGCAGCAAAAAACAAACCCCAAACATGAGAGATAAACGCAAACTCCCTCTCTCAAACACGTCACTGTTTCATTTATAGGAATTGCAATTCATTCATACAAAACTTGACTACCCTTTAAGAGGACATATTTTGGCTATCACTCCTTTTATGCTAGCAATGATCTCAACAGGAAGTACAAAATATTATTTGGTGCAATCCTTCCAAGGAACAAAGCAAACAGCTGTTGAAATGCGAGCCTGAAACTTACGAATGCTCAAGAGGAAATGCGGCGTGGCGTGTGAGAATATTCAAATTCTGCATGCTGAATGCTCCCAAACATGAAAGCTACAATGCCCAAGTTGTACCTACATAATAAAAAATGCTTTCTTCTGGATTCTCCGATCTTGCAGCTTTCTTGGATGGCCCTGGATTCTAGTTTCATGAAGTAGTTTTTCTCCTGCCTACTTTTTCCATAAAGGTAACGGTAAAATGGACTGACCATTAGGTCCAGTCGTGGCCGACTCTGGGGTTGCGGCACTCATCTCACTTTATTGGCCGAGGGAGCCGGCGTACAGCTTCCGGGTCATGTGGGCAGCATGACTAAGCTGCTTCTGGCGAACCAGAGCAGCGCATGGAAATGCCGTTTACCTTCACGCCGGAGCGATACCTATTTATCTACTTGCACTTTGACATGCTTTCGAACTGCTACATTGGCAGGAGCAGGGACCAAGCAACGGGAGCTCATCCCGTCATGGGGATTCGAACCGCCGACCTTCTGATCGGCAAGCCCAAGAGGCTCAGTGGTGACCACAGCGCCACCCGCATCCATACCAGGGCATAATTTTATGCATCTTCACCACGTCCCCCTTTCTGTTTTTCTAAATTAGAAAGCCTCAAATATCGTACCGTTCCCTCACAAGGGAAGTTGGGGGCTGGGATTGGTCCAGGACAGCTGTATAGAAGTAAACTTGCAACTTGCAACCTTTTCCGTTGGACAAACCTGTGAATGCATGTTGATTCTTTAAAAAGACTCGGGTTCCAGCTCAAGTATATAACATCGTAATACTTGCACAGATCTTCCCAGGCAATCCAGAAAATCCCTAAAAGAAAGGAAAAGATCTAGGTCAAAAAACATGCTATATTTTCCTCAAAAAGCCAATTAACATATTCATAGGAGTCAATGATAATACAGTCGTAACTTGGAAGTCGAATGGAATCCGTTCCGGAAGTCCGTTCGACTTCCAAAACATTCGGAAACCAAAGTGTGGCTTCTGATCGGCTGCTTGGGGCTTTAACGGTCAGCACCAACACTTTGAATTCTGCATGAAAATGTACTGGGAGCCAGTGCAGGTCTTTCAGGAACAGTGTTATGTGGTTACTGAATAGGATTGATTGCCAGCTGTTGAACTGGGCTGACCTCGGAACCTCCTGCAGCCAACTGGAAGCCACAGAAGGCCCGTCAGACATTTGGCTTCCAAAAATAGTTCGCAAGCCAGAACACTCATTTCCAGGTTTGAGGCGTTCGGGAGACAAAACGTTCGAGAACTAAGTTGTTTGAAAACCAAGGTATGACTGTAGGAAATTATTATTATTATTATTATTATTAATACCCCGCCCACCTGTCTGGGTTTCCTCAGCCACTCTGTGTGGCCCCCATATAATATTGTTATTATTAATAATAAAAGTCAGAAAATATCAAACATTAAAAACTTCCTCAAAGAGGGCTGCCTTCAGATGTCTTCTAAAAGTCAAATAGTTGTTTATGTCTTTGACATCTGATGGGAGGGCGTTCCACAGGGCAGGTGCCACTACTGAGAAGGCCCTCTCCCTGGTTCCCTGTAACCTCACCTTTTTGCAGTGAGGGAACTTAGTGCTGGACCTCAGTGTCCGGGCAGAGCGATGCGAGTGGAGATGTTCCTTCAGGTATACTGGACTGAGACCGTTTAGGGCTTTACACTTCAGCACCAACACTTTGAATTGTGCTCGGAAACGTACTGGGAGCCAATGTAGGTCTTTCAGGACCGGTGTTATGTGGTAACTGAATAGGATTGATTGCCAGCTGTTGAACTGGGCTGACCTCGGTCTCTGTCCCTTTAATCATCCTCTCCCCGCACCCTGCAATAAGCGGAACAGTCTCTGCTTAGCTCCTTGCACTGAGAAGTGGCAGCCTCACCATCAGGGCAGGACTTGGAGGAAGAGATCTAGGGACCTACTCAGCAGAACGGCTGACAGCCAAACACCACAGGCTGAAAGACCACCAAGTCCAGAGTCTAAAAGGACCCAAGCAATTTCTACATATCAAACCTCTGATCAGAAAATGGGAGCAAGCAAAGCCAGGCTTTTGTTGTTGCTGCTGCTGCTTCTGCTCTCTCTCTCTCCACTTGGTAATAATCTTGTGGTTTATTATCTTCCTCTTTCTTTGCTCATCCTAACCCTGAGCTTCCAGAAAGGCCCACAGTAGATCTCTCTCCCTTTGCAGACAAGCTGCAGATGTGCACACAGCCGATTGTGAAGTCACAAGCTGCCCCAGAATGATGGTGGCTTTGGGTGCTAGGAAACGGCTAGATGGCTTCAGGGTGGCAGAAGCAGCGGGTGTGCAAGAAGCGCCTCCGCCGACCTTGGCAACTCAGTCAAGGGCAAGCCTGGACGCTGGAGGAGCAGCTGCTGGAGCTGCTTTGTGCGTTTCAGTCGCCAGAGCTCAGTCTGAGAGCGAAAGGCTCTGCCTGGGTGGTGGTGGTTTTCAAAGGCCCCTCAACACACCCAGCATGTGTGAGAATAAACCCCGTTAGCCGGTGTGCCATTAATAGGCAGCAGCGCAGTGAGCTAACCTTGATATGTCGCCACTGGCTCCCTCCTTAAATCGGCATTTAAATCCCACAGAGAGAGGAAAGCCAACAGTTAACGTCTGATCAGCGTTAGCTCTGAATTGAGTAACTAGGGTTGTTGCAGACGGGGATGAGAGCAGCAATCAGTGCTTTTTTTCTGGGGGGACGCATACCCCTAAACATTTGGTGAATCTTTGTACTTTTGTCCATTTACTGTATTTATTTTCCCTGATTTGAACTATAAAATGGTGATTTCAGGAGTCAAAATGAGAGTACCCTTAAACGTTTTTAAAGAAAAAAAGCAAAGGCAGCAATAAGCAAAATCTAATATGTGCCTATAGCAGTGTTCGAAATTAGCCAGGCGCCAGGCGCATTTTGCACCTAGCTATTGGCCACTTGCAACCAAGTGAAGATGCCTGGGAGCCAGGATGGGGCCAGATATCTCCACCATCTGGAGGTGCCTGCCTGGGAGCTAGACTGTTTTCACGCACTATTACCATGTCCTGTAGAATTTCGGGAACCAAAATGCTTTTTTCTGCGCAGCCTTAATTGTTGCAACTTGGTCACAACCATGCTATTTTTTCAGAAATATAAAACATACATTTCACAGAGAACAATTATAACAGCAGGCGAAAATTCTTTTGGTTAATGCTGACATGGACCATTCATAGCGGAAGAATATTCTTCAAAACTGTGAGCCGTTCCGTCCTGTCATACAGAAATTCAGCATTCTGTGCCTACTGAACACAGCCCTTATGGGGCTGTTTCTGGGTCCCCCCCCCTTTAGAGCTCCTCCATCTATTTCTGTACTTCTGCAAATCTTGGGTTTCCCCCCAGCCTACTAATACCTTCCTCGTGAGTACAGTAGTACCTCGGGTTACATACGCTTCAGGTTACAGACTCCGCTAACCCAGAAATAGTACCTCAGGTTAAGAACTTTGCTTCAGAATGAGAACAGAAATTGCGCTGCGGCAGCGGGAGGCCCCATTAGCTAAAGTGGTGCTTCAGGTTAAGAACAGTTTCAGGTTAAGAACGGACCTCCAGAATGAATTAAGTACGTAACCAGAGGTACCACTGTATGTGTGTGTGTGTATGTGGTGCTGTTTTGACTACATAGGGACACTGCTAGGGCTGGATCACAGGGCAGAGTTCGGTGGGCTCACAGGCCCTGAGCCCTGCTAAATGACAGGGCCAAGATGGCTGGCAATTCCCACAAGAGCAGTGCTGCCGCAGTAATAGGGTGAAGATCCAAACATTAGCCACTGTTAATTCTCCAAAATGTCTCTGGGTCCCACTTACCTCCAGAAGCATTCTGAGAAAGCAAAATGACTGTCTGCAGCTAATAATAATAGTAATAGTAGTAATAATAATAATAATAATGTTGTTTCAGGGACTGCTAGGGGCACCTGGTACAGTTAAAGGGGTGGGGAGTAAGGCTGGGTGATACCTGGTTTTCAACATTGTGATATATCACCAGTTAAACATCACAATGTACTTATATATCATGATGTCTGAAATAAGGATGAAATAATGTAGAATAGGCATAGGCAAACTCAGCCCTCTAGATGTTTTGGGACTACAACTCCCATCATCACTAGCTAACAGGATCAGTGGTCAGGGATGATGGGAACTGTAGTCTCAAAACATCTGGAGGGCCGAGTTTGCCTATGCCTGATGTAGAGACATCTGCTGGCTTCACAGCCCCCCCCCCCCAGCGATTTTTGCATAGCACACACACATAGATATCGTGATTTGCAATATATTGCCAGGTCAAAAATGATGAAACCAGTATCACAATGTGGACTTCAAACCAGTTTGGGATGATATATCGTCCAACCCTAGTGAGGGGAGCCAGAGTGAAGCTGGCCAGACAAGCAATGGCGGGGAGGCCATGGCAGGGGAGACAAGAATCTTCTAATCTTTTTTTCAAAAATCAGAAGCTGCAGAAGCCCCGTCGGACGTTCGGCTTCCAAAAATAGTTCGCAAACCGAAGCACTCACTTCCGGATTTGCGACCTGCGGGAGTCAAAACTGGCAAGGCGTTCGACTTCCAAGGTACGAGTGTAAAAGCTAAAAGATCCTGCCAAGATCTTTGACCTTGGACCTGATCCTTCTAGGAGCTGTGAAAATCAGGCCACCCCCCTACTCCCCCAAGCTCCAGTCCTGTTCCACTAGGGAGATTCTGGGGCAAATGAGCCATTTAAAATCTTGCTTGCTCAAACCTCCAAATGTTTTGCTCCTTTACCGTTGTCTATTTTCTGGGCCGTTCTGGGATCGAAATTCAAGTATTTCTGAAGTTCTGGGGTCCAGTTCTTCATATCATTTTCACTGTATCTTCCCTTCCAGCGGAGGTGGCTCCAGGGATTTTTCAGCTGGAGGAATCGAAGCCCCTAAACGAAGAAAAGGAAATAAGGAATATCTGGCATTTTCCATTAGATTGTACCACCCCACCCCCCCAATGAATACAGGAAATCAAATGAGCTGAAAGTCTTAAAACAATCCGGATAAAGCTGATTTGGAAAAGATGTTTCATGCTTTCCTATTCTTCAGCTTTTAAGCAGCAAAAGAGGACGCAAGATTTTTAAAATATAAAAACCTGCCAATTTAAAGAAGGTCTTGCCAAAAGCTCTGATGCATTTATTCCCACGGGTACCTTGTATTCTCTGATATCCAAAACAGCGTAGGCATGGGTTGGTACTAAACCCCACCTTTCTCCTTCCTCCTCGGTCATCACTCCCGTCGCCGTTGTAATGAGCACGTCCCCTTTGCGAAATCTGGTCACAAAGAAGAAGAAAGTTGACTTTCAGAGTTTGCTTACAGATGGAGTAACAGAAGCACTGATGCTTCTTATTAGTCTATCCTTATCCATTTGAAATAGATAGAAATAGATAGATAGGCAAATAGAAGGGGAAGAAATGGAGGCAGTGAGAGATTTTACTTTCTTGGGCTCCATGATCACTGCAGATGGTGACAGCAGCCGCGAAATTAAAAGACGCCTGCTTCTCTCACTGCCTCCATTCCCCCCACCCTTCTATTTGCCAGCAGGTGATGGGACCTGTGGCCATGATCTTCTTAATGTGTCAACATGAATAGAAGTTACAAATATAGCAGCTGTTGTAAAGGGATTACTACTATGATGGGAATGTAATTGAAATCAGTAAGATTTTGGAATGTAGAAACAAAGAAAATCATCAAAATAATCAATTCTAGTCCATGGGGGGTGGGCATGTAAATTATATAATTTGGAATTTGAATGATTTGTATTAGGAATTGTATTATATTTTGGCATTGTTATAATGAGGCTATTATTGGATTATTGTAACTGAAAAAATATTAAAAATTATTATATAAAGAAGTATTTCTAATTAAACCAGATTCGAATCCTATCCTGAAGTCATCCATATTTAGCTGCAGCATCTGATCTGAAACAACAAAAGCTCAAACACCAAACATACCACAGCTTTTACTTCATGTCCCTTTGAAAAATATTTCTACTTCTGCATTAAGTCCAAAGAAAGGTAGAATTCAGCCAAAAGCTTGTCAATATTTCTGGCCAATTGGCGTATTTCTTTTTAAAGTCTAACAGAGGACTGAAACACACTACCACCAAAGTGCCATTTTCTACATCAGTCTCTCTCACTATAGATAAAGACCATCCCTTCATCAATTGCTCATTAGTATTTGCTAGCCATGGCACTAGCAAGTGTAAAAATACAATGGAACTATTCCGCTTAAAACACCAGAGCCTCTTAAATATATATATATATATATATATATATATATATATATATATATATATATATATATCTCAGCCGTAAGTTACCTTTGGTAAAGCATCCTGAAGGAACTGTCTTTGTCAAAAGATTGGTTGCCTGAGTGCATGGCAATTCTTTCGGGTATCCAGCCAGTCAACGCATGGAGATCAATATTCTGAAATAAAAGCAGATTTCCTCGGTAGCAAAAACAGCAGTATAATCCAGGACTGTGAAAAAGCCATCCATGTGGGGGGAAATTGCTATTTTTGAAAAGCAAGAAGTTTAATAAAAGGTATGGTTCCAGTTCTGAAACTTCCAGTTTTCATTTCCTTTTGGTGCTGGCCTACGTGAAACTTTTTAGGAGGTAACAGAAGGCTAATGCACAGAAAAGCAGCTTGTTGAAAATGCCATGGATTTTGCAGCAGCCATCAGAAATTTTCAGATTCAGAGGAGACAGAACTGCACTGGCTAACACAGCTTCTTTCCACCTTACCTTTGGCGACAATATAATGGTTTCTTCCCTCCATCATCACAGAGATGAAGCTGAAAATGTGATTATCAGTAAGGGCCAAATCCTCAGAAACTAGAGAACAAGTTGTGGTACCCAAATGCATCTTTCCCCCCCTAGAATTTAATCCATAAAGCCCCATACTAGACTTCAGTCGTGCTAACTTGCATTTGCCAAGAACATTCCCCAAATAAGGCCAACTTAAATATAACTTACTCCTACAGAGATTATTTGCCGTGCTGGAAAAAAAGCACACATGCTACAATGAACAAAAAGCAGAGATCGTATTTTGTTTATGATGGCATCCGTCTATTTTACATTCTCTACTTGGGATTAATGAAAGAGCTCTTTCACCTTGGCGGACTTCCTTACAAAAGAATTCTTGGATTTTTGGCAACAGGGGCTAGAGAAGGAAGAATTTAAGATAGTGACTGCATTTAGACTCGACACAAGACAAAGCAGGAAGAAGCCAAGAGACTGTCTGATAACTTTAAGATCGAAAGAAGAAAGAGACAAAATTTTGAATTTGCACTACCAAATAACTCTGGAAATTGAAGACTCCTTCATGGAGATCTTTAAGGATATACAGAAGCATATTTTAGATGTAAGAACCTACTACAAAGACCTGGTTGTTTTACTGAGAAGGAACAAAATACTCTTCAGGTGGGAATTTCCTCAAGGTTTATCCTTCAAATATAAAGGAAGGAAAATAAGAATAAAGACAGTGAGTGATAAAGACAAGTTTCTGAGAGACCACGAAGAAGATCTTCAGAAAGAAGTGGAATCTGGAGTGGAACCAATTCCATCAGGAAAAGAACAGGGACCACCGGTATGAAATTTACGGCATGTAATGCCTTAAAGGAAAATATTATGAAAATGATTTATAGGTGGTACATGACTCCAGTCAAGCTTGCAAAAATTTACCACTTGTCTGATAATAAATGTTGGAAATGTAAAGAAACTGAAGGTACTTTTTTTCACCTTTGGTGGACATGCCCAAAGATTAAGGTTTTCTGCGAAATGATATATAATGAAATGAAAAAGGTATTTAAATATACCTTCCTTAAGAAACCAGAGGCCTTCCTCTTGGGCATTGTCGGCCAATCGGTGCCAAAGAAAGACAGAACATTCTTTATGTATGCTACAACAGCAGCAAGAATACTCATCACAAAGTATTGGAAGACACAAGATCTACCCACCTTGGAAGAATGGCAGATAAAGGTGATAGACTATATGGGATTGGCAGAAATGACTGGCAGAATCCGAGACCAGGGGAAAGAGACGGCGGAAGAAGATTGGAAGAAATTTAAGAACTATCTTAAGAAACATTGTAAAATTAATGAGTGTTAAAATGATATGGCTTTAGAAAGTAAGTGGACTACAGCTGTAAAGATTAAGTTAAAAGAAAAGAAAGGTTAACAATTAGATAAAATTAAGGGTGAGGATTTGCTGAATTAAATATTTGAAATTGGAATGCAGAAAGGGGAGGTATGAGGAGGTCGGTGAAGTAAGTTTTAAGAAAATAAGGATTTGAAATTATACTTGTTTTTTCTTGCTTGTGTTTGTTTGTATTGTTGTGTTTGATTATATAATTTGTGAAACTTTAATAAATATCTTTAAAAAAATAAAAATAATAATGAAAGAGCTCTTCATAATGGGAAGATCTGCCTGAACAGACATTTACTCCTTGCCAAGAACAGATCAGTACTCACAGAATTTGATCCTGGGAAATCGTAACCTCCCATAACCTTCATGTAAGCTTTCTCTATCAAGGAAACCCAGAGTTCGCTTTTGTTGTTGGAGTAAGAGCAGAGAAGTTCTCCGCTGTGATCCACCGGTAGGAAGTCATCGATTATCACCTGGGCAAAACAGGACAGAGAGAGATCAAACCAAGAGCTTAAATAAGACAGCTGTGGCAGCTTCGCGTGGAATTAAGTAAATCACGTAGAAGAGTCAGGCTCATAGAACGAAGAATATACATTGGCTCTAGCCAAGCGTTCTGACAATGTGTTGATTAAAACATGAGATGCGGGGGACATGGGGGCACTGTTAGCTATTTGTGATAAAAAAGACACCTTACACAAGACTTGAAGATAATTTTTTGCTTGTCAGGTTGGCAACAGTTGAACAACAAGTATTATTCATATAGTCATATCTTGGATCCTGAACACCCTGGAACTTGGATATTTTGGCCCCTAAATGATCGAAACCCGGAAGTGACTGTTCTGATTTTTGAACTTTCTTTTGGAAGCCAAATGTCTGACGGGACTTCTGATTGGCTGCAGGAACTTCCTGCAGCCAATCAGAAGCCACGCTTTGTTTCCAAACATTTTGAAGAAGAAGAAGAGTTTGGATTTGATATCCCGCCTTATCACTACCCTAAGGAGTCTCAAAGCGGCTAACATTCTCCTTTCCCTTCCTCCCCCACAACAAAGACTCTGTGAGGTGAGTGGGGCTGAGAGACTTCAGAGAAGTGTGACTAGCCCAAGGTCACCCAGCAGCTGCATGTGGAGGAGCGGGGAAGCGAACCCGGTTCACCAGATTACGAATCTACCACTCTTAACCACTACACCACACTGGCTCTTGGAAGTGGAACGGACTTCCAGAACGGATTCTGTTCAACTTCCAAGATACGACTGTATACTGTATATTAATGAACACAATGTGTTTCTCTCCCTTGAGTCCAAGAGAGGCTTTAGTCCTTTTTGTTTTCAAAACTCCTTTATAGCAGTGCCTAAGGTATTAATCCACAGCTTGCTTGTTCTCACAAACTCCTCCAGTCAGTGTCTGCCTGAAATCAGCACACACGCACGTTCTCGGCCAAAGAAACAACTAACAGAATAACCAGTCAACTCCCACCTGCCACCTCCTTTCCCCAATACCATTTTTTAAAAAAATACATTTACAATGCAAATGTAATACAAATGCTAACAGACACCTGCCAATATTGCTGTTCCCCTGTAAAAGCTGTGAATTGTGTGTGTCGGTGGGGGGGCAAGGTCTTGTTTTTGTGATATATTCATCCTTGTGGAGACCCCCATGTGTTCAGTCAACACCTTAATAGGGTATAATTACATAAAATTCTAACCATCAACCTAACAAGCAAACAATCATGACCTTACCTTCCGAGGGACCCCATTGATATGTAGCTTAACCATGTATTTTCCACACGGATTATATTCCGGCTCTCCTTTTTTATTCTGCGGATAAATAATGCTGTTTTGAAGGGGGGAAGGAAAGAGACCGGGGGAAATATTAGAATATATTCTGTGTGCATGTTGTGGACTATGCCAAGTCTATTTCAATCCCGTGTTGTCAACTTAAAGCTTAAGAAAGAGTGGTATCGTGTGCTCTTTGGTGTTAAACTCACACCTGAGAGGGAAAGGTTCTCAGTTATATAGAGAACTGAAAGTCCCAAACAGTAAAGGACACCAGCGACCACAATGGAGTTAGGCATATAAAATTGCAGCAAACAAAAATTCTTAGGGCAGAGATGCCAGGTGTTTGAGCCTGGAACTTTTTGCATGTAAGATGCGCTACAGCTAAGCTATAGGTAAAAGGTAAAGGACCCCTGGACGGTTAAGTCCAGTCAAAGGCAACCATGGGGTTGCGGCGCTCATCTCGCTTTCAGACCAAGGGAGCCGGCGTTTGTCTGCAGACAGCTTTCCGGGTCATGTGGCCAGCAGGACTAAACCGTTTCTGGAGCAACGGGACACTGTGGCGGAAACCTGAGCGTACAGAAATGCCATTTACCTTCCTGCTGCAGTGGTACCTATTTATCTACATGTGCTGGCGTGCTTTCGAACTGCTAGGTTGGCAGGAGCTGGGACAGAGCAACGGGAGCTCACTCGGTTGTAGGGATAAATAAATAAAATTAAATAAATAGTACAGAGTATATAACTATTATAACCTCACCACTTATGCCATGCAGTGGTGCAACTTATTTAGATCATGTCATGAACAGCCCAGTCATTCCTATCATACTGACACAACTGGGCTTCCTGCTTCCCAGTGAATCATGCAGCCAGCACCTTCCTTGCCATGGCAAAACTTTGGGTGGAGTGAATGGAGAACTGGTGAATGATATAGTCATGCACTGATTTCCCTAGATATTGGGAGGGATAGACACAAAGCACTGGGCTCCTGTTACTAGTGGCAACCTTGCATTTGTTGTCATCCTGCCTGGTAGCAGACTAAACTACATCACAATAGTATTGTGACATCAGCAGTGCCATCCCAGCCAGACTTTGGAGCAGATGGTCAGGACCCCACTCCATGGGCAGGATTGTCCCCCTTGAGGTGGTGAGAAGGCTACAAACAACACTGACGTAAGCCAAATCGCACAGAAACGCTGTTAACCTTCTCGCCAAAGTGGTACCTATTTATCTACTTGCACTGGCGTGCTTTCAAACTGCTAGGTTGGCAGGAGCTAGGACAGAGCGATGGGAGCTCATTCTGTCATGGGGATGCGAACCACCGACCTTCTGATCGGCAAGCCCAAGAGGCTCAGTGGTTTAGACCACAGCGCCACCCGCATCCCACAGCTGAGCTATGGTCCCTCCCTGAATGCATTCCCCATGCCTCTCACAACCGAGGATTTATGATTTCAGAGTGGTTATAAATACATGGACTGAAAGTGGGAGATATCTGAACACAACAGGGGTGGAAGACGCAGCAACCATCTTGAAACCAGCCATCTTGATTCAAACACACCATAAAGGCCTAGAAAAGGGAGGGAGATTTTCTGTGAAAAGCAGGAAATAAGCAAGCAGACAGAAGGGCTTGGGAAACTGGGGACTCAGCTACACTGGCAAAGAAAAAGCGTTTTATATGCATTGTTTATGCTTTACAACTCTGAGACACCAGATGGCACTGTGGAGTTCCGTTTTTGCCAATCTGATTTCTCATAGAAAGTTTACAACGCGCTTAACCAAAACGCTTCTTTCATGTGTCTAGATCTGGCCTGGGTATCGTGGGCCAAAAAGGTGGTGTTGAGCTTCACCGACCAATTTGATGTTACCGGTCAGGACTCTGGCTGCAGGTTTCCGGAGCACTTTAAAATGGCCAAAATGACCGTAAGAATCAGAAATCAGGAAGACCAAATTTTTTAATAAGGAACAGGGGAAATTTATAATTTACCTTAAAAATCATTGTAAACAGTTAAAATCATTAGTAGGATTGGAGTAACATTTGTAGTTTAGTGGTGAATTTTGGATATAACGGAGATGTAAAAGATTTGATTATAAAAGATGCAGGAGGAAATGATTGATAATAGGACCCACAAGGAGGCAGGAGGGAAGTCCTGGAGATTCTTTGGAATCTTGTTTTTATGCTGGATGTTGGATATGTGATTGTAAAATTATAATTTGAAAAACTAAATAAATATATACAGTGGTGCCCTGCAAGACGAATGCCTCGCAAGACTGAAAACTCGCTAGACGAAAGAGTTTTCCGTTTTGGAGGTGCTTCGCAAAACGAATTTCCTATGGGCTTACTTCGCAAGACTCTTGCGAGTTCCTGCTGGTTTTTTTTCTTTCCCCCCACTTTTTCTAAGCCGCTAAGCCGCTTATCAGCTGATCCGATCAGCAGATAAGCTGCTAAAAGCCGCTAATAGCGCTAATCCGCTAATCCTTCAATGGGCTTGCTTCGCAAGACGAAAAAACCGCTAGACGAAGAGAATCACAGAACGGATTCTTTTTGTCTTGCGAGGCACCACTGTATTTTAAAAGAAATGGCCAGAAAGCACATAGATAGTGAAGCTGCCAAGTTATTTCCAGCACATTTTTTTATATTAAAAAAAATTTGAAACAAAAACTTTGCAGATCATCTGCCAGAACAGAGCGTACCTGGTAATCAGCTTCTTGTTGTATCGTCTTTCGTATGCTGCACTGATAGCAAGAGAAGCTACGAAGGAACAATCTGACACGATTGTCTGAGGACAGAAAGAGTCAAGGGTCAAGGAGTTTCATAACTACCCAAACTGTATAGAAATTTATTCATGTATGCAACTACAGCGGCAAGAATGTCACTTGCCCAAAAATGGAAAGCAAAAGAAAAATGGATACAAAAACTTATGGAAAATGCAGAAATGGTGAAACTTACCGGAAAAATAAGAAATGAAGATAACAAACCTTTTATAAAAGAATGGAAGTGGTTTATTGAATATTTACTTATAAATTGCAAACAGATAAAAACATTGGCAGGATCACTGTAATAACCTGCAGTTTCATAAGAGTATATATTTAAAGTAGATGAATAAATGAGCAAATTAAGTTAATTCGGATATGCAGAAAATATTAAAAATAAATTTAAGGAACCGTAGAAAGAGGGGGAAGGAAGTTTTGAAATGTTAAAATGATTGTAAAATTACTGAAATGTATAAAACTGAAAATCATAAATAAAATATATAAAAAATAAGGTGCCAATGACAAGCAGGCCAATGTAAAGAGGATTGGGGGGGACACCCAACAATAAATTAGATCTCTCAACTGATCGAAAATTTGGGGGAAGAACTGAGTCAATTCAAGGCAAATAAATATGCTTGAAACTGTAAACACCAGTTTCCTCAAAAGTCAGGTAACCACACAGGGATGTGGAGCCAGAGGCCCTCCATATTGCCAGGGATGATGGGAATTGGAAGCCCAGAAATATCTGCAAGGCCACATAGCTCCCATCTCTGATATACCAGTTCTAACCTCAAGGCACCCAAACCTCTGGATTCTTCGTCAGATCCAAAGGCATTGAAGAAAATATTCTCCATTTACTTTGACAGATGAGAAAGAGCCACTGATTCTGTTTTCCTCTAAAGCATTCCTCTAAACACACCTTCTCCAACTGCAGCAGAGCAGGGCTAGGGAACCTGCAGCCCTCCAAATGTGACTGAACTCGAACTCCCACCCTGGCTGACCACTGGCTAAGCTGCTCAGGACTAATGGGAGTTGGAGGTCAATACTACCCATGTTAAAGGTAAAGGGACTCCTGACCATTAGGTCCAGTCATGGCCGACTCTGGGGTTGCGGCGCTCATCTTGCTTTACTGGCCGAGGGAGCCAGCGTACAACTTCCAGGTCATGTGGCCAGCATGACTAAGCCACTTCTGGTGAACCAGAGCAGCACACGGAAACGCCGTTTACCTTCCCGCTGGAGTGGTACCTATTTATCTACTTGCACTTTGACATGCTTTCGAACTGCAAGGTTGGCAGGAGCACTTACAGCCTGCAAATGAAATGGCCCTTCCGATTCCTGAATTAGGGCTCTGACACGTAATTAATACTTTCTGGTAGTGTGGAGCTTCTGAACATTGCTCACAGGAAGGGAACAGTGTATGAAAGAACATCAAAAGCGAAAGCTCTCTTTTCAGACTGTGAAAGTGTAAATTTCTGCCTTCTTGCTTTGTTTCTCTTATTTGAGGATAGCCAACCGTGTCAGATCAGAACGATCCTCCTTACCTGTTTTATGCTGAAGCTCGACACTGTGTAGATCATGGTGGGGCTGTTTGTTATCTCATCAGGCCGCACCCACCGGGAAAACATTGCCTTCTGCTTGGGAGACAATGGCAGCTTGCCACATCTATCTCTGCAATCAAAGCAATCCCCACCCCAAACCAAAAGTCACTGCTAAGTATGAAATCCAAGAGCTGGTAAAATCATTTTATCACACATTATAATACCCAAAAGGTTTCCTGCCCACCTGTGCAGATCCTCAGGAACGCGGGTGGTGCTGTGAGTTAAACCACAGAGCCTAGGACTTGCCGATCAGAAGGTCAGCGATTCGAATCCCTGCGGCAGGGTGAGCTCCTGTTGCTCGGTCCTTGCTCCTGCCAACCTAGCAGTTCGAAAGCACATCAAAGTGCAAGTAGATAAATAGGTACCGCTCTGACGGGAAGGTAAACGGCGTTTCCGTGCGCTGCTCTGGTTCGCTGACCCAGAAGCTGTCTGCGGACAAACGCCAGCTCCCTCGGCCAATAAAGCGAGATGAGCACCGCAACCCCAGAGTCAGTCACGACTGGACCTAATGGTCAGGGGTCCCTTTACCTTTACCTTATGCAGATCCTAAAGACCACCTAAGTCTCCCTCCTAATTGTTCTTGCTCCCTTTGGGCTCTCAGTTCCCCAAACCTGGAACTCCAGCCTCCAGTTCATGATCAGCCTTGCTTGGGCTCCTACACTGAATTAAGGCAAAAAGTAAAGGACTCCTAGACTGTTAAGTCCAGTCAAAGGTGACTATGAGGTTGTGGCATTCATTTCGCTTTCAGGCAGAGGGAGCCAGCGTTTGTCCACAGACAACTTTCCAGGTCTTGGGGCCAGAAGGACTAAACTGCTTCTGGCGCAAAGGAACACTGTTTACCTTCCCGCCATAGTGGTACCTATTTATCTACTTGCACTGGCGTGCTTTCGAACTGCTAGGTTGGCAAAGCTGGTTGGCAGAGCAACGGGAGCTCAACCCGTCGCGGGGATTCGAACCGCCGACCTTCTGATCAGCAAGCCCAAGAGGCTCAGTGGTTTAGACCACAGCGCCACCCGCTGAATTATACCCTGCTTGCCCCAATATTTACCGCTGTGAAGACTACTTAGGCCTCATGACCAACAACCAAAGCAATCTCCTTGTAATATATGCAGATCCCGGCAATCAATCTGTGTTTGAGTTTATTTCCTAGGCTCCTTACAAACGAGTCTACTCCGCTTCGGTTCCAGAAAGCCACAATATAAAATAGCTCTTTCTCAGCAATAGTTGCTTTACAATCTGCTTTTAATCTTTCATTCTTTGCTGCTTTTTTATATCTTCATACTGTTTTGTTTTGCCAGTATCACTCAACTGTCAGAATATTGTTATAACAGTCTTAGATTGTGGCTTTTATGGATTGTAATGTGTGATCATGCAATTTTATCTTTTTAATATGGAGCAAATATTCATCGGCAATTACTTTTTGAGATTGACTTCCAGACTCAAATGTGTACATGTTTCCCCTGCCACACTTCCTTTAAATCTGAACACCTCTCAAGCCTCCTTAGCATTAGGGCTGTGGGGCTCATGAGTTACTTCCAGCAGCGTAAGAGAGTAAGAAGAGATGCACTTCAGAGACAACAAAGACCACAGAGACCATTTTGAAAAAAAGCTTTGGAAAAGTTGCCCACTTAACTCATTCATGATTCTACAATCCTAAGTCAGTGTGAAACAGTTAAAACTCTGGAAGATACTAATAACAGGAGCATGCAGACCTCTGGAGTCTTACAAGTTAAAAATAAAGCTTTCTTCGATTTTATAAATACCATATTAGGTTATGGTCTGATTAATTACAACTTTTTTGGGAAATGTATACAATTTTTGTTTTTGTTGTGTTTTGTTTTCTACATGGGTAGTATTCTTTCTTTTCTTATTTTTTTGTGTCTTATCTTAGTCTGTGCACTTGCAATTATGTACTTTTTATCTTTGGCCAGGGTGCAGTCTGACCTATTTTCCTTTCTATAAGAACAAGCATGAAGGAGGCCTCCTAGCCTGTTCACACGTCCTTATATGATCAGTGAAAACAGTTGGTCCTGGCAAGTATTAACCGCTCTCAGTCTTAACCTGATAACTGCCATTTGTGCAGATTATAATTTGTCTGAATTAATTTTAAGACATATTTTAATTAATTGATGCCTGTTTTTATGTATACTGTGTTATTTATATGATGTTAGCCGCTCTGAGCCCAGCTCCAGCCGGGGAGGGCAGGGTACAAATAAAATATTATTATTAATTATTATTATAATAATTATCTTTCAATAAAGAATATATGTATATATAAAATAAAGTTTTCTTCCAGCTTCCACTGCACTGATCAGTCAGGGTTCAAGAAGCCCATTAATTTATTGCATTTAGTCTATTACAGATGTCCCTTTCTAAAAACATGTAAAACCACAAGTACAAAGATGTGCCCACTATTTTGCAGCCTCTCTAACATTTGTCGGTGCTTCAAGGTTCCTTAATCTGAAGTTGAATGGCCTGTAAGCATTTTTCCTAACAGTAGCAGTGTTCAAAAATTTAACAGGGGTACTGCAGATGTCAAGACTATTTCTATAGCGTGTATAGTTGAATGAATTCACCTACGATGAGCAGGCGGCAACAGCTTACTTTTCACATCGCCCTTTCAAGGCAGCACCTGAACATTGTTCCCAAGAGACAATTCTTAAGAATAATAAGGAATGAGAAAGCATTCCGGGAGTCCATAGCTAGGCAGCTTATATTCACTTACGAGAAAGGTACTGGAAAAGCGAAACGCTCTCTGAGGTCAACGCTCATGAAAGGGACGTACTCAATGCCATTGATCTTTGATGTCTTCCTATGAAAACAGGATGCAAGATGTCAGGACCACAATGCTATTCAAATGCATTTGTTTCCCACCCAGACAGGCTCTAAATGAACAGCTGAGGTATACCTGCCTGCTTAATGCCTTTAGTATTTTTAGTATGGGAACGGGAGCAAGACGCAGTGGATGGTCTCGTTTTAAAGAGCCAGCAAATTTCCCCCTCCAGTTTTGCATTAAAAGCTTTGTTCACATGGTCATTACCCCTGAACATTCTGGCCACCAAGGGTTCAGAGCAGAAATGGCTGGTTGAGTTAGCTAAAGAGGTGGGGAGGTCAGTGTGGTGCAAACACAGCGTCTTAAAATAGACACTGCTTCCCCAGACCACCAGGGGGCTCCATCTCTTTGAAGCTTGCCTGCCAGGCAGGAAGTTACTACTGTAGCCTTCCCCTGACTTCCTCCAAAGCTGTACAAAGTCCTATTTGTGTTGGCTTGTTTTAAAAGGGCAGCAGGAGTGGTGGCGGCAAACCTGTATCTCCTTTAGCAGCAATGCTATTCCGCGCCAAAATATATGGATACATTTATCAGCTAAATATCCTGCTGTTAGCCTTAGTACATTTGCATCCCGAAGGGAAATGGGACTAGAATTACACGTTGCTTGATCATTGGCATAAACTCCACGATAAAGTCGGCACGCCTTCTTGATATTTAAGAGCCGTGCAACATTTGCTGTTGTTGTATCTGTTAGGATATTGATGTTCCATTCCGCCTTAAGAGGAACAGATATGTGGAGTTGTTGTAAGTCACATGTCTGTTTACTTCCAGCATAGTCTGCTGGGAACTTCCGTTGTATATTGCTTTTGCTATGCTGCTGTTTTGCTTGGACACGAAGGGAAGCAGTTATGTTTTCCCTTTGTTCCTGAACTATGCTGAATAAAAAGGTAAAGGGACCCCTGACCATTAGGTCCAGTCGTGGCCAACTCTGGGGTTGCGGCGCTCATCTCGCTTTATTGGCCAAGGGAGCTGGTGTACAGCTTCTGGGTCATGTGGCCAGCATGATTAAGCCGCTTCTGGCGAAACAGAGCAGCGCACAGAAATGCCGTTTACCTTCCCGCCAGAGTGGTACCTATTTATCTACTTGCACTTTGACGTGCTTTCGAACTGCTAGGTTCGCAGGAGCAGGGACCGAGCAACGGGAGCTCACCCCGTCACCGGGATTCGAACCGCCAACCTTCTGATTGGCAAGTCCTAGGCTCTGTGGTTTAACCCACAGCGCCACCCACGTCCCTGTAAATAATGCTTACACATGTCTCTGTCCGCCACTTCCATTGCAAAGAGTTCTTATCGCTGCCGGCTTGCGTGCTTAAGCTTCTGAAGGCTTCTGAGGCTGATTGATGCTGTTCCGAGATCTGGAGTTCGCCTGGCTGCTGGCCGGTGGCTGGAGCCAGCTGGGGGCCGGCCAAAAGCCCCCGTCTCCCCAGACGCATCCCAACAGAATCATCACATCAGTCTACAATTTGGTGCTTTCAACAATCCCATGCATGCTTGCTCAGAAGTAAGCCTCACCGTGTTCAATAGGATGGGCTCCCAGTTTAAGTGTGCACTCGACTGCAGCCTAAACGAGGCAACCCATTTTCAACAAGCCTGGAAAACCGTTCCCTTTCCTTACCTGAGCACCTCAATCTCCTCCGCGGTGTATCGCTGACCTTGCGGTTCACTGGCCTGCACAGCTCTGACTGCCTGTGGCTTATCGTTCAAGGAAAAATCAGGCCCTAATGGAAAGTAAGTCCGGGCTTGCTGATTCGGTTTCGCTGGGACCGGCTTGTCTTTCTGAGACGGCTTTGAATCCTTCAGCGCTTCAGCTCTAAAATAGAGAGTTTGCATTTTAGACGCATCAAGAGTTTTTATTTCATTGGTGGCAGTACATTGTGAATCCTCCTATAAATGCCAGCAATCATATACTACTCATTTTGCTATGTAAAAATGCAAAAAATATTAATTGCTTTTGTGAGAACGAATGATTAAAAACAAACAAGGCAAGAGTGACTGCATATTTCTTACGTACTGTATTTTTTGCTCTATGACTCACTTTTCCCCTCCTAAAAAGTAAGGGGAAATGTGTGTGCGTCTTATGGAGCGAATGCAGGCTGCGCAGCTATCGCAGAAGCCAGAACAGCAAGACGGATTGCTGCTTTCACTGCGCAGTGATCCCTCTTGCTGTTCTGGCTTCTGAGATTCAGACTATTTTTTTTCTTGTTTTCCTCCTCCAAAAACTAGGTGCGTCTTATGGTCTCGTGAGTCTTATAGAGCGAAAAATACGGTATTTGCATTCTTAGGCTTCTCGTATCCTCTACATGTTAAACGTCCATAAAACCTTTGTTTCATACAGCCCAAGGATTCCTGTACAGCAAGAACAGCATATGCAATCTAACATAGAAACCACTCAAGACAGTTCTTTCAACTAAAAAGAAAACCTGAAAATTTTGTGCATACTAACAGGAATCATGTAACCATTTATTTAGCAAGTTTCTTGCTGCGTTGTCTTGCTAGAGATTCGTGTACAGCCAGAAATTTAGCTGAAAACAGCTATTCCATTATTCTAAATACAGTGGTGCCCCGCAAGACGAAATTAATTCGTTCCGCAATTTTTGTCGTCTAGCGAATTTTTCGTCTTGCGAAGCACGAAATCCCATAGGAATACATTGAAAATCAATTAATGCGTTCCTATGGTCAAAAAAAGTCCAAACAAAGCCAAATTTGGTACAACAACAGTTTATTAACTGCTCTTTAAAGTCACACATACTGTAAAGAGCAGTTCAAAAATTGAAGGGAAAATAAATTAACTTTATAAACAAAACATGTCTTTGTTTTTAGACAAAGAAAACAAAGTCGCGAGACGTTTTCGTCTTGCGAAGCAAGCCCATAGGGAAATTCGTCTTGCGAGGCAAATCGAAAACAGAAAAACCTTTCATCTAGCGAGTTTTTTGTCTTGCGAGGCATTCGTCTTGCGAGGTACCACTGTACAGTACACAGATAATCAGAATATGCTTCAGGATTTCCTTCATTTAAACAGTCATCCTTGATGGTCCAAGCTCTTATACCAACACAAGTGCAATGCAAACAAATCCACACTCACAATTATCTATGCAAGGCATCACTGGCCTAAACTAAGAGGGAAGAACTGGTTTTTGTAAAAAAAAAAAATTCACTGCATAGTTGCCTGGAAGCAGCTCCCATTCACCGTAGATGTCCAAAGAGAATAACTGTATCTACACGGCTCGTTCTCTAAATACACAACTGATCACTGTTTTTTGCAAGAGAGGGCATCTCGTGGATGCCATCCTATCAGGAAGTCTATTCTGAACAATGTTGAAATTTGGCCTTTGGAACTCCCTCCCACTGCATATCAGATAGGTGCCTTCTCCATTAGCTTTCTTGCTAAGGATATTCCGCTTTCGACAAGCCTTCTAAAACCTTTAGCACACTTGGGATAAAGTTTTACACGGCTTTTAATGCTGCAACCCATCCTGGGATGTTACAGTGAAGGATGCATAACTAATAAAACATATGAACAAACATGTTTTATGTATGCACTGTTTTTTAGAAACTGTTTTTGTACTCATAACTGCTTTTAAAACCTGTTTTAATATACGCAGCTATTTTAGACACATTGCTATATTGTAAATCCGTTTGGGAGGCCTTCTGGGCAGCGATTCGTAAATGAAAGAAACAAATGATTGCTGATATCAGCAGTGCTGACCAATATATGGAATTTCAAAATATATTGTGTTGTATCCAATGCTCAGAGCAGGCCCTCTTAAATTAATGGACACGAGTAATGTTGGTTCATTCATTTCAACAAGTCTATTCTGAGTACAACTTTGCTGGATGCAACCCTCTCAATTAGAATGCAACTAACACATTTATATAAGCCCAGTTTATTAACACAAAATCCGATTAGAAACACACTCATAAAAATATAGCATGCATATATATATATATATATATATATATATATATATATATATATATGCAGGTTTTGGTGTCCTCGGGTGTCTTCCCGTGTAAAAGTTGGGGTGTCTAGGCGACGTTTCGACGAGGTCTCACTCGTCATCTTCAGGCTGGTGCTTTCGGCTTCTTGTTACTGGAACAGAGCAGGATCTCAGTGTTTGAGTTCCTATAAATACTGTTGAGGGGGTGTGGTGTATAGCCTCCAATGTTCTGGGCAGAGAGGAAGTTCCCAGGCTAGTGTGCCTTTTCTTCTTTTGTTCCTTAATTACTTGAGGGATATCTTGAGTGATTTCTTGGGTGATATTCTGAGTACCACTTAGGTGGGTCATTAGGTGTGGATTAGTTGCTAAAGCCTTTGTGTCTTGACATCTTGAGCTTTGTGAAGAGTTTTTCTGAGAAGATGGCTGTACTGCACTTAGTTGTGCTCTGGCTTGGCTTCGTGTATAGGGGCGAGCTGTGGTTTTGTGTCCTGTGCCAGCCAGATCTGTGTAGGGATTGCAGGGGGGTGCAGCATCCGGAGGTGCCACCATGGTTTGGCTACTGGATGGTGTCTGTAATTTATCTGTGGAGAGGGTCTGGGTTTGGGTCTGGTGTGGTTGATTGGTGATGGCGTTCTGTGTGCCTCTGGATCTGGTGTCGGTTTTTGTGGGGAGGGCTAATTTCCAGATGTCTAGCAGGCGGGATGTGTCGTCACGCTTGTTCATGTTGTGAGGGTGTTTCTCTATCTCGATGGCTTCCATGATTATTCTCTTGTGGTGATGTTCCATGTTAAAGAGCAATTTGGAATCTGCAAAATTAATTTCGTGTCCTGTTTCTTTCATGTGTTGGAAAAGAGAGGAAGTTTTTTCTTCTTTTTTGACGGCATTCTTGTGTTCTGCGATACGTGCATTTATTCGTCTGTTTGTTTGTCCAATGTACGTGGCTGGGCAGACTTTGCAGGGTATTTCATAGACCCCTTGGTTTTCCAACTGGAAAAAACTCTTCACAAAGCTCAAGATGTCAAGACACAAAGGCTTTAGCAACTAATCCACACCTAATGACCCACCTAAGTGGTACTCAGAATATCACCCAAGAAATCACTCAAGATATCCCTCAAGTAATTAAGGAACAAAAGAAGAAAAGGCACACTAGCCTGGGAACTTCCTCTCTGCCCAGAACATTGGAGGCTATACACCACACCCCCTCAACAGTATTTATAGGAACTCAAACACTGAGATCCTGCTCTGTTCCAGTAACAAGAAGCCGAAAGCACCAGCCTGAAGATGACGAGTGAGACCTCGTCGAAACGTCGCCTAGACACCCCAACTTTTACACGGGAAGACACCCGAGGACACCAAAACCTGCATTCCTGTACCCGTGAAAATCTACGAAAGCATATATATATATATATATATATATATATATATATATATATATATATATATCACATGGAATTAAAGGACTTTATACAGCACTCATATTGGACACAGCTCACCCCTTTTCTATCTGATGTCAGTCACAATTTTGTTTGCATCTGTATTGTTTTAAATATGTTTTTATTGCTTTGTTGCTTGTTGCTTGCTGCCCTGGGCTCCCTTTGGGTGGAAGGGTAGGAAATAAATCTAATAAAGAAACATTTTATTTGGAAACATTAAAAAACACACTACTTACTGTCGATATTCAAACAAAAATACAAACACCACAGCAAATGGCATTTCAGAAGGTAGCTGTGTGGATTTTGCTTTAGACTCTTACGGATTTGCACTAAGTTCTTTATTAAAATTAACAAGTAATGCAAACATGAATTTGAATATGCAGAAGATATAAAAAAAATGAATTTAAGGAACCGCAGAAAGAAGGGGAAGGAAGTCAAACTTTGAATTGTTAAAATAATTGTAAAATTAATGAAATGTATAAATTTGAAAAGTATAAATAAAAAGCTTTTTTGAAAAGGAATGCAAAACACAGTATCTGCAGGCAGTGAACATTTCAAGGAGTGAAATGCTATTGCAGTGTCGATAAAGTTGCAAGCTTTTTCTCCAGCAAGGCTTCCCATACCTTTAAAAGCTACCTGACAGCCAGAAAAACTGTTTGTTTGTTGGTTTTTAAATGCAACAGAGACCTGCAGGTATAGGTCGGTATATAAATTCAATAAATAACAACAACTACTACTACTACTTAGGAAACAGCGTTTTCACGCAATGTGCTCATACAAAGCTTCAAGAAACTCACCTGTCCAGTGCCTGCCGAGCCAGCTGCTTCAGTTTTGCCTGGAGAGCTGTTTCTGAAGTTTCATTGGCCTTTAATATGAAAAAGGGGGGGTTTAAGAAGCCTAACCAGCAATCTACATACAGAAAAACAAAAAGGCCAGGGGGTAGGAAATGTCAATTCCTTCCTTTTATACTATCCAGAATGACGACACAAATCCTTCTAACAGACAAAAAAACCTCTCCGCAAGACTGTTTTGTCTCAAACACTCAATAAAATGAAGGCAACTTGGATGCAGCCAAATAGCTGAAGTTAGAGAAGCAAGAGCTTTAAAGAATAAGACCTGTTGGGTAGAAGAGTTCAGTCTACCTATTAGACAGACTCAAGCTAAGCCACTGCTTCTTAGCCTCAGTACTCTGCTAGGGCTGGCCAATATATTGATATATTGTCAAAAACCGGTTTGAAGTCCATATCGTTATATCGGCTTCATAATTTTTGGGCTGGCTATACATCACGAATCATGGGATGGGTGTGGGTGGGTGGGTGTTATGCAAAAATCACAATGTGGGGGAAACCGTGAAGCCAGCCAATGCTTCTCTCGATTCCTGCAGCCCCTTTTAACTCTTGCCAGCTCAGCTCTCCCCTTCCTCATGCGGGGGGGGGGGGGGAAGGGGCAGCAAATCGCAAGAGCAGGCAGCGGCAAAAATAACAATTGCGTGTCGATCGGAAAAGTTCCTTGCCATGACATAATCCCATCAAGTTAAGTTGGTAGCTTAACGTACCGTTTTCAGGCAGAGTTCCACGGCTTCCGTGTACAGCTCTATCGCTTCCTCGCTGTTGCCTTTCTCGTCTTCGTCAAAAGCCTGCGTAACCAGGAAACGGGCCCGCTCCAAGTCCAGCTGCTGCTTTGACTTCAAGGGGTCGACTCTTTGCACTGGAGTAGGAAGAAGAACCATTCATTTCCCTTATTTAACCTGACTCGTGATTATAGTTCAAGTGGTATCTCAGTGTCAGGGAACTGCCATCAGGTCAGGGGCGAGAGAGGGAAGTGCAGTTGTGTTATAGGGACCATCCGAAGATCTTGCGAAGCAGCTCCTTCTCTTGCTAGGAGGAAAGCCCCGTCTCCAGTGGAGAGGAAGTGGTGGGAGCAGGGGATGCAAGGGAGAGCCTCAACACCGAGCCTGAGCAAGACAGAGAGGAGGGAAGGACCCCTTTGCCAGCGCCCATTCTGCGCAGTAGGTTTCGGCGCAAGGAAGGGAGGAGAAGGCTGGGGGTCACGCAACTGTTATGCTGGGGGAGGTACAAGGACCGCCCACTCCCAGATTCTGCTAGCGAGCGAGCCAGATATGAACTTGCAACGCCAGATATGAACTTGCAACTTGCAACGCTCTTCACTGTAAATAGTTTGAACTACTAATAAAGCCTGGAAAAGACAGGTCCGAGTCTTGCCTGTTTGCTCTCGAGCAACCACACCATCACCTGACAATCAGGTTACAAACACCTCGGATTACAAACACTTCGGGTTACAGACTCCGCTAACCCGGAAGTAGTGCCTCGGGTTAAGAACTTTACCTCAGGATGAGAACAGAAATCGTGTGGCAGCAGCGCAAGGCCCCATTAGCTAAAGTGGTACCTCGGGTTAAGAACGGTTTCAGGTTAGGACCGGACCTCCAGAACGAATTAAGTTCTTAACCAGAAGTACCACTGTATTTAGGTGCAGATCAGGTTGTGTGCTGTGCTGCTTCCATCAGAACATAGGAAGTTGCCTTCCTCATTGGGTCCATCTAGGATGGTACTGTCTATGGCTCTCCAGGATTTCTGAGAGAGGGACCTTCCCGGTCCTGCACTGAGATGCTGGAAATGAACTTGGGACCTCCTGAGAAAAAGACGCTCCACCACCACTGGGCTGCATCCTTCTCCCCGCTCTGAAAATAATGGTGTTCATGGACAACACTAGCCTTGCAGAGGGAATGAAGGGCTGTACTTTTATGTACACGATGGTTGCTGGCATCTGTCTCAAGAGACAATGGAGTGCGCTGGGGGGGGCAGTCAAACCACTGTCTTAGCAGCCCTGAAGAGACCTCCCTGAGGCACAAGCCTGGTCAGCGTTTATGGAGGTCCTGGGTTGTCCAAACGACAAGATTGTTGGCATACAACCAAGGAAGCGGGGGCAATTGGCAGGCCCCCAGCTGGCTCTAGCCCACCGGCCGGTGTGCCTGATGATCTCCAGTCCTTGTTGCAGCATCTGCGACCCACAGCTTCAGAAGCTGGGGCACGCAACTCAGCAGAGATAACGCGCAAACAGAAGTGGAAGGAGAGGTTGTGTAAGCATATTTACAAGCAGTTTATTCAGCATAAAGGTAAAGGGACCCCTGACCGTTAGGTCCAGTCGTGACCGACTCTGGGGTTGCGGTGCTCATCTCACTTTATTGGCCAAGGGAGCCGGCGTACAGCTTCCGGGTCATGTGGCCAGCATGACTAAGCTGCTTCTGGCGAACCAGAGCAGCGCATGGAAACGCCGGTTACCTTCCCGCCGAAGCGGTACCTATTTATCTACTTGCACTTTGACGTGCTTTCGAACTGCTAGGTTGGCAGGAGCTGGGACCGAACAACGGGAGCTCACCCTGTCGTGGGGATTCGAACCGCCGACCTTCTGATCGGCAAGCCCTAGGCTCTGTGGTTTAACCCACAGCGCCACCCGCGTCCCTTATTCAGCATACATCAGGACAAAAGGAAAACATGTCTGATCCCCTTCGTGTCCAAAGCAAGACAGCAAAAAACGAAAGCTATACCCAAACGGAAGTTCCCAGCAAGCTGTGATGGAGTGTAAACAGACATGTGACACACAACAGTCACATGCCTGTCCCTTAAGGTGGAATGGAATAGTCTAACAAAGATATCCCTCTTGGTAGGCCTGGGCGATATATCGATATTCGCCCAGGACCGGTATAAGCAGCAGACTGCGATGTCAGTTTCACTCAGCGGTATCTCCCTGGTGAAACCGCCACCGCGCCTGAGTCCCTCTGCCACTAGCGTCCGCTGGAGGAAGCCAACAGCTTGTTCCTCCCCCTGCATCTTTAAACTGCTCGACTGAGGAGTCTGCAGCTGTCCTTGCCTCGGTCGAGCAGTTAAAGGAGCCCCCAACTAGTGCTGGCTCCCACAAGCAGGCAGGGGGGTGGGGGCTCTGTGAAACTGTTCAGCTGAGGGGACCACAGCCCCAATGCTCTGTCCGCTCGCCTGTGAGTGGCAAGATCGCCAGGGCTGTCCTCCAAACAACCCTATAAGGCAGGTTAAGAATTAGTGACTGGTCCATGATCGCACAGAGAGCTTCACGGCCAAGTGGTAACTTCAACCCTGGTCTCCCAGGTCTGCGTCCAACACAGGGTCTGGTATGGTTTCAGATTGGGAGAACATATGATGAGATTCCTGCATTGCAGGGGGTTAGACTAGATGACCCTTGGTGTTCCTTCCAACCCTACAATTTCTCAGGTACCTCTAAGTTACTACACCACACTGGGTATAACATCTTTTCTAGAACATGCCTTGTTGATTTCCTAATGAAGAGAGAATGTTTTCAGGTTTTGTCTTTACTAACCTGCTGAGTACAGGGCTTGAACTCTTTCCAAATATTCACTTATTTTCTCTGGAATATTTTCCAAGACGGATCCTGCCATTGCAGCATAAATCAAAGACTGTGCAGCTTCCTGAGAAGAGAAAATACAACACAAGTGTTTAAAAATCAAGGCAACCAGAAAGCTTATTTCCCTCAAATATATTATTATTAGATTTCTTCACCGTAAGACCCCAGGGCAACATTAAAGGACAATATTAAAGTCAATTAAAACAAATTACAAGAACAGGTTGGATCCTTAAAATATTTCTTTCAGGTTTCAGAAGCCAGGGAAAGCATAACCTCATTTGCACAAATGCCTTCTCAGTACCTATTTATCTACTTGCACTCGCGTGCTTTCAAACTGCTAGGTTGGCAGGAGCTGGGACAGAGCAACGGGAGCTCACCCCGTTGCGGGAATTTGAATCGCCGACTTTTGATTGGCAAGCCCAAGAGGCTCAGTGGTTTAGAGCACAGCGCCACCCACATTCCAAGTGGACCTTCCTAACTGGTAGATCTTCATGAACAGGCAAGTCTATACAGTACAGAAAGCATTCTTTCAGGTACTTTTATGAGCACAGGATCCTACCAAATTTCCCCCAGCATGCTAGGTTAACTTCACAAGAGCTACGCAATCACTCCATACTAAAAGGTTTAAGAACATGCGCACGGAATTATCTATTTTCTTTCCCACAAGATCCCCTCCCAAAAGTGGAAGTCACTGTAAACAAACACCATTTCTACATATATTTAACACCAGTGCAAGCATCACAGTTCATGCAAGAGGCCCTTTCCTCATCACAGGCTTGCACCTGAGTTACTCATGCTAACGTTTTGACCCGCAACATCTAGCGTTCACAAATATCTTTTAACTATGCCCCAGTCAGTAGAGCATGAGACTCTTAATCTCAGGGTCGTGGGTTAAATAGAGCCCCACAATGGGCAAATGATTCCTGCAATGCGGTGGTGGGGTGGGGTCCATTCCACCTCTACAATTCTATTTTTGCAGGAGTGGTGGAACCCATACATTGCACTTGGAAGCTCCCATATTCAATTCACAGCATCTCAGGAAGGAGGACTGGGAAATCCCTCTACCTGAGACCTTGGAGAGCGGCCAAAATTATAGACCTCCACTTTGTATGACTGAATGACTTTAGCTCCAGCCAAAGCCAATCAGACCTTTCCTGCACAGCTAGAGTATCCAGACACTACAAACAATTTTTGTCTTTTTTTATTGAACAGAATAAATTAGCTTATGATCAAAGTTAGTCACAGAAAAATCTAGGCACGTGGAAAAAAGTGGAAGATCATTGGTTATGAAACAACTGTACACTGCGGACAATGTAAAATCAAGTATGACTGGAATTAAGTTTGCAGAATTATAACCACACCCCTTGATATGGTCTTGACGGCAAGTCAAGCTGCATTTTCAAAATATTTGTGGCATTTGATACCTGCAATCTAAGAACAACCAAATTTGACATGTGGATCAAAGCTCGTCCCCTCATCAGAATTTGCCCCATTATTATTATTATTATGATTGCCCTGAACTGCATGTATTGCTGTACAGGTTGTGTGAAAGGTCATATATTTCAGCTCTGAGTAGCAAAGCACAAACAAATTTACAAATTCATTGGTAGGTGTGTGCGTGTAAAATTCCAGAGTGGCCTTCTGGTTGCAATGGAGCCAAGGGGGTGCAAAGTTGAGAAGATTCCTGAAAATACCCATTCGGGGACGCCCAATTTTGGCCTTGCTCAAGGTGCCATCTTACCAAAGATTATCAGAGTCCAGAGGATACAACTCTGGTCACTCCAGCTAGCACATTCCACAAACCTACAGAAATGGGGTGCAAAAAGTGGCAGCCTTTTGAGGTGCCACAGAACAGCCTCCATTGCCAGTGTTGGGGTGCACCCCCGGTTTCGCACTCAAATTAGCTGAGCTTCGGAGAAGCACAGAGCTGGGAGACATTTAGGGCTGCCACCTTTGCCTGGCAAAATACCGGACAGGGCAGGGCGGTCGGGAGGCAATTTTCTCTCTCTTTCAGCTGGTGCTGATGTGACTTCAAAATCAATTCATTACAATCTACTGCAGCCTAACAGGCTGGCCTGTGGAATTTGTCACACGCATGAAGAGGGGTGCCAACTTGAATACAGGGGGGCTGGCAAGCCCCACCCCACATAACTGACCACATGACACGGTACATGCTCACCATTTGAATGGTAACGCACATCATCTTTTTGGGGGAACGCCCCCTCAAATGTTTTACTGGGAGTGGGGCGAAGGGACCTCGGCCCCTAGAAGTTGGTTCCTATGCACATGGATTTGTAAATCTATCTGTGCTTGGCTACCCAGAGCAGGGTTCAAAATTCCCATTGTTCCAGGCGTATTTTGCGACAGGGAATTTCCTTAGCAGTTTCTGAGCTCTGGGCACAGCCCTGTGCCAAAGGTTTCAGATTAAAACTGTAGAGTGGAAGGAAAGGAGGACCTTTTTCTGCCTCCCCACTTCCAGCTACTCTCTGAAGACCGGAGAAGAGACCCCCTTAAGAATATTGGGGGGTGGGCAAGGGAAGGACTGAACCATGGGAAGAACAAACACAGTATTTTAGCTGCAGTTCATTCATTTTCAGCTTTGTATTCTTGTTATAAAAAAACACGCCTAGGCATTCTGTTGTTGCGCCCACAACTTAGGTTTATGGTGCCATTAAAGCTGCTAGCTTTCATATCTCAGTTTCTAACATTGACCTTAACCTTTCACACACCCTTTCAAACACAGCCAGTTGGAGAGGATCCCTAACTTGGTACAGAGATAGAGAGGGAACCTGAAATTCAGAAGAAAACTTTATCAACAAAGGATGAAGCATTTTACACTAAAATTTCTGTATTGTACAGGACAGGTGGCAACATGGGCATAGCCAGGCCTCTTGTTTGGGGAGGGGAGAGGCCTTTTGTTGGGGTTGGCAGGCCTTTTGTTAGGGGGGCAAGCCTTTTGTTGTAGGGGCAGGCCTTTTGTGGGGGGGCAGGCATTTTGCTAGGGGTGCAAGCCTTTTGTTGTGGGGCAGGCGTTTTGCTGGGGGGCAAGCCTTTTGTTGGGGGGACAGGCCTTTTGTTGTGGGGCAGGCGTTTTGTTTTGGGGGGGCAGGCATTTTGCTAGGGGGGCAGGCCTTTTGTTGTGGGGCAGGCGTTTTGCTGGGGGGGCAAGCCTTTTGTTGGGGGGGCAAGCCTTTTGTTGGGGCGGCAGCCCTTTGTTAGGGGGCAGGCCTTTTGTTGGGGGGGACAGGACTAGGGGGGCAGAACCCCATGTGGTTTGTATTTTTATTGATTTTTATTGCCCCCCTTGGCTACACCCATGGGTGGCGCCCCCATTTCCTTCTCTTCTCTCTCCCCCCCCCCCCCCGGTTCTCCTGGC
Organism: Podarcis liolepis; assembly: GCF_965112155.1. Taxonomy (NCBI): domain Eukaryota; kingdom Metazoa; phylum Chordata; class Lepidosauria; order Squamata; family Lacertidae; genus Podarcis; species Podarcis liolepis. Next base: position 46,410,597 of record NC_139563.1, read on the forward strand.
ACCTTGTAGTAAAAGGCTGCTTCGTGGTAGTGGCCCCGCTGGTCCCGCTGCACCGCCATCTGCGCGAACTTCACCGCCTCCTGCTCCAGCTCCGCCGCTTCCATGGCTGGGTCCGGGCAGACGCCTCAGCGCGCTCCTTTCCTTATTCGCTGACGTCACGGCAGCCCCCCGACGTCTCCACCTATGGCCTCCCGCTCAGGAAGAGACTTCCCGGCAGCCCCTGCGGCGGAGGCGTCGACGTCGCGGTGCGCCTGCGCTCCTCCCTCCCCTCCACCTCCCGCTGGAGAGAGATAGGCGCTCAATCTTAGGGGCCCAGGTGTGCCTGTTGGACTACAACTCCCATCATCCTTTGCCGGAATGGCCAGAGATCAGGGACGATGGGAGTTGTAGTTCAAGGGAATCTGGGGACTCGAAGGCGGAAAAAGGCTCTGTTGGTTGGAGCTGTCAGGTGTGATCGAGTTGAGGTGCCTTTTTCCCTAGATGACCTCCCAACCCTATGATCCTGAGATTCTATGGGGAAATCCAGGTTGTTCTTGGTTCTTTTTTTAAAGTGTACCTGTGATTGACTTTTTATTACATATATACATGTAATATATAAATATATAAATAAAATATATAAATATGTAATATTTGTAATATATATGTATGTATATGTGTGTATATGTATTTATATATGTATTTATATATGTAATATATAAATATGTAATAAAAACAAAAAAATTATTTTTACTGTATATATACATATATAATACACACACACACACATATGTGTGTGTATATATATATATATATATATATATATATACACACAGTAAAATTAAATTTTCTGTTTTACAATTTAGAATACTCACTTAAACATCCTTAAAATGACTTCCCTTCTTCTCTTTCCACGGTTCTTTTTGCATATCATAAATCCCTGCACATTTTAGGTAAACTAAACCATTCAGTAGTCCATTATTACATCCATCAAAACTTATTTACACTGTTGAATTCATCTTAATGCTGCCAACGTTTTCAAGTGTACACAATCCCCTCCCCATATATTCATTAAACATTTTACAATCTTTTCTAAAGGTGTCTTCTTGTTCTCTTATTCTATATGTTAAGTCCTCGAGCTGCGCATATTCCATGAACTTATTACGTTTTCATATCCGTTGGAAGCTGTCCAGAGTGGCTGGGGCAGCCCAGCCAGTTGGGCGGGGTATAAATAATAAAACAACAACAATTATTATTATTATTAAGTAGCAGGGCGACCATCTGTGAGGACAATGTAGCCTCAGAGTTTGTTTCTGACTCAGCCTTTCTTTTGTGTGAAAACCTATGTCTGTCTGACTGTTGTTAACAAATACAATAAAATGTCAATAATTCCTATATTGGGGAGCATGGCTTGGAAAGAGTGGCTTACTGCAGCCATTCAATAGGATCTGCTGTCAATATTGCAGGTTAGAGAAGGAGCCGAGCAGGCGGGTTTAGATTTTCAGGGCCAGCTCATGCAATGCACCTCTTCTGTTGAATATCATTCAAATAGGCTTCCCAAACTCAACTGTAGGCAAAAGTCCTGTTTCCATTGATAAACTTGCATGCATTCGCCTCATTCTGATTGCTACCCAATCAGAGTCCCGCTAAAATCCTGTCTGTCTATTATGTTCACTATCCTCTTCACTTTCTGCCTTAGAGAGATGGAAATCGGCGTCCAACGGGAATCCGGAAGTCAGTTGCTATGTGTGATCGGGGCGTTATAACTCTATGGCCCAAAGTAGGAGAAACGTTACGTTTCTCCGCTACCGGGGAAATCCTTCCCAGACGCCTGCGCAGTCGGCAAAAGTGAAGTTCATCCGCCAGGAGTTCGCGTAGGGCAGCTCACGCTTGTTGCGGAATTCCGAAGGGAAAAGCGCAATGTCTCGTTGCTGGTCTCTGTTTTTTTCTGTGTGTAGTACCGGAGGTGCTTTAGTCACGTACGCAGAACCGCTTACGATCAATGGTTTATTTATTTATTATTTATTATTATTTTATTATAAATGTGTGTGTGTGTGTGTGTGTGTGTGTGTGTAACTTTTTATTGAGTTTTGTGAACAAGAATAATGCTATACAAATAAGTATACCAAGTTTTCTCATGTCATATGTATATTACAAAAATAGCATAATAAATTTTGAGTAATATCTACAACGGGCAGCGGGTGGCGCTGTGGGTTAAACCACAGAGCCTAGGACTTGCCGATCAGAAGGTCGGTGGTTCGAATCCCTGTGACGGGGTGAGGTTCCGTTGCTCGGTCCCTGCTCCTGCCAACCTAGCAGTTCAAAAGCATGCCAAAAAGTGCAAGTAGATAAATAGGTTCCGCTCTGGCGGGAAGGTAAACGGCGTTTCTGTGCGCTGCTCTGGTTCACCAGAAGCGGCTTAGTCATGCTGGCCACATGACCCGGAAGCTGTACAGTTTCCTGAATGGGGGCTTTGCAGTGTTGGGGTTTTAGACAGAGAAGAAGAGAGCTGATTAGCAGCTATGTCTGATTTTAATTAAAAATAATAATAATGAAAGACTAGGTGCAGTTACTGGGACCACAGTACATATTGCAATCCCCTGCATATGGCAACTCACTGAGGATTCCCATAGAGATTTAGCTGCTATTTTCTAAAATGTAAAGACCAGAAAATATGAGTTTGTAGCAAGCAGAGAAAGCCAGAATCTGTTCTATTTTTGCTATACAATGGCGAGTTTCAATCTAGCTACCCTTGTGGCCACTGGCCAATTGCACTCCCTCCACTACTTAGTAAAAAAAGCCCTACAGCACCATTACCCTATATAGAAGTGAAGTGGAAATTGGGATATTCTGTTTAGCAGAGTGTCTTTTTTATACATATAAAAATGTCTTTTAGCGCATGTTCTTTTTGAGCGTGTTTTGAATACGTGCTGCATGTCCATAAACAGTTTGGATTTTATGAGATCTGGTAGTTGCCAAATCAAACGAGAAGCCTCGAACCCCAGTCATTGCTTTCACTACTCAAAGGCTCCGAAAAGAGGAGCAGCTGTCTGAGGAACTGGTTCCAGCGCGGCGTCATCCCTTGAGAATGAGGAAGATGGAAAAGATTGCTTATCCTGAAGGAAAACGTTGCAAAGCTGCAAGCTGGTCTTTTCAAGCTTCTCTGGAAAAGCTACTGTTTATGTAGGATAGCCAAATGTCTGCTATTCCCAAGCTAGAGTCACTGGACTATTCAAACGTACTTAAATTTATAGCTAAGGAACATGGAGTAGGTCAGTTTTAACGAGACTTGGGATAGTCTTTGGAAGAAGATTGTTTGCACTTGGAGTTCTCCCTAAAGCTCAGGTTTTAGTTTTGGTCCCCTCATTGTATCCATTGCATCTTCCGTAGGTAGAAGAACCAACAATCCCAGCTGGAATTTCTCTTCAACCGGTGTCTGCAAGGGTCTTTCCACAATGGGTGGAATTTCTGTGGGGACAGAAGGTCGCAGCTGTTCATTCCACCATCACAATTTGGTTTAGCCCTCCCAGCAAATCCTCCCACCAGTTTGGCTGCTAGAATCGTTGCATCACTGCTCAGTTCCTCCATCTGCTTGGGGCCGGCTCACTCATGAGACAAGATGAGGCAACTGCCTCGGGCGGCATGATCCACAAGGGCAGCAGATTCGACCTCCAATGAATACACTGCCCCCTGCTGCCGCTGCAGCGGTAGCAGAAACAGCTCTCCCTTGGACGTGCTCCTTGGAGGCTGAATTTGCTGCCTCTCTAGCATTCTCTTGGCAAATAGGAGATGCTGTTGTTATAAAAAAATTAAGGTCTTACATATATATAATAAATGTTCATAAATGTACCAAGCAAACACACACACATATAGAGACCACATGTCTGAAGCTCACAGAAAAAGTCCTGAAACCAGTTTGTCCCTCCCAAATTGACCTCAAATATTTCCCTGCAAGGTCAAAGGGAAATGGAAAAGCCTCCCCATTGTCTTTTCGTTCACAAATCCTGGTGTGTCTGTGTATGAATAGGGTGAGCCTGTGACCTGGATTCAGGAATAAAGTAGTTATCACAAAAGAGTGGCCAAATGGCCCAGGTAATGCAATCAGTGATCCATTATCCTGGCAGACAGGAGAAAAACAGCGCACTCAGATTTCTGTTGTAGACCGCCTTTTCTGTGATGTAGGTATGATGTATCTGGGGTAGTGGACTTGGGCTACACCTCTTCTGTGATGAATGTATGATGTTTCTGGGGGTGGTCTTGGACTCTAGGGCGGGCAATTTAAAATGACTATATGAGGCTCTGGGTCCTCCTCCTCTCTCCTGTGTATGGGGGAGCACCCTGTTGCAACAGTTAATAAAGATCAGGCTTACTAGCTGCTTTGCTTCTCAATATTCTCTGGTTGGTCTCTGTTATTTTCTCCTACCGATAGGGAACCTACAAAAGGACTCTATATGGGCTCTTGGGTACCCCAAAAGGGGAAAGGAGCAGATTTATTACTTATATCACTGTTCTCCCCTCATTCTTGTTCCTGATGTAGATCTTTATTCGCCCTCCTTGTTCCTGATATAGATCTTCATTCACCCCTTCTTCTCTGGGGTGTGTGCCATTTTATGTGTGAATCAAGCTCATTCTACACTTAGTACAGGACAGGAATTGTATATTATAATGAAAGATTGAAGATGAGCTATGGGAATCCAAATGGTTAATCTCTCTAGTGCGGCAGTATGCTCTGCGTTACGCAGTCCTCTGTTTGAGGGGTTTTTTTGGTTGAAGTCTGGTTTAAAGATTTAAAAAAATCTGAAAGAGAGAAAGCAGGAGGAGCCTGGAAGTTACCCATCAACAACGGTTGACACCTGGGCAGCAGGCCAAGCAGGTAAATGGGTACTGGGATCTCAAGCTGACTCTGAAATATAATGGCCAGTATCCAAAGGACTGGGACTACTAGATATCAAATCAAATAAAATGCTGCTCATGCAGTTCTGCAAGCGGATTCAAATAGTGCAGGCACAATGAACTGTTCTGCATGCAGAATATAATGGGGCGCAAATTTCTTTTCCTTGCACAAGGGTATCTTCAGTATCAGTTCTTGGGTAAGCTGCTTGCATAAAGAGAACTGTTTATTTATTTGTTTAATGTTTAATATTTATTAAATTTGTCAGTCGCTTTATTTTGCCCAGGGCAACCCAAAAGCAACTTAAGTAAAGGTAAAGGGACCCCTGACCATTAGGCCCAGTCATGGCTGACTCTGGGGTTGCGGTGCTCATCTCGCTTTATTGGCTGAGGGAGCCGGCGTACAGCTTCCAGGTCATGTGGCCAGCATGACTAAGCTGCTTCTGGCGAATGGAAACGCCATTTACCTTCCCGCTGGAGAGGTACCTATTTATCTACTTGCACTTTGACGTGCTTTCGAACTGCTAGGTTGGCAGGAGCAGGGACCGAGCAATGGGAGTTCACCCCGTCGTGGGGATTCGAACCGCCGACCTTCTGACCGGCAAGCCCTAGGCTCTGTGGTTTAAGCCAACTTACAACCAAACAAATAGACAATAAGCCCCACATAGATACATTGAAGCATAACAAAAGTAGTCATAAACAATGAATAAAATATCAAAAAGTACACAACCAAACTGAGCAATTTCCACATAAATCATGGATACAAAAAATAAAGATACAAAAAATAATACCAGTAACAAAAAAACCCCCTAAACAATACCCCAACCCAAGAGTTTGTTGAGCAGCCTCAGCTTTTGTAGTTGGAGTCCGTTCTCCCAGGACAGGTGGGAAAAGGCCTACAAGGCAGGGAGCAGCTTTTCCAGGGCTCACAGCCAACTACCATTGCCTAGTACTTTCAATGAGACAGTGACAACTCGCTGTAGCTGGACTGGAGACCAGGCTGTGCAGTGCAGAAGTTCTCTTGCTATACTTTTTTCGCACTGCTGTTTAAAGTATCTGCATCCTTTCTGAAGTGGAGCAAAAAGGCTAATGTACGGTTTAAACCACAAGGAGCACCGACAGTTTATAAATTACATTAGCTAAACTAACACAGGATGAGACATAAGTAAATACAGGAAGGGCAATTCTGCTGTGGTTACACAGTCAGATGAGACCAATATGTCAGTGTTAGCTAGCTATATTGTCCTAAACTTACCCCGTCTAACCTGTGGCAAAAGTACCGTATTTTTCGCTCCAGACCACAAGACGCACCTAGTTTTTGGAGGAGGAAAACAAGAAAAAAAAATATTCTGAATCCCAGAAGCCAGAACAGCAAGAGGGATCGCTGTGCAGTGAAAGCAGCAATCCCTCTTGCTGTTCTGGCTTCTGGGATAGCTGCGCAGCCTGCATTCGCTCCATAAGACACACACACATTTCCCTCTACTTTTTAGAAGGCAAAAGTGAGTCTTATAGAGCAAAAAATACGGTATATTCTTTGTTCTAAGCAACTTTCCTCAAGAAACAAACTGGAGGGAGAGTACACACACACACACAGAGTTTATTTATAATTTTCATTTTTAACAAATAAACACTTCAACAACAACAACAAAAATTAAAACAATTCTTACCTATCAAACCTCGGCTTCCCTTCCCCTCTTTCAGCAGTTCCGTGGATTTACTCTCTCTTTTTCTTCTTCTGCATATCCCAGTTAACTCTATTTATTCTTTTCCTCATCTGTTTCATATATGTTTTAGAAACGGCAAGTTTTTACAATAGCCTTGCTAATGTCTTCATTTGTTTACAATTTGTTTTTAAATACTCGATAAACGATTTCCGTTCCTTAATAAAAAGTTTGTGGTTTGATTTCTTCTTCTTCCGGTAAGTTTCACCATTTCTGCACCGTCCATTAATTTCTGTAGCCATTCTTCTTTCATCGAAACTCCTCCTTTCCATTTTTGGGCAAATGTCATTCTCGTGGCAGTGGTTGCATACATCAAAACTCTGATCCCATAATTCCCCAAAGAAAAGCTTTTGTGTTTTGTTTTGTTTTTACAAATGTTATCTTAAACATCTTTTTCAATTCATTATATATCATTTCCCAGTAAGCTTTAACCTTATTACAAGAGAAAAGTACCTTCTTTCCCTCTGCATTTCCAACACATATTCGATTTTGATTCGTACATTTTTGCCAATCTTCTTGGTGTCAGATACCATCTGTACAATATAACATTTTCATATAATTCTCTCTTAAACCATAACATGCTGTAAATTTTATATGCATGTTCCACAGTCTTTCTGGAAGGAGATAATTAGGATTAATTAGCAATAGGAGTTGGCAGGATGGTGCTTCTTAATCAACAACAACGATTATACCCTGCCCATCTGGCTGGGTTTCCCCTTTGAAAACTAATAAATACTACCTTTTTAAAAGAGGACTGAACACATTTTCCTGATCTTCCAAGTATTGCTAAATACTTCATTTAAAGAACATATGGCCTCTTCTTAAGAGGAAACCTTTAACACAGTATTAGGCAATTGTAATGGGAATTGGGGGTTGCTCGTGCGTAAGTTGCCGCCACTCTCGGTGAGGTTGCCTGGATAAACCTTTCCCTGGCTGGACAGTCCTGATTCCGCGTCTGTCTCAGTCGCTGGCAGAATCCGTCAGTGGGTGCTTCCTGAACTTCTTCCAACATAAAAGTTCCTTGACGGATAGTCTCCGCCTAGCCTCCCTGCGCGGAGGTCTTCTGCGCAGGGTGGGTGTGGGCAGTGGAGGACCAATGCTCTCCCCGCTGGTCTCTGGCGAAGAGTCCTGGAGCGATCCCTCCGAAGCCCGCCTCTGCCCGCCTTTCTCCCTGGTGTAACGCTGATTTCCTTCCCCGGTTACTAAGTCCCCTCTTTTCCTGCTGGGACCTTCTCCGGCATCGCTCGGGAGCCCTTCCTACACTCCTGACTGCGATGGCAGTTCCCTGACAGTAATACTCTTATTTTTCTGCTAAAGTGATGGACTCATGTTTCAGATGGACTTTCCAGTATGAACACCCCCATCATTGCTGTTGATGTGACGTTCTGGGAGAAATGAGTTGGTTGCAAGGTTGGTGTGGTGCAAACACAAGTCCCAGATCAGTTCTGCTGGTATGTCTGCACCATGCTGGCCTTGCCTCTCCCAGTATGCCACAGTCACGGCAGTGGAATGAGATTAAACAGGTAGCACTGCTCTGAACCACCAACCACTACTGGTACAGGGAGAAAGCATTCCGCCACATCTAACTACAGTGGTATCTCGGGTTACATATGCTTCAGGTTACAGACTCCGCTAACTCAGAAATAGTGCTTCCGGTTAAGAACTTTGCTTCAGGATGAGAACAGAAATCGTGCTCCTGCGGCGCGGCGGCAGTGGGAGGCCCCATTAGCTAAAGTGGTGCTTCAGGTTAAGAACAGTTTCAGGTTCTTAACCTCCAGAACGAATTAAGTACTTAACCCAAGGTACCACTGTATTCTATGTTTGAGACCTGGATCAACACCCCTGTTGTTTTTTAAACACTTAAAATACACACAAACACAATTGAATGTTTCATCTAGACTGACAGTGGAGAACCGCAAGACAGTTTTGGGGAAGCCACACCCACCTGTCAATCACCTGACATCATGTGGCATCAGGCATGGGATAGGGAAAGCTATGCTGCAAAGGAACAATCAGACCAGCATAGCTTTCCCTATCCCATGCCTGATGGAAAGAAGACAAAGTCCCGACCAGAGAAGAATGGCAGGTTAAATTGATGGATTAAGTCAAAATGGCAAAAGTGATTGGAAGAATCAAAAATCAGGAAGACCAAAATGTTAATAAGGAATGGGGAAATTTTTATAATTTATCTTAAAAACCATTGTAAACAGCTAAAATCATTAGTGGGAATGGAATAACACTTGTAGTTTAATATTGAATTTGGGATATAATGGAGATGTAAAAGACCTGGATTATTATAAAAGATGCAGGAGGAAATGGTTAACAAAAGGACCCGCAAAGGGGAGGAGGGCAGTCCAGGAGATTCATTGGAATCTTGTTTTTATGTTGGTTGTTGGATAATTGATTGTAAAACTTTAAACTGAAAAACTAAATCATTTTTTTAAAATACCAAAACTAAAGAACAATCAGGAGAAATTGTGGTCCTCAGAAGGTCAGTTGTACTGGAATCTGGCCTTAGGGCTAAAATAGGATCTCTGATCTAGACCCTTAGGTAGCAAATGGTCACCCAGGCACTCAGTTTAGGAAATTTCTCTGGCTTCCTAGTATACATCCAAGGGATCTATTTTTATTTCATCCAGACTGCATTCTCCTTTTCTCTCTTGAAGGACCAGAGCAGTAGAATAGTAGTGCAGCCAGAATGTCCATGTCCTTTTTCACTTTTCCTGCTTGGTTATGATGGTCACAAGTTACCTCTGCATCCCATGTTCTTCCTTTGATCTTAAATTCTTCAGTGAGCTTTAATAAATGGCAGGTGCCTTCCGCCAAGTTTCCCCTTCTTGCGGCACACAAGGAAAGCTTTAAAGAAAAGATAGGTCAATTAACACATCAAACGGTGTAATGGCAATTCGTTATGAACAACCGCTTTGATCTTCTTTGATCTTCTTTGTTTACTATGTTGCTTCCAGATTTCGAAGTATGCTCCGTATAAGTTCGCTAAATCCACAAATCATGTCCCCTTCCCAGCCTTTGTTGATCTTAACTAGATAACGCATTTACTTGGAAAGTTCTGAAACACAGAAAGGCAGCTTAAAGCAACTTCTAAAGGGAGTCTTGTGGCACTTGGAAGACAGTGGCCAGATACGCCCGGGTCCTGGTGGTCCCAAAGAGCTAGAAATCCACACCTGTCTTTTAATTCAGAGGAGCTATGGCGAGTCCCTTGTTAAGTATAGTAATTTAATTCACTGAAATTGTAAATGCTTCTATGCATTACTATGTGGGATGGCCTGGGATTCGGACTCGGAGGCTGAACCTGAGGAATCCCAGCCTGCACAGAAGTCCCCGCCTCCAGAACCAGCTGAGCCGGGGCTGGGGCCTGAGCCTGAAGGGTCCTCACCTGCGCTGGATCCTCAGGTGCAGGCATCAGCTGAGTCTGCTCTGGCTCCTGAGGTGATGGAGGACCCATTGCCTGCAGGTGCTCCACTCTCAGCCCCATCAGGGGAAGCTGAGGTTGCCTCTGGGTCCGGTAACCCTCCAGCCTCTCCTGAGCTGCAGAGGCTCAGGGCAGAGAGGCGGAGGGAGCTAAGTTCCAAGAGAGGCGAGTCACCTGTGGTCCGGAAACTGAGAAGCTTCCTGCAGCCAATCGGGAGCTGCGGAAGCAGCGTCGGATGTTCGGGTTCCAAAGAACGTTCGCAAACCGGAACACTCACTTCTGGGTTTGCGGCGTTTGGGAGCCAAAACATTCAAGTTGCAAGGCGTTCGAGATCCAAGGTACAACTGTATAGTTTTACAGATGGGGAATCAAGGCAGAGAAGTGCCTGTGGTCATTGAAGGAGTCAACTGGGGTCTTGTGTCAGATTTGAAGACCGGCAAGTGAATATCTTGAATTCATAGACTCGCATTACTGGCAACATTTTTTAAATTATTATGAATCCTGCATACATGTCAGAGAAAACTTTTCCTTCTGGGGCAATCCAGAGTTTACGCAAGAGACGGAGAGTTCTGTCTCAGAGGGATGGTCTTGGGAGGCGGGCTCCCAGTCTGTTTCCAAAAGCACAACTGGCTGCTCACAGCTGGAATCTTTGAAGCTTTTGGACAGTCCTGAGAGAGGATAGATGATCGATCATATGGACCACTAGACATAGACACTGCACAGATGGACCTCTAAGAAGCCAGGTGAGTGCAATATTTAGGATCTCCTTCTCCATTAATTTGCAATTGTTATGCGTGTGTGAGGGAAAATATAAACTTTACGCTCATATAAACTTATACGCTCATATCAGATCCCAAAAGAAATGGGTGTCTTTCTTCACAGAAAGAAGAAAATGATTTTTATGGCTTCACAGAGACATTTTAATGTTGTTTCCCCCAAAAATGTACTAATAAAATTTCTGAAAGAACTTTCCCATGCATCACTGATAAGACATTGGCTAGTGCAAGATGTCTCGTCTTATCTCACAGAATGTTTAGACTTGAGATGCATTGCAAGTTAAATGTCTAGTTCCAATTGATTTATTCTGGAATTATAATATAGCAATCTGAAGAGGTGAGCGGTAGGTGGAATGGACAGGGCAGACGTTGTTCCTAAATGCTGCTGCTGCTTTGAGAAGAAATATAAGGTTTAGGAATCCGCTTTTTAATATACTTTAGAGAGAGGCAAAATGCTGGACATTTGAAGCTCTTCACGAAATTCTTTTTTGCATTTCAGGGCTTTTAGCCTTTGCAGACGACTCTGTGAGGAAGGACGTTCGGGAAAAGCAAGCGTATACAAGAAGGAAGTTTTCTCCAAGTAAGAGGAATAATTTATTCAAACGGGATGTAATTGTACTTCAGCTTGCCACTAACGAGATGATGCATATTTTCAGGAAATGAAATAAATAATAGAATGTTTGCAGGAAGCTGTAAAAGGCAACCCGAGATCCTGATGGTCTGTCTGGTGTTGGGATCTAAGTTCCATCTTAATACAAAATCATAGCGATTGTTCTTCAAGTGTAAATTATCATCCAGTTAGGAAAAAGATGAGGGAATTCATATTGGTAAATCCAAGAATACATCAGAAAAAAATATGGCTGTATGTTCAGTCTTTAGCAATAGTGGGAAGGTCAGGGAAAAAAATTCAACCCACCTTTTTAAAATGTAGAATTTTATTAGTTTTCATAGTTTCAAACAGGCAAGAACATCCACAAGTACATCTGTCTTTTTACATCCCGAAAGCTGTTGTAAAAAGAAGGTGGCCTGAAGTTTATTTATTAATTATTTTTGGTTATAGGATCTTTTGCCTGCCCTTTACCTCGTCCTAGGGCAAGTTTTTGTGTTTTTACCCCCTCTGTCAATCTTAAAACCTGAGAGGGTCCAGGGAAGGAAGCAGTTTTTCAGATATTTGGGCCTAAGTCACTTAGGGCTGGAACATTAATATGAGCATCTTAAAGGAAGCCCAGAAGTGAATGGACAATCACATACCCTCCAACATTTCTCTGATGAAGATAGGGACGTCCTATTCAAAAATGATGATGATGATGAGGATTATTATTTTGCTGTTTTTAGCCCATCCATCTGACTGAGTTGCCCCAGCCACTCTGTGCAGCTTCCAACAGATATAACAACATAATAAAACATTAAACATTTAAAAACTTCCCTATATAGGGCTGCCTTCAGATGGCTTCTTAAAGGTTTTATAGTTACTTATCTCCTTGGCTCGGGGGTCACATAACTCCATACCTCCGACATTTCTCCAATGAAAACAAGGATGTCCTAAGGAAAAGTGGGACATTCTGGGATCAAATCAGAAACTGGGACGGCTTCTGTAAATCCTGTAAATAATAACCTTGCTGTCATCCTTAAGTAAAATATATTTTTAAAAATGTGATAGAGGTAGAAGAGTATCAAAAGAGTATTCATTGATGTGGATGAAATATTATTAATATTTAGCAAGTTTCAAGAATATGTGGGTGGGAGGCAATACCCAGCACTTTTTGGGAGAGAAAAATCTAAATTTTCTCTCATATTCACAAACAGCAAAGTTCAAAGGATTATATGCATTGAAAAGTGGTTGGATAACAACTATATCCTGCACTGGAGAAAGGAATTATACCATATTTTTTGCTCTATAAGACTCACTTTTCCCCTTCTAAAAAGTAAGGGGAAATGTGTGTGCGTCTTATGGAGCGAATGCAGGCTGCGCAGCTATCCCAGAAGCCAGAACAGCAAGAGGGATTGCTGCTTTCACTGCACAGCGATCCCTCTTGCTGTTCTGGCTTCTGAGATACAGAATATTTTTTTTCTTGTTTTCCTCCTCCAAAAACTAGGTGCGTCTTGTGGTCTGGTGCATCTTATAGAGCGAAAAATACGGTACTTTCTTCCCGTTGTGTTCATGACTAATGAACACTTTCCCTACTTTTCTGTTTAACGTAACCTGTTTTTTCAGACCAAGATGTGCGTTGACCTATATTTAACACAAGATCCACTTGTGTGGTCCTGAACTTTTTCTCCACATGAATAGAATTACTAACCCAGGTTATTTACCCGCACGCTGCAACATTTCTCTCCAGATGTTTATTCATTGAGGATGTTGCTTGGAAAGCTATCCAAAAACAGATGCTTATCAGATGTAATCGATTGCTGTAGATTGTCTTATTGGAAATAAGCCACAGGAAAGAAGTGGTTTGCTTAAAAAGGACGACACTTTTTGCTATGTTGAGACCACACTGCCTCCAAACCAAGATACAAACAGTTTCAGTGCTTGCACAGTGCCTTATTCTGTGTTGCGTAAAAACGTGGTGGTGATACTAGGTTACTAAAGCCATTGAACTGGTACCTTTTACCATGCCAGAACTATGGTACACTTTTTACATCTACAGTACTGTGGTGTTAGCTTGATGTTTGCTTTACTCTGCTTCGTAAACAGCTTGTTGCAGTATTAGGTCTCTGGAAAATTGCTATAACTAGTAGAGATCAGGGCTGGGCAATGCCAGCTTTTCAACATTGTAATGTATCACCAGCCAAATATCGTGATATAGTGATATATCTTTTGTGTGTGTATATATAATTTTTATTAAATTTTCTGTTTTACAATTTAAAATACTCATTGTTACATCTTTAAGATATCAGTGACCTCCCTTTTTTCTCTTTCCATGGTTCATTTAACATATCATAAATCCCTGCATATTTTACAAAAACCATACCATACAGTGGGATACGGGTGGCGCTGTGGGTTAAACCACAGAGCCTAGGTAGGACCTGCTGATCAGAAGGTCGGCGGTTCGATTCCCGCCACTGGGTGAGCTCCCGTTGCTCGGTCCCTGCTCCTGCCAACCTAACAGTTCAAAAGCAAGTAGATACATAGGTACCGCTCCGGTGGGAAGGTAAACGGCGTTTCCATGCACTGCTCTGGTTTGCCAGAAGCGGCTTAGTCATGCTGGCCACATGACCCGGAAGCTGTACGCCGGCTCCCTCGGCCAGTAAAGCAAGATGAGCGCCGCAACCCCAGAGTCATCCATGACTGGACCTAATGGTCAGGGGTCCCTTTACCTTTACCTTTTTATCCTTCAGCAAGCTTTTTTAGGCTGGGACATGTGAGAAAGCAGCAAAGGACCCAGACTGCAAAGTGGGGAAGAATCCCAAACATTTGGGATGACTTTGTAACATTCATGATGATGATTAGTTTGGATAGATTTCCTACATCCCACTTGTATCTCTTGCCCTTGAGGTTGATGTTCCTGTGCAACCATAATTAACTAGATTTAGCTGGCATGGGTTATCTGTGCACATCTTTCATGCTGTTTGTGATTGTTTTTTTCCCCAACCACTCCTCTGCATTTAATGAAACAAAAATGTGTCTCAAGTCTTTAGATGGGGCATTTAGACTTGTCTAGTTTCAAAGAAGGGTTTTTGTGCAGGAGTATCGGTCAAAGGCTAAAATGTTCTCGGGGCTGTGTTTTGACTAGTGGCACAGCAAGACCCTAATTTTTTGGAACCAGATTCTCAGTCTGGTGGAAAAAAATGCAGTGCCCTTTCAAATAGTTTCAGAAGGTCAACCTGGAGGAGCTTCTGAAATTCTTAAACCCAGCTTGCTTGCACAAACTTTCCAGAGGGCTGTGCAGCTGCTGAAGTGCAGAACATAATAATAAACAGTTTGTCTTTTGGAGGTAGAGCCTAATCACCTGGCATCCCATAAGCAATGTTAGCCTTGTCTGCAGGGCTTCATTTGTCATCATTAATTCAGAGGTGGCTGTTTCATCCCCCTCCCCCTTTAATTGCTGTCATAGATATTTGCCAGAAACTTTGGTGTTTCCCAGCTGGCCTGTCATTATCAAAAAAAGACCCAAGACACAACCTCACAGTACAGATTTTGTAGTGGCTAAAACTCTGCTGAATAATGGCTTGTGCCTAACCATACTAAGGTTTGAATGTCCAGATATACAACAGGCTAACCGTGGTTTAGGGCAACTTACTGGTTTTTCATTTCCCATGTGTTCAGTGCACTTTCATAGTACATCAGCCTCTTCGGGTGGAGCCGTGGTTCTTATTTTGGCTTATTAATTCAGATATAACAGCAAACCATGGTTTAGGGCAACTTGTTTTCATTTCCCATCTATTCAGTGCACTTTCATGGTGCATCAGCCTCTTCGGGTGGAGCCGTGGTTCTTATTTTGGCTTATTAATTCAGATATAACAGCAAACCATGGTTAGCATAAACTGTAGCTTGGAAGCCAGCTTGAAACTATGGTTGATATCCTGGTGACACTCCAGGGTTTTGCAACACAGGTGCAGATACGATGCCAAACCACAGTTTGGCATGATATCTGAATTCAGCCTGTGAAGAGGATTATTCCTCAATCCAAATTTTTTATAGAGTGTATGTAGAGTCACACAAGGCTGATTAACAGCTGCCTGTCCATTACTCAATAGATGCAATGATGACTAATACACAGAAGTCACAGGTGAAACATCACACAACACAATACTATTGTCAATTCACTCTTGTAAAAGCCAGAGATTTACAGACACATCTCCATCCTCCATTCAGGCAACCAAGAGGCTTGTTCAAGGACACCTTCCAACCAGAGCAAAGCACTTGAGAAGGGAGCAGGACCAGTAATGCACATAGCCTGGGAAGATCCTCCAGGGCCAGATGGAGAAACCTGGAGCATTCATTCCCTGGTCCTCAAGGTCCCTCACCCCTGGTTTCTACACTGACTGGCAGAGGAGGCTCTCCAGGGTTTCAGGCAGAGCTCATCCCCAGCCCTTCAAGGGATTGAACCTGAGACCGGGGCTCTACCAACAGAACTCTTGTTACGTCCTCAAGTGATGCATGTGTACACTGATCCTGAAACTTGGATATGGGAGAAATTGTGGATTAGCATAGCAGGGGACATAGTTACAGTCACCAGCAACCCTTAACAAATTACAGTTCCCAGGACTCTTTGGTGGAAGCCATGTGCTCTGAATATGCTTTAAAGACTTAGTGTGTATTAGGGCTGCTGTATTTCAAAAAGTGAAAATCCGGCTATGTCTGGGACGTATGGCATATCTTTGTATATACAACTGGATTTTTCAATATGAATGAAAGGTTGTTGTTGTTGTTACTATTATTATTATTATTATTATTATTATTATTATTATTATTATTATTATTTTCTTCAGGGGTGCCCCCAGGATGGACAACTGGAACCAAAGGTTTATTCTTGTGTTTTTGACCATGTTGTGCTCAACCGATGCCCAAACTGCTGGTAATGTAATCTCCGTGCTTTTTTAGTAATATCCATGAGCAGATAACAAAAGACACACAGGGGGGAAGAATTAAAATGTGACACCAGAGGGCAGAGCAGAGCAACCAGCGACCAGCAGCACAGAAAGAAACAGCGGTTTAGAAAATGGTGTGGCAGGGTATTACATTTAACAAAAAAAGGGGAGGGGTGTAAAAAAACCGTTTTAATTAACAATTATGCCCTGTGACGTTTTAGAATGACATGTCTAATGTCAGGAGCCCAGGCTGCTGTCTTGATAACACAGCATGCAAGTCGTAATTAGCTTGAAGATTTATTGCAATACTGTACAAACAATTACCCTTGGACGTCTAACCGAGTGTCCGTGACTTACAAGTCAGTTGAGCCTTCTGAGGAGTGCTTCCTGCTTCTGCAGAATATCCTGAACCTATGACCCTTACATTTCTGGGTTTGTTTTCTGTCTAATACCTTTCCCATACATCTACTCTTTGGGCTCAGGGGATTAATTGCCTACTCTTCCGGTGAGGAAATGCTACCCCTTCTGCTTTCTGAAGCTGCCTATGCTTCTTGAGCGAGCTGAGTTCCCTCCCACTCTCTGCTAACATCTTATCTACATTCCTTCTCTGTCAGGGGGAGAGGGACTGCTCCCAGCTGTCTGACTGCTTCCTAACTCATGCTGTGTGTCAGGAATGAGCCAGCTCCAAGTGAAGGTTTGCAGCCAACTGCAGAAAGCAGCCAGGAACAGAAAGGCAGAAACAGATGTTAGTCAGGCAGGGGAGAGCCGGCAGGTGCAGACTTCGGCTCTTCCTGACTTTGACGGGCAGGCTGATAAGGCAGTAGCTGAGAGCAGGCTAGAACACAGTCAAAGCTTGCCAGAAGCACAAATTGGCGCTAATAGATTAAGAGACAGCCTCTCAGAACAGGAAGAAGTTGGAGCTGATCCACTAAGTCTGAAGAGTTGGCAAATGGAAGGGCTGCTAGATAGGAAGCAAAACAAGAGAGGTAAAGTTTGTAAGTTCAATATCTTCTATCGACACCGGAAGAAGTCATCAGAAGGGTCATCTTGAGTAATGATGCTGGAGGCTTTGTCAGAGCCGTCTGGAGCTATCTGTTTGTTTTTGCAATAAATCTTCCCTTTTTAATTACCTATGCTTACTGTGTTATCAAGCTGGGAACCTGGACTCCTGACACTGTGTTTCTCTACTTGGGGCAGATGTGTCCATGACATCTAATATAATTCTAATAGGGGGAAATAATGTTAAGCAGGTCAGTGTAGATCCAGCCCCAGTGTAAATCAACGGTCATCACCATTCTCTAGTGGCATCAAATTGCACAAGTTAAATATGTGTTATGTCTTCTTTTTTCAAATATTTGTTTAAATACAAATTTATAACAAAATTCTTTAAATAATCATTTCAGGAGATTCTCTGAATCTTGTGACTCCTCCCCACCCCCTATCTGGGTCCTAATAACATTTCCCCCCCCAATCTACATATCAATACATTCTCCAATATTTACATTTTTCTAAATTATCCATAAGGCTCATTCTTTACAAGTGATTCTTACAGTCCAACTAAGGGTTTGATATGCTTACAATGGTCTCTTAGGTAAATTATAAATCCCCCCCATTCTTTCTTAAAGTCTTTATCTTCTTGGTCCCTGAGTCTCCCAGTTAGTTTTGCCATTTCAGCATAGTTCAGCAGTTTGGCTTGCCACTCTTCCCTGATCTGGACCATTGCTTCTTTCCATCTTTGGGCTAGTAACATTCGTGCAGCTGTTGTTGCATACATAAAAAGTCTTTTCTGGTCCTTTGGAATCTCGGTACCTATAATTCCTAATAAAAAAGCTTCAGGTTGTGGTTCGAGGACCCGACCCCAGGCGAAGTGAAATGAAGACACATGGACACATGATATAAGGTTAATGGGCTAGAAAAAGGCCACAACTTTATTGGTTACAGCAATTGAAAAGGTATTGGCTTAGGCATTGGATCGAAACAAGTGGGTTCTTCACCAGTAGGTGGAGCCTGTTGATGCTAATCCAACTATAGGCTCACCCCTGCTGTCACCGAGGGTCGTGCCAAGGCCTCCCGCCAAGCAGGCATCGGACGGAATACACGACCCCCAGATTCCTTTAACGGAATACCCCTAAAAATTGAAGGCATAGGCGATGGCCACACCTAGCACTTCCACACAGCGCAACACATTATTCCAATGCCTAACCTACCCACCAATACCACAAAAGTTGTGACGATTGCTACGAGGTAGGCGAAAAAACCAAAAAGCCTAGTGCCAAATGGAAAAACTCCTACCAGGCCCCCCAGCCAACCAGGGCGACCAACCTAAGGTCCATAGCAAGGCCAAAAACCTAAGCCCTAACTAAAGGGAGTGGAGGGTGGGTGACTCGCGACGGGTGAAGGAGGAAGAATGAGGCCGGGGGAAGGCTGGCGCTGCAGCAAAATGCTGCTGAACACGCCCCCTCCGTGGCTCCTGGTTGGGTGGCCACCGAGGGGGCGTGAGCGCCAGCCAGGTGAGCAGGCGGCAGGGGGCCACGCCCCCTGCTAGCCGGAGCTCGGGCCCCGACCACAACCCCTCCCCTCCCTTTCAGGGAGGAGAGTCTTTGTTTTTTTTTAACCAAACGTTATTTTAAACATTTTTTCCCAGTTCATCATATGTCATTTCGCAAAATGATTTTATTATCTTGCATGACCACCACATATGATAAAAGGTACCCTCTTTCTCGTTACACTTACAGCAGATATTTGAACTTGTTCTATACATTTTAGATAACTTAGTAGGAGTCAAATACCACCGGTACATCATTTTCATATAGTTCTCTTTCAGCGTACAACATGCTTTAAATAAATATGTGCTATGTCAGGGGTGGGGAACCTGTAGCCCTCCAAATGTTGATGGATTCCTGCTGCCATCACCCCATCCTCAATAAACACACAAGACGTAACCGGCTGTACTTTTGAATAAATAAGGTATACTAGTCATTGTATCAAATTGTAGATTTCAGTGGAAGTCTCATAAAGTTCTACGAAAGAAAGCAGAAAACCCAGTGGATCAGTTCATTCTCTAGTCAGTTCATGCATAAGGTCCATACATGTATAAATACCTATTCCACAGGGTCTCAGACAAGGATTTCCGGAATATTAGCCTTGTTTCGCCATCCTAGGCTTCATCAGTAGAACAGGCTCATATGTAATATTATAGGCTAGTGGATCTTATAGCATAGTACTGGTTGTCTTAGACTCTGTGAAAGGATTCTGTGGAACTGTAACAACCCTTCATGTGGATTATTGAACTCTATGAACAGACAGGTGGAATAAATACTTATACATTGTAGTGGTTGGGAGTTACTCGTGCGTAATCCTGCTCCGTTTGAGCATCGGATTGCCTGGTTAAACCCTCCGGACTGCGCAGCCCATAGTAGCGTGGCTGCCCTTAGTCACTCGTAGAATCTGTCTGTGGGCGTTTCTTAAAGCGTTGCCAACATAAGAGTTGTTTGACGCCCAATTGTTTCCGCCTCTCACTGCGCGGGAGTCTCCTGCGCAGGGTGGGCGTGGGCAGTGGGGTGCTTGGGCTCTCCTCGCTAACTTCCAATGAAGAGTCCTGGAGCCCCTGCACCTCCCTGTCCCGCTGCTCTCCCTGATCCCTGGTGTTACACTCATTCTCTTCCCCTTCTTCCCGGCTGAGTCTCCCTCTAGCGCTTGGACCTTCCCCTGCAGAATCAGAGACCCTCTCCTTCTCCCGTGCCTCTGATGGCAGTTCCCTGACATACATGTATGGACCTTATGCATGAACTTAATAGAGAATGAACTGATCCACTGGGTCTTCTGCTTTTTTCGTTGAACTTTATGAGACTTCCGTTGAAACCTACAATTTGATACAATGTATAGTACAGTGGTACCTCATGATGTGAACAGGATCCGTTCCGGAGCCCTGTTTGCATCCCGAACGGAACGTAAGATGCGATGGTGTGTCTGCGCATGCACGGGTTGCGTTTCGCCGCTTCTGCGCATGAGCGTGATGTCATTTTGAGCGTCTGCACATGCGTGAGCAGCGAATCCTGGAAGTAACGTGCTCCATTACTTCTGGGTTGCTGCGGAGCGCAATTCGAACGCGCTCAACCCGAAGCACATTCAACTTGAGGTATGTCTGTATACCTTATTTATTCAAAAGTACAGCCGGTTACGTCTTGTGTGTTTATTGAGTATGTTTCACGTAACCATAGGTTTGTTGTTGTTGTTTTGCCATCACCCCATCCAGCCTGGTTGGTAGTCAGGGATGATGCGAGTTGGGGACAGGCGACATCATGCGGATTTCATGTCCCCCTACCCCTGGGTTACATGAAGAAATGTTTTTTTTTTTTTAAAGTAATCTTTATTAAGTTTCCAGAAGGTTACAAATAGCAAAACAAAAGAAAAAAGGGGAAAAAACGAAGAAAAAAGAAAACCAAAAAAGAACACAAAAAACAACAGAAAAATTTCCACCTTTTAACACTCATTTTCAATAACTTCTTTTCATGGCTTCCCCACGTCTCCCCTTATTGTATTCCAACTCCAATTGTTTGTTTAAACAAGTTTTTCCCTTAATATCCTAAGCATAGTTTATTAAATTACTTAACCCTAATTTATTAAAATAATTCTTTGTAATATAATTAAACCTTAGTTCATTATTGTACTTTAATGTAGTTTAATTAGCAATTTTTGAAATATATACCTTAACCTTATATGAAGAGAGAAAAGAGAGATATAGAAACAAAATTAAAATAGCACCTTTCCTAAGGTTGCCACTGTTTCCCATCCACTGATTCCCCATTTATAATAATAAAAAACATATAGTTTTTACACTACATGAAGAAATGTTTTCTTTTGCCTGTCCCGAATCTAACAAATGCCTTTTGGTGTAAGAACAAAAGGTTACCTTGTCTTTCTTCAGTCTGCAGAGAAACTGCCATTGCAGACCTCGTGTTCCTGGTGGACGGATCCTGGAGCATCGGAACAAAGAACTTCAAAAGCATGCAAGACTTTCTGTACACCATGGTTGACGGCTTGGACATTGGACCGGATAAAATACAGGTCGGGCTGATTCTGTACAGCGACCTGCCTCACAACGAGTTCTTCCTGAACACTTTCCACCGCAAAGAGGACATCTTAAACCGGATTCGGAACTTGCACTACAAAGGAGGGGGGACCAAAACTGGGAAGAGTTTGAAGTTTATGCTGGACCATCAGTTCAACGAAGTGGCCGGCAGTCGGCGCCGCGAAGGCGTCCCCCAAGTGGCAGTTGTGATAACAGACGGGGAAGCTCAGGATGATATCCGTGAGCCTTCAAAGCTGGTCAAGAGCGCAGGCATCACCCTCTATGCTTTGGGCATTAAGGATGCTGTTTTGTCGGAGCTTCAGTTAATCGCTAGCGACCCGGACGAGACGCACGTCTACAACGTGGAAGATTTTGCCGGCTTGCAGGGCATCTCCCAAAATCTGCTTCAGGTGATTTGTACTACTGGCGAAGAAGCCTCTCAACACATCACCCAGATTTCTCCAGGTAAATCCAAAAGTGTGTGTGTGTGTGTGTGTGTGTGTGTGTGTGTGTGTACAGCGGTCTTTTAAAAATAATAATCCTTCCTAGCTATGGTTTTCCCAGTAGTGATGTATGGAAGTGAGAGCTGGACCATCAAGAAGGCTGATCGCCGAAGAACTGATGCTTTTGAATTATGGTGCTGGAGGAGACTCTTGAGAGTCCCATGGACTGCAAGAAGATCAAACCTCTCTATTCTGAAGGAAATCAGCCCTGAGTGCTCACTGGAAGGACAGATCGTGAAGCTGAGGCTCCAATACTTTGGCCACCTCATGAGAAGAGAAGACTCCCTGGAAAAGACCCTGATGTTGGGAAAGACTGAGGACACAAGGAGAAGGGGATGACAGAGGACGAGATGGTTGGGCAGTGTTCTCGAAGCTACCAGCATGAGTTTGACCAAACTGCGGGAGGCAGTGGAAGACAGGAGTGCCTGGCGTGCTCTGGTCCATGGGGTCACGAAGAATCGGACACGACTAAACAACAACAACAGCAAGATCACAAAATCTTTTTCATTCAGCAGCATGCTACCAGGTGTCAAGGCTTCAGGGAATCCTATCCCTCTCACTGTGGGATGAGTTCTTACGAAGTAGCTTATTCAACATTCACAGAGAGAGTTGAAGGAATGCTCTCCTAGATAATGGCATTGCTCCAAGTCAAGTCCCACCCTCTCCGTCTCTTCTATTCTACGTCACCCCTGCACTGGCTGATCTCAGCTTTCTGCCTCTGAGCTTTCTGTTCTACTACTTTCAAGGCCTGCCTGATTCTGGGAGAGGAGAAGGGGTCAGGAATGCTTTCAAGAGACACTGAGTCTGTTAACTGTCTCTCCCCTGGTTCTTCATCCTGCTGCTCTCCCAATATTTTCCAGCTCCTCCCCTCTGCAGCCTCTGAATTATGCCCTTCTGCAAACCACTGTTCTAAATCTATACTGTCCTCCTCTTTTCTGGAAGTTGCAGGAAGGTGAGAGGGTTCCCACCATTCCTCCTCAGTCTAGTCCCTGAAAGCCAGTGGTGCGTGTACATAAAGAGGAGGGCATGTGTTCTATACGAAGAACCTGATTCAAGATAAATTCAACCGGTAAGTGTGATGGGCTGGGTTTCAGACTCGGATACTGAACCTGAGGGATCCCAGCCTGCACAGGATTCCCCGCCTCCAGAACCAGCTGAGCCGGGGCTGGGGCATGAGACTGAAGGGTCCTCACCTGTGCTGGATCCTCAGGTGCAGGCATCAGCTGAGTCTGCTCTGGCTCCTGAGGTGATAGAGGACCCGTTGCCTGCAGGTGCTCAGCCCCGTCAGGGGAAGCTGAGATTGCCTCTGGGTCCGGTAACCCTCCAGCCTCTCCTGAGCTGCAGAGGCTCAGGGCAGAGAGGCGGAGGGAACTAAGTTCCCGCAGGAGGAGTGCTCGCCTCCAGGCCAGGAGAGGCGAGTCACCAGAGGTTCGGGGCTGCCCTGTGCCTCGGGGCAGATAAAAGCCGGCCAGCCCCAGTCCCAAGTTGCAGGAGCAACGTTGTTGGTTGCTAGTTCCTGCCTGAACCCTGTCCTGCTTTCCTGCCTGAGCTCCTGCCCTGCCCTGGCTCCCTGCTTGCACGCCTGTTCCTGACTTCACCCGACTCCCTGCCCTGCACCCAGCTTCAGCTACTACGGACTGCCTCCACGTTGCACCTTTGATCATGGACCAGACTTGGACCTTGCCTCTTGGGTAACCCACGGGGCCAGCACAGTAAGGCTATTTTCTCACATCATGCTGAACTCATTATGGCCAACTTCTGAGTGGACACGTACTGCACTTATTGCCAGAGACGTCGCTTAAAAAGAAGAATTAGACAACCAGAAAAACTAAATGAAATCTGTCACTTCTGGTGGCGGGTCAGTGTGTCTGGCTGTTAACCAGAAGGTTGGTGGTTCGAGCCCACCCAGGGATGTCTGTGGGCAGGATTCGTGCATGGCAAGGGGTTGGACTAGATGACCCTTGGGGTCCCTTCCAGCTCTGCAGTCCTATGACTCTATGATTCATAGCACAGAACATGGAAGATAGCTAATTTTCAATATGTGATACAGTTTATCCACTTTTAGATGTTTACATTCAAAATGCAAAGAGAAAATATACAGAAAGTTGTAAAGGTTGTGTGTGAAATCAGCCAATATCTCTTTTCTTTAACTGCCCTTTTCTGGCTTGTTCTGATGATGGGTGCCAGTAGGATTTTCTGGGCCCAGTACACAGTGCATTGGTTCCCTTCACCTCACTCACAAAAGGGAGTACAGATGCACATAAAATTTGTATATTTTTGTGTCATTTGCAAATTTGTATCCTCATTTGGGGAGGTCCAAAAATCAGGGGAAACCCACATATTAAATAATAATAATAATAATAATAATAATAATAATAATAATAATAATAATAATATATCTGACAGACAGAATGTCAACAGTGAAGCTTTCTTTGTATTGTATTTCCATATAACTCCTTTCACCTCCTTTGTAGAAAGAGAAAGAAAGAAAGAAAGAAAGAAAGAAAGAAAGGGAGAGAAAGAGAAAGAGAAAGAGAAAGAGAAAGAGAAAGAGAAAGAGAAAGAGAAAGAGAAAGAGAGAAAGAATTCAGAGTCTGGATGTGGTACAGCGCTAACCTTTGTACTGTCTTCATATTTTGGTGGCCCTGATTCTGAGAAAACATTTTACAATGTTCTCGCTTAGAGAAAATCCTCAAGAGAAGCTGTTTGAGAAAACAATTCTGTATCAGGAAGCTTTTAATGTTTGATGCTTTATTATGTTTTATATATTCTGCAAGCTGCCCAGAGTGGCTGGGGAAACCCAGCCAGATGGGATGGGGGTATTAATAATAATAATGGCTGGCCACATAAATGCCGGCTATGTTTTAGTTTGAAACCACCTCAAACAGAAAAGCAATAACCAATTCCTGTCTCGCTTTTAAAAACTTCTTTCTCGTTTAGTGTGCCGAAAAGCCACCATGGCCGACATTGTGTTTTTGGTGGACAGTTCCACTAGCATTGGCGAGGAGAATTTCCAGAAGGTGAAGAGCTTTCTGTACACCATGATTTCCAGCCTTGACATTGGCCCGAATCAGGTTAGAATTGGGCTGGCCCAGTATAGTGACAGCACCTACAGGGAATTCCTCTTAAACCAGTATTCTTCAAAGAGCGACATTCTGGAACAAATACAGAATTTGCCCTTCCGGAAGGGAGGCACTAACACGGGCGCTGCCTTGGATTTCATCGGCGAAGAGTACTTCACGGAATCTGCCGGGAGCAGAGCACGGGAAAACTTCCCCCAGGTCGCCATTTTACTCACCGATGGCGAGTCCAGTGATGAAGTCAAGGTTCCCGCTAGCAAACTGAGGGCAAGAGGCATCTCTGTTTATGTGGTGGGGATTGGCGTCGAGAACACCACCGAACTGCAGGAAATTGCCAGCCGGCCTTTGAATAAGTTTCTGTTCAGCACCGACAGATTTGATATCCTCGAAGAACTCTCCGCCAGTCTCCTCCGAACGATGTGCTTTGCAGTGGAGAGCCAGATTACAGGTAAGCAAAGATGTCTTCTGGGGTGACTTGTGGGCTGCTCAGAAGCTTTTCTCCCCCCCCCCAAATTTTTTAATTGGTTTTCCAAAATTTTTAAACAAACAAACATACATACAACTTAACTGTACCTGGAGAAGAGGAGGTTAAGGGGTGATATGATAGCCATGTTCAAATATATAAAAGGATGTCACATAGAGGAGGGAGAAAGGTTGTTTTCTGCTGCTCCAGAGAAGCGGACACGGAGCAATGGAGCCAAACTACAAGAAAGAAGATTCCACCTAAACATTAGGAAGAACTTCCTGACAGTAAGAGCTGTTCGACAGTGGAATTTGCTGCCAAGGAGTGTGGTGGAGTCTCCTACTTTGGAGGTCTTTAAGCAGAGGCTTGACAACCATATGTCAGGAGTGCTCTGATGGTGTTTCCTGCTTGGCAGGGGGTTGGACTCGATGGCCCTTGTGGTCTCTTCCAATTCTATGATTCTATGATCCAATTTTAGTAACATTGTTAAGTGACTTCCTCAAATCCCCCCGGATGAATTTCAGTGTATATCATTGTAACAGTTTTCCAAAACTAATTTTCTCATAAAATTAACTTAATCACTTAACATCTTACCTTGTTTTCATTTTGACTTTAAACATATTACAGTGGTACCTCGGGTTAAGTACTTAATTCATTCCGGAGGTCCATACTTAACCTGAAACTGTTCTTAACATGAAGCACCACTTTAGCTAATGGGGCCTCCTGCTGCCGCCACGCCGCCGGAGCACGATTTCTGTTCTCATCCTGAAGCAAAGTTCTTAACCTGAAGCACTATTTCTGGGTTAGCGGAGTCTGTAACCTGAAGTGTATGTAACCTGAAGCGTATGTAACCTGAGGTACCACTATATTGTATACAACACTAATGTCTCAAACTGAATGTAACTGATCTATAGAAAAGACTCTGCGACCTGGAAAAAAGTGACAATGCACGTACTTTTGTAATTGAAGAAAATCTTCACTAATAATATTTTTTTAAAAATAAAAACATACCCAGAGTGCTGCACTGCGTTTTGGCTTCACGTACCTGCTCCTAGCAGGGGACCTGCTTTCTGAAATTCAATAAGCATGGAAGTAATGTAATTTTAATCATATAATGACACACATTATACAATTATAAACTGCAAGAGCAGATCATAAATTCTATGAACTCTGGGAAATGATTTCAGTTGGTTTTATAATTCTTCTGCAGATTGGCAGATTGCAGTGCAATGGTATATAGTGGTACCTCAGGTTAAGAACTCAATTCGTTCCGGAGGTCTGTTCTTAACCTGAAACTGTTCGTAACCTGAGGTACCACTTTAGCTAACAGGGCCTCCCACTGCCACACAATTTTGGTTCTCATCCTGAGGTAAAGTTCTTAACCTGAGGTATTATTTCTGGGTTAGTGGAGTCTGTAACCTGAAGCATCTGTAACCTGAAGCGTCTGTAACCCGAGGTACCGCTGTATTAAAATACGTTGTTTTTTCCTCCAGCATTTACAAAGCACTATGCTGACGTAGTTTTCCTTATCGACTCCTCTGACACAATGGGCGCCCCCAACTTTGAAGCAGTCAAAAAATTCACAGCTCAGGTTGTCGAACAACTAGATGTCGGGGCTGGCAGGTACCAGATTGGCTTCGCGCAATACAGTGGAGAAGGGAAGAGAGAATTTTTGCTGAACACTTACGAGAGTAAGGAAGATGTTCTCAACCACATCCAGAACAGCGTCGAATTCATAGGAGGCCCTTCGCAGACTGGGGCTGCCCTGCAATTTCTGCAAGATGTCTATTTTACTGAGGAAGCTGGGAGCCGGTTTAACCAAGGGACGCCACAGTTTACGGTGGTCGTCACCTCTGCTAAATCTGAGGATGACGTCAAGGAGTCCGCAAAGCGACTGAAAGAAATGGGAGTGAAAGTTGTAACGGTTGGCATCTTGGATTCTGACAGGGTCGAAATGGAGGAGATTGCTACTGACACTTTGGTTTTTCAGGCCGATGATGTACAGAGCCTTGACCGGGTTCAGCAGACTGTGGTGGATATTTTGGACGTATCAGTTCATCAGCACTACAATGATGCTCCGGACATAGATGTGCCAGCAGGTAATTATTTCCCTGGAGAGAAAATTTCACGCTAAAGTAGATTATAAGGTGGAGAATTCTGTCAGTCATCCGGTCCCCTGCAAATATGGCATTACTGTTATTCAGAAAGCGAGTTCTCTTTAACTTCCCTGAACATTTCTTTCTGTAACAAGGAGAGTTTTCCTCAGATGAATCTTCCTCGAATGGGAATAGCATGGATTTTTTAAAAGGGTTGTTAGTAATACTGCCAGGAATACAGTGGTGCCTCGCAAATTAATTCGTTCCGCAAGTTTTTTCCTTCTTGCGAGTTTTTCGTCTTGCGAAGCACGGTTTCCCATAGGAATGCATTGAAAATCAAACAATGCGTTCCTATGGAAACCGTCCGGGGACAGAGGGGAAGCGCCGCGGGCGCCTTCCCCTCTGTCCCCTCTTTTGAAGCAAGGGGCAGAGGGGAGAAGATTGCTTCTCCCCATTGCCGCCCCTTGGTTCAAAAGGGGTCCAGGGACAGAGGGGAAGGCGCGCGCGTGCCTTCCCCTCTGTCCCCGGAGATTGCGGGGCTGGCAACGGGGAGAAGCGATCTTCTCCCCTCCGCCCCTTGCTTCAAAAGAGGTCCGGGGTGCGGGGGCAAGCTTCGTTTTGCGAAGCAAGCCCATAGGGAAATTCGTCTTGCGAAGCAACTCGAAAACGAAAAAACCTTTCGTCTTGCGAGTTTTTCGTCTCGCGGGGCACCACTGTACAATCAAAAGAAACTTGTCTAGAGCCCAAAGCAAATGCCACTGGCTTTATTGACATTTGTTATAGGACACACATGACTGAAGGACGGTTCTAGAATTTTCCCAGTATGCTTCCCAGTATGAGCTCACCACATGATATGCATTTACAAACATGTGTTTCCCTTTCATACATTCTAGTTCTTTCCCGATGAGCTCAAATGAGCCTAGGACTCTCGTACCTACGGGACCGCCCCTCCTGGTATGTCCCACGGAGGACCTTACGGTCTTCAAACAAAAGCATATTGGAGATCCACAGGGAGGTTAGGCTGGCCTCAACCAGAGCCCAGGGCCTTTTCGGCTGTGGCCCCGAGCTGGTGGAATGCTCTGTCACAAAAGAGACTAGGGCCTTGCGGGACTTGACATCTTTCCGCAGGGCCTGCAAGACAGAGCTGTTCCACCAGGCCTTTGGCCAAGGCACAGTCTGACCCCCTCTCTCCTTCTGTAATCCTCATAGAACTCTAGCCCAATGGTTGCCATTAATTTGACCCTGAATTGATTTTAGAATGAATTGATTTTAGAATGTATTTCAATTAATTGTGATTTTATGTAAACTGTGTTATTTTTACTGTTGTTAGCTGCTCTGAGCCCGGCTTCGGCTGGGGAGGGCGGGATATAAATAAATAAATTATTATTATTATTATTATTATTATTATTATTAGTCCTGTGAAAATGGCCTGGATGAGGCAAGGGGTGGGCATGCAGAAGTGATATCCTCTGGAGGTGTCCTGGCTTTCAGACTAATCAAATCCTCACACGGCATTTCGTTGTGGAGCGTTTGCATAAATTCTCCTCTGCGGATGAGTTATTATCAACCTTTTCACCAGACTCCCACATAACCGGCATTACACATTGTTCACCCTGGGGCAGCTTTGCCTGTTATATCCTGCCCAGGGGCGCCATCGGGGGGCGGGGGAAGGCAAGGAAATTTTCAAGGAGGGGCCCGGACCCTCTCAATATCCCACATCGACAGCTCCCTCAATCATGGCAGCAAGTTTGCATGCCTGCTCCTGTCCGTGCTTAAATAGTCATGAATTCAGACCAAAGTCCTCTCGAAATGTACCAGTGGGGGTTACTTCGGAACTGAGCTATCAACATCTCTTAGTATGGAAAGTCATGGGAGGGGACTCTCAGGCTGGGCCCCAAATAGGCCCATCCCACATCTGCTCAGGCCACACCCCCTCTTCTCAGGCCACGCCCTCTCCAAGTGCTTTTGCCTGGCAGGGTAGTGTCCTTGAACTGTGGTAACGCATCTCACTTGTCTGGATGGATGGAGAGGTACGTAACTATGGAAACCTCTGGCACCCGCATGGCTGGTATACAGCCTAGCGTAAAAAGGTAAGAGTTACACCTATGGCTCCGCCCACTTTTGCCATATTTCACTTCTGGCTCCGCCCCTCCCCGCCATGGAAGCTAGCCTAGGAGGGGATGCAGGCTTCTAACTGGAAAAGATTCCCCATCCCACCATTCTCTAACTTTGATGTGCTTGTTTTGCTCGCAGTTTGCTCCAGCGCATCCCTGGCAGACATTGCGTTCCTTGTGGACGAATCCAGCAGAATCGGGCCGAGGAATTTCCAGCTGATCAGGGCTTTTCTCCTCAAGATTATCAGCGCTCTGGATATAGCCCCGGATAACGTACGGGTCGCCTTGGTACTTTATAGCGATGAGCCCAGGCTTGAGTTTGGCCTGAATGCAATTCGAGACAAGTCGGAGATGGTGAATTATGTGAAAGCGTTGCCGTACCGTGGCGGCGAATCATATACTGGCGCTGCCATCAACTTCCTGAGGAAGAACGTTTTCACCAAAAGAGCCGGGAGCAGGAAGGATGAAGGAGTTCAGCAGCTGGCGGTGGTGATCACGGACGGCCAGTCCGTAGATAATTTCACAGGACCCGCCTCCAAGCTTCGACGGAGCGGCATCACCGTGTACGCCGTGGGCATCCAAAACGGCACTGAGAGTGGCCACCTCCACAAGATTGCATCTCATCCCCCCAGGAAACACGTCTCCAATGTGGAATCGTTGTTGCAGCTCTCAAACATCGAGTGGAAGATAAAGAAACGAATTTGTACCGATATTGTTTCGGGTGCATTTAGCATCCCAGTGCGGTCCCGTACCCTGAAGGAAGGTAAGAGACTCCTGTCGCCATCGGTCCCCAAATCCTATCCCTTCGAGCTGGGAAGAGAGAGCCAGTGTGGTGTAGTGGTTAAGAGCGACAGACTCGTAATCTGGGGAACCGGGTTCGTGTCTCCACTCCTCCGCATGCAGCTGCTGGGTGACTTTGAGCTAGTCACATATTTTTGACCTGGCAATATATTGCGAATCATGATGTGTATGTGTGTGTGCTATGCAAAAATCGCAAGGGGGGAGGGACCGTGAAGCCAGCAGGTGCCTCTACATCAGGCATAGGCAAACTTGGCCCTCCAGATGTTTTGAGACTACAATTCCCATCATCCCTGACCACTGATCCTGTTAGCTAGGGATGATGGGAGTTGTAGTCCCAAAACATCTGGAGAGTCGAGTTTGCCTATGCCTATTCTACATTATTTCATCCTTATTTCAGACATCGTGATATATAAGTATATTTTGATGTTTAGCTGGTGATATATCACAGTGTTGAAAACCAGGTATCGCCCAGCCTTACAGCCAGTGTGGCGTAGCGGTTAAGAGCAGTAGACTCATAAACTGGTGAACCGGATTTGCTTCCCCTCTCCTCCACATGCAGCTGCTGGGTGACCTTGGGCTATTCACACTTCTCTGGAGTGTTTGTTGTGGGGGAGAAAGGGAAAGGAGAATGTTAGCTTCTTTGAGACTCCTTTGGGTAGTGATAAAGCGGGATATCAAATCCAAACTCCTCCTCCTCCTCCTCTTCTTCTTCTTCTTCTTCTTCTTCTTCTTCTTCTTCTTCTGTGTGATGTCATTTTCCCATCCCTTCTGAAGACGAAGGAACACATAGGAATTCCTGTTCCTCTCTCTCTTCCATTGGCATGCCTCTGCTTGCTCCAACTTTAGGCACATGCCTGAAGTTGGTATACTTTAAATATAAATATTTTTTGCCTGCATAGTTTTTACTGCTGCCATTGCTGTGAACCAATGCAAGATTACAAGTAAGTAAATCATATTTTTATTTTTTTATATAATTTTTATTACATTTTCTGTTTTGCATTTTAAAATACTCATTTTACATCCCTAAGATATCAGTGACTTCCCTTCTTCTCTTTCCATGGTTCATTTTACATACCATAAATCCCTGCATATTTTACAGAAACTATACCATTCAATATTCCATTATTACTTCCATCAAAACTTATTTACACTGTTGAATTTATCTTAATGCTGCCAGTGTTTTGAGCTGTACACAATTATTTCCCATATATCCAACAAACGTTTTTCAATCTTCTTTAAAGGTGTGTTCTTCTTGTTCTCTTATTCTATATGTTAAGTCTGCAGGTTATGCATATTCTGCCAACTTAAGTTGCCATTCTTCTTTGGTTGGGACCTCGTTCATTTTCCATTTTTGGGCTAACAAAACACAAGCCGCAGTAGTGGCACACATAAATAACCTTTATTGACACCTGGGAATTTCAGTCTGAATTATCCCCAACAGAAAGGACTCTAGTTATGGGGAGGAAAGTACTTTTAAACATTTTTTTCAATTCATTATGGATCATTTCTCAATACCCTTTAACCCTTTTTGCAAGTCCACCACATATGAAAGAACCTCTTTGCATCTCCAGCACTTATCTTATTAAGGCTTATACTTATGATTTACTCTGATTTACTATAAGAGTAAACCATATTTTTAAACCTACTTTCCAAGTTGTTGCGGGGTAAGAAAGGAAAAGCCACCTTCCTTCATAGCTGGACTTGCTCAAAACAAGGTTTCTCAGACTAATTCCTATGCTTTTATTTTGCTGCCAAGGATGGGATTTTGAAACTGTGTTCAATCCACACATGCCGGTGCTCAGAGGGATAAATTGCAATCAATATATCCTTTCCTACCCATTACATTACAACCCATTACAACACACTCCACAGCTTTCAGGCTGGATGCAGCACCTACCAGCGGTACCTACGGGACCGCCTCTCCTGGTATGTCCCACAGAGGAACTTACGGTCTTCAAACAAAAACATCCTGAAGGTCCCAGGCCACAGAGAGGTTAGTCTGGCCTCAACTAGAGCCAGGGCTTTTTTGGCTGTGGCTCCAATCTGGTGGAACGCTCTGTCACAAGAGACTAGGGCCCTGCGGGACTTGACATCTTTCTGCAGGGCCTGCAAGACAGAGCTGTTCCACCAGGCCTTTGGTCAGGGCACAGGCTGACTCCCTCCTTTGGCAATCTTCACAGAACTTTAGTCTAATGGTAGCCATCAATTTGAGTTGAATTGATTTTAATGAAATGATTTTAGAATGTTGTATTATTTTATTGTTGTTAGCCGCCCTGAGCCTGGCTTTGGCTGGGGAGGGTGGGATATAAATAAATTTTATTATTATTATTATTATTATTATTATTATTATTATTATTATTATTACCAGAAAGGAAGCTGTTGGGAGAAAGTGATTTTTGGAGGGCAAAGGCTGGGTGCACGATAGGTTCAATATGACAGGGGGTTGGACTCGATGGCCCTTGTGGTCACTTCCAACTCTATGATTCTATGTCTCCCTGTCATCCCATCTTGTAAATTTGCCTCTATTCCACTGGACTGGAGAGGTTCTTTCCTGCATTCTTGTGATCTGCCTTTTAGCACTCAGATTAGTCTGGCCTTCAGCGAGTCTTCCACGCACACTGTTGCCACTTGGTAGATAATAGCTTTTCTGTGTATTCACTCACCACGCATTTTTGTTCAGGGAAATGAATTTATATTATGCAGCATTTTGGGGTTGTATCAAACTAAGTTCTTTTCAGAGCAGACACATTGAAAAAAATGAGCCCAAGTTAGTCCTGGGACTCATCTACACAGCTGCAAATGAAACGTCATAATTGTGTTGCAAGGCACAATATGCAAATGTGACACTAGATGGCGAGAGTGAGCTATGCAAAATTCAATGTATTTTTCAAAACGTTTTTTTTTAAAAAGTATTTTCACAGCGTTTTTTATATGCGTGTAGATTCCACCGTGGCGATTAATTTCAGCAGCTCTACGCAGAATATGACTAACATCACCCGCAACCCCATTTCAGTTATTGGAAGGGAATCAAGCATTTATTTATTTTTGAACACCACTGTAAATGAATTGTTCTTCTTCTCCTGTTTCTACTCTACTAGGCTGTGAGCAGACCGAGGAGGGAGACATTTATTTCTTGATTGATGGTTCGGGCAGCATCAGTTGGGAGAACTTCCAAGACATGAAAACCTTCATGAACGAAATGATTGGCATGTTTCAGGTTGGAGCTGACAAAGTCCGTTTTGGGGTTGTTCAGTATGGAAGCACTCCACAAATCGAGTTCAAAATCACCCAGTACAGTAGTGAAGCACAGTTAAAGGAAGCCATCAAGGTGATTCAGCAGATAGGTGGGGGGACCAACACAGGATATGCTTTAAGAGACATGCAACACCTGTTTAATATCTCAGCTAGGAGCAACGTCCCCCAGTTCCTCATCATCATTACAGATGGAAAATCACAGGATCAGGTGACGAAAGCAGCAGAGGAACTGAGACAGCAAGGGGTCGTGATCTATGCCATTGGTGTCAGGGATGCTGCTCAAGAAGAACTGGAAGATATCGCTGGGACAAAAGACCGGATGTTTTTCGTGAACAATTTTGATTCCCTGAAGCTCATCAAGCACGATATTGCGCAGGATATCTGCTCTCCTGAGGGTAAGGTGTTTTCCTTTGGAAATAAAAGTTTTGTTTTATTAGCTTTCGAGAAAGGAAACCCGAGTCTAAAAAAGCAGATACGGACAAATCAGAGCAAGTCTTGACTTAGGTCAGGCTGGTGTACAATAATAGAAAAGGTGTTTTCCTAAATCTGAGAGTTTCAAGTTTTTGCTAAGTAAGTATTCTAAAAGACCCACATATTTGCAAGCAAATACTGCATGCATTGAGCCATGGGTAGGCAAGCTAAGGCTCGGGGGCCGCATCCGGCCCAATCGCCTTCTAAATCCAGCGCACAGACAGTCCGGGAATAAGTGTAGTTTTACATGAATAGAATGTGTCCTTTTATGTAACATGCATCTCTGGGTTATTTGTGGGACCTGCCTTGTGTTTTTACATGAGTAGAATGTGTGCTTTTATTTAAAATGTATCTCTGGGCTATTTGTGGGGCATAGGAATTCGTTCTTTTTTATTTTTTCAAAATATAGTCTGGCCCCCCACAAGGTCTGAGGGGACAGTGGACCGGCCCCCTGCTGAAAAAGTTTGCTGACCCCTGCATTAAGCTAATGGTATCAGTGGTATTTTTTTTTTACCAATTACGGTATTTTTTGCTCTATAAGACTCACTTTTCCCCTCCTAAAAAGTAAGGGGAAATGTGTGTGCGTCTTATGGAGCGAATGCAGGCTGCACAGCTATCCCAGAAGCCAGAACAGCAAGAGGGATTGCTGCTTTCACTGTGTAGCGATCCCTCTTGCTGTTCTGGCTTCTGAGATTCAGATTTTCCCCCCCTTGTTTTCCTCCTCCAAAAACTAGGTGCGTCTTGGACTTCCGGGGTGGCGCCATTGGTAATGGTGGACTCCCTCTGATCCGGAGGGACTAGCTCCGTGGAAAACGGGTCTTCCCGCTACGGCTAAGCGGGGACCCTTTCAAAAATCACAGGCAGATGAAGCCTGTGACCATGGGACTCGGCGGGCACCTTTCGCGCCCCCCAACTCTTAAAGGAACCATGTTACGGGCTCCGGAGCGAAGAGGGGCAAGTGGCACGGTGCTGAGAGTCAACTGCTTCTTCCGTGGAGCGAAGCCGCACAGCCGTTGCCGGAGAGCGCTGCCTTTTTCCTGGGACAATTTGGCTTTTAAAACAATTACCCATGAGTAACTTAATTTTGGACAATTGGACTTTAAATAACGACCTGCGAGTAGAAAGGAAAATTGGACTAAGAAATTCTTCTTAATTTGGCACTGAAACGGGAAGGTCTAAACAGGAAGTCAGCCTTCTGTTTCTTGTAGATAGATTAAAGCAAAGACATGGCAAACTAGAGTTCAGAAAATAGTTTGTAAAGGATCAACTTTCATCATTTAAAATTGTTGAACCCCCTTCGGGAGCAGGAGAATAGGGGGGATTTTTTCCGGACTGTTTAAACCTGCAGAAGAGAGGGTAAAGAAATTTTTTTTCCCACCGTCTTGAACCTGGGAGCCAGGTGTCAGACACTGGCAATGGGCCGCGAGATGTTTGGGGTTGTGAGGGCTCTTAATTCTGGAGGGACTTTGAAACATGTTCCTAAATACCATATGGAGTTTAGTGTGGACTATGGAAAAGGGGCTGATTTGTCGAGAAGGGTCAAAAACATTGTCAAGCTGGAGTTCCCACGAGTGAAAGGAGCAGGAGATAAAGTAAAGTACAGGTATAAATATGAAGAAGAGCCGCGGAAGGGACATGGAAGAGAATTAAGGGCCTCGGACATAAGATTACCAGGTTAATGCGCCAGATTGATGGATTAGAAAGGACTGACAAAACCCGGGACCATGAGGAAGAGACGCTGGATGAAGATTGGAAGAAAATTTGAATTTTTTTTTATTAGGATTGTTTTACAAAATTGATGAATGTTAGAAAAATGTTGGAACGAAATTATTTGGCTTTAGCAAAAATGTTAAAAGAATTTTTTACATTTTTTACATGGTTATGTATGTTTTGTGGTATTTTATGCATTGTGATTTGCTGTTGTTTTATTGATTATAGATTAGTAATTCTTTATAGTAATTGTTAGTGTAAACTGTTTAATTATTATTTGCTGATGTTTAATTTTACTGTTTACTATTGGATTCTAACGGATTGTTGAATATTACACTATTTGATATTAGTTGTTTATTTTAAAGTTATTGTGACTTTCTATATTGGATCAGATTGTTACTATTAATGTTTGATGTTTTATTAGTATTATTGTGTGTGTTGGAAGCCGTCCAGAGTGGGTGGGGTATTATTAATAATAATAATAATAATAATAATAATAATAATAATAATAATAATAATAATATACCCTTATTTTTTTCTCTCTCTCTCTCCCCTTTCCAGTATGTAGACAATTGCTAGCGGACATTATTTTGCTGATTGATTCTTCTGAAAGCATGAATGATGATCAGTTTGCCAAGACGAAGAAATTCATTCACTTGATTGTCAACGGGTCTGATGTTGGAGCTGACAAAGTCCAGATTGGAGTGCTCCAGTTCAGCTCTAATCTAAAAGAAGAGTTCCTACTCAACCAGTATGACAACAAGGCTGACTTGAGGAGCGCGATAACCAATATGAAGCAGATTAAAGAAGGAACAAACACTGGGAAAGCTCTAAAACTTACTCTTGAGTACTTTGACACACCAAAAGGAGGGCGTTCAGGCATTAAGCAACATCTGATTGTGGTCACAGACGGAAAATCTAATGATGAAGTTGGAATCCCTGCCAGAGCCCTTAGGGACAAAGGCGTCACCATACATGCCATCGGGGTAGTCAATGCCAATGACACCCAGCTTTTGGAGATTGCTGGCGCACAGGAGAGAGTGTTTTCTGAGGATAGTTTTGAGTCCCTCCAGTTTTTGGACAAGACTATCCTGCTTGAAATATGCAATGCCAAGCAAGGTTAGTGACCACACCTAAATGACGGAACTCCCTGCCTTCTCTCCCAGCGTTTCATTGTCTAGCAAATACTTTTGAAAAATTGAGCAAATTTTAACAGGGCCGGCTCTACCGTTCGGTATGTTGTTGGAGGACAGTTCTGCTTTCCCTTTCGAGCCTGTTACCCCCAGGTGTTCCACTCAACAGACACAATGACAAGGCTGACCTGAGCAAAGCTATATTTGATGGCAGTAAGATCTGCTCGGTCCCTGCTCCTGCTAACCTAGCAGTTCGAAAGCACGTCAAAGTGCAAGTAGATAAATAGGTACCACTCCGGCGGGAAGGTAAACGGCGTTTCCGTGCGCTGCTCTGGTTTCACCAGAAGCGGCTTAGTCATGCTGGCCACATGACCCGGAAGCTGTACGCCAGCTCCTTCGGCCAATAAAGCGAGATGAGCGAAGCAACCCCAGAGTTGGTCACGACTGGCCCTAATGGTCAGGGGCCCCTTTACCTTTAAGATCTGCTAGGTTTGATCCACTTGTCAGTCCAGTTGGCTTGTGGAATTGGAGCACCACCTTCGTGTTACGCAGCAAAATAACTCGAGCCACTCCTGTGTATATAACCTGCCAGTAGGGTAGATTAGATGCTAAGGACAAGTTTCTTGTATCTTGAATCATTCCATATATTAGGGCTGGAGTCAGGTGTAGGTCAGAAACAAAACAATCAATTACCCGAGGCCAGGGAAGTTAATTATTTATTCCAGGAAACAAACCACAGCTCAGCCCTTGTGGTCTCAGCAACTCTTTCTAAGAGGTCTTCCCTGATGAAGCAGTTGCGAGGACTGAAGGTCTACCCAGTACTCACTAGAATTCCTCCTCTACAGGGTTTTCCCCACACAATCTTATGCTGCGTCTGTGCACAACCATCCTATTCTCTGCCCGTTTCAATTCTCTGAACATTCGAGGAGACCAGAGAGAAGGGGAGCTGGTCACAGCAGGAGGGGGAGACTCCCTGGATTCTTCAGCAGTCTCCCTCTTTGTTGTCTGTCTCTATTCCTCTCCAGACCCCGCTTCTGCCTCTGAACTCTGCTCTTCCACAGCCTCTTCCTGCTCACCAAACCCTGATACCTCTTCAGCTGGCTCTGAGTCTTCTTCCCCTGGGGGGTTCCCCAGCTGGTGTTACCTACTGCTCCTGTGTATCCAGCCAGTCCATGACAGTGTAGAAGGAGGAGTTTGGCTTCTTCTGCTTCTGTTAGGAACACAGAAAGCTGCCTTATACTGAGTCAGATGCGGGTGGCGCTGTGGTCTAAACCACTGAGCCTCTTGGGCTTGCTGATCAGAAGGTTAGTGGTTTGAATCCACGCGATGGGATGAGCTCCTGTTCCTCTGTCCCAGCTCCTGCCAACCTAGCAGTTTGAAAACACACCAGTGCAAGTAGATAAATAGGTACCGCTGCGGTGGGAAGGTAAATGGCATTTTTGTGCACTCTGGCTTCCATCATGGTGTTCTGTTGTGCCAGAAGTGGTTTAGGCATGCTGACCACATGACCCAGAAAGAAGTCTGTGGAAAAACGCTGGCTTCCTTGGCCTGAAAGAGAGATGAGCGCCGCAACCCCATATTCGCCTTTGATTGGACTTAACTGTCTAGGGGTCCTTTACCTTTACCTTTACCATACTGAGTCAGAGCATTAGTCCATATAGCTCAGTTTCGTCTACACTGACCAACAGTGGCATTCCAGAGATTTGGGCAGGAGTCTTTCCTAGCGCTTCCTGGAGATGCCAAAATTTGAAACTGGGGGCTTTTGCATGCAAAGGCAGATGTTCTATCACTGAGACACAGGCTCTTCCTCGATTACCCCTGGATGACAAGCGCACCAGAGAAAAACTCGCTCTTCATTAAAACAGTTAAAAATAAAGGAATCCTATCCTCCTTTGGGACGCGGGTGGTGCTGTGGGTTAAACCACTGATCCTAGGACTTGCCGATCAGAAGGTTGGCGGTTCAAATCCCCGCAACAGGGTGAGCTCCCGTTGCTCGGTCCCTGCTCCTTCCAACCTAGCAGTTCGAAAGCACGTCAAAGTGCAAGTAGATAAATAGGTACCGCTCCGGCGGGAAGGTAAACGGCGTTTCCGTGCGCTCCTCTGGTTCGCCAGAAGCGGCTTAGTCATGCTGGCCACATGACCTGGAAGCTGTACGCCGGCTCACTTGGCCAATAAAGCGAGATGAGCGCTGCAACCCCAGAGTCGGACACGACTGGACCTAATGGTCAGGGGTCCCTTTACCTTTTTA
Organism: Podarcis liolepis; assembly: GCF_965112155.1. Lineage (NCBI taxonomy): Eukaryota > Metazoa > Chordata > Lepidosauria > Squamata > Lacertidae > Podarcis > Podarcis liolepis. The sequence goes on from NC_139563.1 coordinate 46,449,867, forward strand.
TCCTCCTTTATGTTTAATTACTTTATGCCGCTTAAAAAAAAAAATCATTTAAAGGAGGGTGCTTAACAGTTAACAAAGGGGACCAAAGAAAAACTTTCTGATTTCATTTATTAATTGAATTTATATACCGCCCTATACCTGGAAGTCTCAGGGCGGTTCATAGAACAAGATCAACATAAAAACCGCAATATATATAATCAAAATAAAAACAGCAACCCAATAACACCCCCCTCAAAAAAAGAGCCACATTTTAAAAGGGCATAGAATGTCAATCAGATCAACCAAAGGCCTGGTTAAAAAGGAATGTTTTTGCCTGGCTCCTAAAGGTGTATAATGAAGGCGCCAGGCAAACTTCCCTGGGGAGAGCATTCCACAGATGGGGAGCCACTGCAGAGAAGACCCTGTTCTTGTGTTGCCACCCTCTGGACCTCTCGAGGAGGAGGCACACGAAGGAGGGCCTCAGAAGATGATGTCAGGGTAGGTGATGGAAGAGGGAGAGTCGAAATCCATTTATAACAGTATCGCTTTCTTCTTTCCACGGCAGAGTGCAAACAAACGGAAGTTGCTGATATCATCTTCGTAGTGCACGGTTCGAGAGGCGTTACAGAATTGCAGTTCCAGGCGGTTCTGCAGCTCATGGAAGCCATCGTGAACGACACGGTGATGGGAAAAGACAACGTTCAGTTTGGGGCCATTGTCTACGGCACTGTCCCCGAAGAGCAATTCCCGCTGGCTCAGTATTCCACAAAAAATCAGGTCAGAGAAGCCATTTCTAAGCTAAGGCCTCTGGGACAGTCCGCCTTTACAGCGAGGGCTCTGAATTTCGCGAGGCAGAGGTTTGACGCAGCCTACGGTGGCCGGGCCTCATCCCTTGGCGTCACACGGATCATTGTGCTTATCACTGATGAGCCCACCGCACCGACCGATGGGCGCCATCTTCTATCAGCCGTGCAGGCTTTGAGGCAAGAAGGCATCCGGGTCATTGCTATTGGCATAGATGGCGCCAGCAGAACAGAACTCGAAGAGATTGTTGGCGACAAGGGAAGGTGGTTTTACACTTCAAGTTATAGCGCACTGGGGAGATTACATGAGAACATCACTAGTGAAATATGTGACGGATCAAAGCCAGGTAACTGGAATCCTCGAAATGAACTTTATTCAAAACTATTTTATTTATAATAATTTTCTTATTGGATTTTCTCTCTCTCTCTCTCTCTCTCTATATATATATATATCAATACATAACAAACTTATCTTTCCCCGACTTCCCAACCTATTTTCCAAGGCGTTTTAATTTCTCCCCCTCTGCTGCACATTGCATTCTGTTTCTTATATCAACTCATCAATACTGTATTCTCTAATTCCTTTTGTTGCCCATATTTCAAATCCTGCCCGAAAAGGGCGTCCATCAATCAGCATTAGATTCTCTTATTTTGGCTGTTAACTTTGCCAATTCTGCAGAGCCCTGTTGTTACATACATAAACAACTTAATCGTCTGTTTTGGAACTTCTCTACCTATAATCCCCAAAAGGAAAGCTTTCTTTTTTACTTTTTTCTTTTTTTGTATAATTACTTTGAACATCTTCTTTATCTCATTATATATCATTTCCCCAAAAGCCCTCGCTTTCTTGCAGGTCCACCACATATGAAAAAGGGTGCTATCTACCTGTTTGCCTTTCCAGCAATTATTCACAACCTTCTTATACATTTTGACTAATTTGTTAGGAGTTAAATACCACCTTTACATCATTTTCATATAATTTTCTTCTGGAGTGCAACATGCAGTGTGTGCACAACTATTTTATTATTAATAGCATGTCGGTTACCTTGCTGTAAAGTGTGTTTGAACGTACTTCTGTGTTCTGTTGTTATTATTTTCAATATTTATTAGTCACATTACTAATAGAAATACTAGAAACATAAGCAATCAATACCTGAGGAAACCTCAAAAACCTCAGGAACAGCAAGTGAATGGGGGAATTTAGGTGATGCTGCAGGAATAATAATAATAATAATAATAATAATATTTGTGTATATGCCACCCATCTGACTGGGTTGCCCAGCCACTCTGGGCAGCTCCCCACAAAAATTAATAAAAACCCAATACAGTTTTACCTTGGAAGACGAATGGAATCCGTTTTGGAAGTCCGTTCAACTTCCAAAACATTTGAAAACAAAATTGTGGCTTCTAATTGGCTGTAGAAAGCTCCTTCAGCCAATCAGAAGCCACAGAAGCCCCATTGGATATTCAGGTTCCAAAAGAACATTTGCAAACTGGAACAATCAATTTTGGGTTTGTGGCGTTTGGGAGCCGAAATGTTCTAGGGCGTTCAACAACCAAGGTACGACTGTACAGTGGTACCTCAGGTTACAGACACTTCAGGTTACAGACTCCACTAACCCAGAAATAGTACCTCAGGTTAAGAACTTTGCTTCAGGATGAGAACAGAAATTGTGCTCCGGCAGCGCGGCAGAAGCGGGGAGGCCCCATTAGCTAAAGTGCTGCTTCAGCTTAAGAACAGTTTCAGGTTAAGAACAGACCTCCGGAACGAATTAAGTACTTAACCAGAGGTACCACTGTACTTCTGCAGTTGCTTGCTTCTGTTTCCTACAGATGGCAGTCTATTCTCAGTCTTGAAGAGCTGACTCTGAAAACTAGCTCCTTAGCCAAATTAAGAAGAGCTCATGTGCGACTGGAAAACGAGTGATTATTATATATTTTATATATATCAGTAAGAGAAAGAAAGTGGAATGAAATGTGGCTTGGGTACAAACTCAGCTTACAAGGACAACTGTCTCATGATAGCTAGGTTATGCAGGCTGAGTTCATCTGCACAGAACACAAGTTTAAGGTTTGTTCACTTACTTCTCAATTAGGAATCCTAAATGCCTTTTGAGAGAGTGGCAAGTACAGTGGTACCTCAGAAGTCAAATGGAATCCTTTCCGGAAGTCCATTCAACTTCCAAAACGTTCGGGAACCAAGGCGCGTCTTCCGATTGGCTGAAGGAAGCTCCAGCAGCCAATCCAAAGCCGCAGAAGCCACATCGGACATTTGGGTTCCAAAGAACGTTCACAAACCAGAACACACTTCTGGGTTTGTGGCATTTGGGAGCCAAAGCGTTCGATTTGCAAGGCGTTTAGGATCCAAGGTGTGACTCTACAAGGTAAGCGTGCCCCCGACACCTGATTTCCACAATCCCACCCTCCTTTTTCGAGCGGAAAAGATCACTTAAGTTGGAAGTTACAGGCGTACACACGTTGGTTAAACGCAGTCCACCCCAAATCACATGATACTTTTAATGTATAGTGAGAGGGTTTGAATGTGTGAACCAGCCCTTAGAAGGTGCGCCATGATGATAAACAAGTCCTAAACCCCCAAAGAGTTTCACGTTGCTCCCTAGTCAAGCTTTGATAGTTCAACGAATTTCTCTTGGGATAAAAGTAATAACTAACTTAATAAGCCTATAGCTTCTAAAGACATGAGGCTAACCAATTTCTTGTGATTTTCTGATTTCTGACGCCTGTTTACTGAGGATAAAAACTAAAAGCAGGACAAGGAGATTAAATGAAAGGTCAACACATCAAAAATTTCAGTCTGAGTCTAACCATGACTTTAGCACAGCATAGACTCATTTCTCACAAGCAAATTGGGTTTTTCTCCCCTCTGCAGCTTGTGGCACCGAAGAGGCCGACCTTGTCTTTTTGATTGACAGTTCCGCAAGCATATCGCCAAAGAATTTCTCTACAATGAAGACATTTATGAAGGAAATCGTAGACAGCTTCATCATCGCTCAGGACAAAGTCCGGATTGGGGTGGCCCAGTACAGCAAAAATCCCCAGAAAGAATTTTATCTCAACGAGTTTGACACCGACGTTGCTATCAAGGAGAAAATTGACAACATCACCCAGTTAAAAGCCAGCACCTACACTGGCAAGGGCTTGAGGTTTGTCAAGAGCTTTTTCGAACCCATCAACGGAGGCCGTAAAAACAAAGATGTCCTGCAGTCGCTAATTGTCATCACCGATGGGAAGTCCAATGACTCTGTGGACGAGGCGGCTGCTGCCCTGAGAAACGACGGGATCCACATTTTTGCTATAGGAATAGGGACAACCAATTCTTTTGAGTTGGTTCGAATCGCTGGCGATGCTCGAAGAGTGTTTGTGGTGCAGAACTTTGAAGTGTTGCAAACCATTGAAAGGAAAATTGTCAAAGAGGTCTGCAAACCTGGAGACCTGCCTAGGCGGGGTAAGTTTTCAGCAATTTTGTGTGTGTGTGTGTTTTATGTATACCGTAGTTTTTGCTCTATAAGACTCACGTTTTCCCTCCTAAAAAGTAAGGGGAAATGTGGGTGCGTCTTATGGAGCCAATGCAGGCTGCGCAGCTATCCCAGAAGCCAGAACAGCAAGAGGGATTGCTGCTTTCGCTGTGCAGCGATCCCTCTTGTTGTTCTGGCTTCTGAGATTCAGAATATTTTTTTTCTTGTTTTCCTCCTCCAAAAACTGGGTGCGTCTTATGGTCTGGTGCATCTTATAGAGCGAAAAATACGGTACTTTCTTTCTAGCACAGGAATGTTGGCCATTATTCACCATTAACAGCAGTGCTGGATTATCAAATAGGCAGAGCAGGCACCTGCCTTTTGGGTTCCCATGACAACGGGGCCTAACTTTCCTCACAGTTGTTGTGGGATTTGAATGAGGGGGGGGGGAGGACTATGTATTGAGCTCCTTGAAGAACAAGGTGGGATATAAACGTATAAATAAATAAGTTGCAAGTAGACATGTGTACAAATTCTGCCCGGACGTGGCCATGTTCCTCACAGGAGTGACTTCTGAAACAGTTTCGGTAGATTAAAATTGGGATAGCAGAATCAGGCTTCAACCCCATGTTTGCTGTGCGGGATGACAATCTGAGCTTATCTAGATCAAGGGAAGTAATAGTGCCACTGTATTCTGCTCTGGTCAGACCTCACCTGGAGTACTGTGTCCAGTTCTGGGCACCACAATTCAAGAAGGACACTGACAAACTGGAACGTGTCCAGAGGAGGGCAACCAAAATGGTCAAAGGCTTGGAAACGATGCCTTATGAGGAACGGCTAAGGGAGCTGGGCATGTTTAGCCTGGAGAAGAGGAGGTTAAGGGGTGATATGATAGCCATGTTCAAATATATAAAAGGATGTCACATAGAGGAGGGAGAAAGGTTGTTTTCTGCTGCTCCAGAGAAGCGGACACGGAGCAATGGATCCAAACGACAAGAAAGAAGAGTCCACCTAAACATTAGGAAGAACTTCCTGACAGTAAGAGCTGTTCGACAGTGGAATTTGCTGCCAAGGAGTGTGGTGGAGTCTCCTTTCTTTGGAGGTCTTTAAGCAGAGGCTTGACAACCATATGTCAGGAGTGCTCTGATGGTGTTTCTTGCTTGGCAGGGGGTTGGACTCGATGGCCCTTGTGGTCTCTTCCAACTCTATGATTCTATGATTCTATGAGCTTCCTATTTCTGTTCAGAGAATGATGACAGCTCAAATCAGGCCGATTTATGTCTGGTGTGCAAAGAAAGGGATGGAAGAAATGACCCAAGCCATTGATAAAACAGGTTTTGAATCTGCAGGAGTTTCAGAAAGAAGCTGGGCAGTTCTTCGGTTAGGAATCTTTCCCTCTCTTTAACCTGAAAGATGTTTGGCTGGAACCTTGGAGCCATGATGAATACAGCCTGTCGCAAGCAAAACGTTTCTAAGCATTTGTACAGTCCAGATGTTTGAGAAACAGATGTGCAGAAAGAAGCCGCGAAGCCTTAACTGGCCTGGGGACTAAGGACCTGCTAAAAAGGAATTGCAGAATGGTTCCACAGCCCCTCTTAGCGGTCTGCATATTATCACTGTCATTTTTAATACTTGGATTTCTTTCCAATCCTTTACCGTAAGATCCCACAGTGGGTTACAACAAAATAAAAATAGAAAAGTAATATCAGGGTCACAGGGGATGGTTTCTGCCCAACTTTTTGGGGGGGCTGGGGGGGCTGGGTATGCATGCGTGACGTCACGAGGCAGAAGGAGGTCTGGCGGTGTTCCACTCTATTCCCCAAACCCAAATCAAATCCCTTCAGCACTGGCTCTCTGGGGCAGTTGAGGGTAAGGCAGCCTTTCTTGCTAACAGTGGTTCAGGCTGTTAGCCTAGATGGGCCTTTGACCCAACAAAGTTGGGCTGTTCCTTGTTCTTATCTATCCTTATGTAGCTTGGAATTAGCAAGTACCCAGACTTTCCTGTCTAAATAAATACTCATAGGGTTCTTATGGGACTGAGGAAGACGCAGGTGAATGGTCTGAGTAGAGTATGGCTTTATTATAGGTAAAGGTAAAGGACCCCTGGACGGTTAAGGCCAGTCAAAGGCGATTATGGGGTTGCGGCGCTCATCTCTCTTTCAGGCCAAGGGAGCTGGAGTTTGTCCGCAGACAACTTTCCAAGTCATGTGGCCAGCATGATTAAACCGCTTCTGGCGCAACGGGACACCGTGACAGAAACCAGAGCACACAAAAACACTGTTTACATTCCCGCCTCAGCAGTACCTTTTTATCCACTTGCGCTGGCATGCTTTCGAACTGCTTGGTTGGCAGGAGCTGGGACAAAGCAACGGGAGCTCACCCCGTTGTGTGGATTCGAACTGCCGACCTTCCGATCAGCAAGCCCAAGAGGCTCAGTGGTTTAGACCACAGCGCCACCCACTCCCTCTAGCTTTTATAACTATATTAGTATCAAAATAGTATATTGACTCAATATATTGTCGTTTGACTGACTTATCTGGTCTAGTTTGTGGAGAGTGAGAGTGAGAGTGAGAGTGAGAGTGAGAGTGAGAGTGAGAGAGTGAGAGAGAGACTCTGAATCTTAAATAAAACCTGGGCTGAAACTTTTCTAGATTCCACTATTTTCGAACTGGTAGGAAAACATAGAGATGGAATCTAGACAAATATAAAAACTGTTCTGAAAATGCTTTTCCAAAAAGCGTTTTTAAAAAATACGTTGAATTTTCCATAAGGCTCATCATCGCCATCTACTGTCACATTGTATATTGCACGTAAAACACACTTAAAACATTTTATTTGCAGCTGCATAGCTGAGTCCAGAGTGGACTTTTAAACATTATAACACCCAGTGCTATTTTTCTAGAAAAAGAGGTTGCAGAGTTCACCACAAACACCTCCATTGTTTTCTAATACAGTGGAACCTTGGTTCTCGAACGCCTTAGTACTTGAACATTTCGGCTCCTGAACGTCGAAAACCTGGAAGTAAGTGTTCTGGTTTTCAAACATTTTTCGGAAGCCAAACATCTGATGCGGCTGTCGGCAATTGTTTCCGGGGCGCCTGCGCCAGTCGGAAGCCATGCCTTGGTTTTTGAACATTTCGGACTTCCAGAACGGATTACGTTCAAGAACCAAGGTACCATTGTAATGGCAACGGTGCCCACCTGAGAGGCGCTCAGTTCCTGCTGAAAAAAAGCCCTGACATAACCAATATGATTTCATTTTTTTTGAGGGGGCGGCGGCAGAATTGGTACTGCAAGTGGGTGGCAAACATTTTCTTTGAAGAAAAATGTGTGAAATGGCCAAGGATGGGTTAATTCCCGTTCCACAAAGAAGGCAACTCAAAGCCAAAACTACAGCAATTCAATCTGGTCTTTGACATTCTGCTCCAGTGGCCCAGAGAGTCTCATTTCATCTAGAGGCTAATAACTTCCTTCCAGGCCTAAGTTTGTAGTTAGAAGAAGTGCTGAAGCAGCGGCAGCCAGAGATCTAATCTTGAACTTGTTTCTTTGGAGCAGAGCTAGTCCGATTGCATCTGATTACTTTTGGTACGACAAGGACTGTAAATGCTTCTCACACTCTCTCTCTCTTCTGGTCTCCTTCGACAGAAGATTCCTACACAACCACAATTTTATTGTTCTCCCCTGCCCTTCCAAATTAAAACACAATTCTATGTTCCGGTCAGAGTGGCCATTTAACGTATCATGAAATAGGAGGGATGTACACAGATCCAGTTTGGGGAAGGAATACTTGATACGGCCTTTAAACAGCAGCCTTGTCTTGTGCTCCTGAGATATACAGAATGGGATCTTTCCTTTGCAAATAAGGAATGCAAGGATACCAGGATAAACAACCAGACCAAAAATGAAGCATTCAAAGCTCTATTTCCTAACCAAACGTTGCAGCAAGGATATTTGCTCTCTCTGATGGAGTTACCCAGGAAAAGTGGAATTATTCTGCATAGCAGAATTAACCCTAATCCACCCGTGCCCCAAAGATGGTGGGTAGTCACACATAGGGTTGTTGCCCGTCTTTATAAAAATATGATGGTCCTTTTTAGGGGGAGAAAAGTGTCCCCTGCCCTGTTTAGACCGCAAACAAGACCTATCCAAGCTCCTCCTCCTCTTCAAATTGCCCGGGCAGAGGCTGGGTCCAGTGCGACGAGGCAAGCAAGAGCCTGAGTGTGAGTTTGTGCGGGCAGAGGGGGCGCTATGAGGAGGGGAGCTGAGAGCGAGAGTTATCACAATATGAGAGCAGAGGGTGGGGTGGGGCCGGGAGAAGTTTGAGGGAGTTTTTGCGTGGGCAGAGGGTGGGTCACAGAGAGCGAGAGAGGTGGGGTTGCAGTTTCTGCAGAGAAACCAGAGTTTTGAATCAGCTTTTAGTACCCATAGACCAAATTCATCTAAAAAAATAAGAATAAGGCCTAATTTAACCCTAAAGTTTGGAGAAGGTGTGATAAAACATTTGTGAGGGAAAACAAGATTTCAAAATTGCTAGCACTGTTTCTACCTTTAAAAATCTAAATAATTGTGGGAAAATAGCTGAGGCTCCAATACTTTGGCCACCTCATGAGAAGAGAAAAGACCCTGATGTTGGGAAAGACTGAGGGCACAAGGAGAAGGGGACAACAGAGGACAAGATGCTACTAACATGAGTTTGACCAAACTGTGGGAGGCAGTGGAATACAGGAGTGCCTGGCATGCTCTGGTCCATGGGGTCACGAAGAGTCGGACACGAATAAACGACTCAACAACAAAGTGTGACAATAGTCTTTTATGTGGCATTTTATTCTAATGTGTTGAAACATTGACAGAATTATGCTTCATTTAAGCACATGGATGAGCTCAGCAGCTGAAATGTTCAGTAATGCATTATAGTTTTAGCATTATAAGTTAACACCTCAGAAGAGAATTGAGCAGGGATAGGGATAACTTTTGCCCAGGTGGGGACGACGACGGGTGGGTCAGAGAGCAAGAGGGGCGGTTTGCACCACCCTGGTGGACAGTGGGGAGAAAGGGAGTTTTTGTGCAGAGAGAGGTGGGTAGATCAGAGATGAAGACTCTGACTCAAATTTTAAAGCAAGCTCCTGCAGATGCTCCATTGCTCCGTATGATCCGTGCTGCCACAAAAGAGAGAGATAAATTACAGCTGTATTGAAAATGTCACCACCAAGAAACATGATGCACGCACAGCTTGGCCTGGTTCACTATGTGGACTTTGTAAGCGTTAGATGTTGCTCTAGGCAAGCATGGGTTTTGTTTCGTTAAGGATCTGGAAACTGAACCAGTACGTGCAGCAGAGTCTTTTGTTTTGTTTTGATCCATGCTGGAGCCCACAACTGGTGGATCTGTGCAGAAAGCCAACACAGTCACTGTTATGTACTGAAGTTCTCACCCTGGGCCAGCAGGGGGATACTGTAGATAGTTTTCACTCAGGTCCACATATGCAAATAAGGGATTGAAAGTGATGTTCAGTGATTGGATAGTTACAGAAAATGGTTACTGTTGCATTGTAGTGGAGCTCTGTATAAACAGGCTGGCTGAACCCTTCAGTTCAGTTCTGTTCTGGCCTGTGAATAAACAAGAGCTGTTTGAAGAATCGCTGTGTCGTCTGATATGCTCACCCACAACTTAACAGTTACAGATGGTGAAGAACATCTCATTGAAGGCGGATCTACACTTGTCATTTATAACATTAAAAATGGGTTATTAAAACGTGACACCAGAGGGCGCTGCAGAGCAATGGAAAGCTGCTATTCAGTGTTCCAAACACTATGCAATATGATGTTCTATAAGATCAGCACAGATCCAGCCTGATACTACTTTGGCAGTAGTATCGGCACTAGATTTTCTGTTCCTTTATTTCATTTATATCCCAGCTTAGGAGCTCAAGGTGGCACGTGTGGTCCTCTCCCCCTCCTCATTTAACCTCCACAACAGCCCTGCGAGGAAGGTCAGGCTGAG